>NW_015650326.1:1194181-1248152 GCF_001515625.1 Sinocyclocheilus rhinocerous
ATGGATGGGCGCTTTTTATTTAACTTCTTTTGGACTGATGAATGCAACACCCGCTGAGTGGCATTAAACAGCTTGAAGGATCAAAGACAATTTTTAATATAACTCCGACTGGATTCGTCTGAAAGAAGAAAGTCATATACACCTAGGATTGCTCTGGGGTGAGTAAAACACAGCCTAATTTTCATTTTTGGGTGAACTAACCCTTTAGGCAAAGGGCAATAATGTTGAGGATACAGTGAGGATTCATCATTCAGTGCATTTATTGATTAGAGAGAATTTGAGAAATTATTGAGAAAAACATGTACATAAAACAAAATAGCCTCAGCTGTTTTCATATGTGACTTGGCAAGTCGTCACTGGGATACAATTAAGAGCAGAAAATGTGGATTCAAGCACACATGCAATTTGTGCAGATGGTTCATTAGCTCTTGTTGAATATCATTGCTTCTCATTAAGTAGGTTTCATGACAGAGATAGAAGCAACTGTTAGATGAACAATTCTTCCAACATGCTAATTTAAATTTTTTTTTTTTCCTGAGATCCATTTTTTATGTTAATCAAGTATTTTGTTTTTCTTGAGCATTTTCTACCCTTTCTCTGACTCTTATACAGCAGCTGCTAGTTTGCTGTTGAGTCCTCGTGGCATTACATTATCAACTAGGGTTCCATATCAAATATTTTATGCTTATTTATCTCATATATTTGCATTATTAGACCATTTAGTTCATTTAAATGAAAGAAAACTAAATTTCAGTAATTATGGGTTCTTCAGTTTGTGTGGATGACAGCTGTAGAGTATGTTATGATATATACAGTATATTCATGATAAAGACAGTGGACAGAGGTTTCTGCAGCTGCGCTCTTTACACATTTCACACACTCAAAAACAAACAGATCTCTCAAACAGTATCAAAACACAGGAAATACAAATGCAGAAAGGATATCTGCAATAATTCAAGAACAAAACAAGCCATGCCCATAATTTATAGGTATAATATTATGTGTAAGATTGATGTTATAATGGACAGTATGCAAATGATGTGTAGCCATCACAGAAGTGGGATTTGAATTACTAACAACTCGTTCAGGCTGTTCAGAGTCGATTCTTTCTTTTGGAAGACAATAACTTTATTTATCGTGCACATTCGGCTTTACAGTTTTGCAGATCGTTTACATTCACATACAGCTACATTACACACTGCATGAAAGACAATATACGAAATGGCATAATAGGGGCACTTAAAACGTCAGAAAAGTTAACTTGTCTGTTAACTTGAAATGTGGCATTTAAACTGTTAATCAGACTGAATTTACCAGAGATGTTGTTAAAAACACAAAAACAAATTTCATTTATTTGTTTTCTAACACTGGGCCCCTTAAGACGGACCTGCAGAGCAGTAGGTGCTACACACAGTCAGAACCAGCACAAAGTTTGGCAAAGTTTATTACAGTTTTTCTGATGCTCTTTTCCAAACCTATTTTTGTTGTTGTTGTCATGTCATGTTTTTTGTTTTTTTTAATTAAAGGAATGAAGGAAATAAAGAAAATAACTGGAATTTATTTCAAACTAATACACTTAATTGTGCCCATTCAATGATAAAGCTTCACCTTTTGACTAATAAATTTGACTTCGAGTTACAAAAGAGGAAGGGCTAGATAATCAAAATCCAAGATGAACCTGCTTTTGAATTTTATCCTATTTTTATCTGATCTTATTATTATAATAACTTCTTGTTAATGACTGCTGAAATTCTGAGTTTAACGACAGACACTGCTGTAAGAAGGCATGAAAATTTAAGCAGGTATAAATCTGATACACTACATCAATGCACTCATCATGAACTGCAGATCGGATCAGTGAAGATATTGACAAGGGTTTAATCTTTGCTAAACACATTTTTCCAGACTAAAGGACTGGATGGTTGCCACATTATTGCTTTACATGAAACCTGATTCTGTTAATGTAGTTCGGAAACAATTATTTGCTCGGCTTTGTATACTTTAATCTACTCAGCTTCTGAATAATCTTCTGTGTTACGCTGCCCTGACTGTCACTGCCAAAAAGTGTATGACCCCTCTGTAACCCTTACTGCAACTAATACCATGCCGTTGGGCCTGGGAACTTTGGATGAACTGATTTAAACCGATGACAGATTCAGGACGGGAGCAAAAGTGTAGTGTGTATGTTTCATGCATCTCTTCTCACCTAACCCAAATGAGTTTGTGTGTGGTCTGAACCCACAGGAATCGTGACACACACCATGTCAGACACAGGACAAGGCCGCAAGATAATCCAGTCATGTTTCCTTATGTCACCTTAAACTTTAAACCTCAAAAAGCATACGGTGAAACAAAAACAAGCTGACGGTACTACACTGTACATGGGAACTGGATTCAAACTTGAATCATAGTGTCTGATGGACAGTGTTGGGGAAAGTTACTTTTAAAAGTATTGCATTACAATATTGCATTACTCTCTAAAAAAAGTAACCAATGGCATTATTTAGTTACTTTTTATGGAAAGTAATGGGTTAAGCTACTTTTGCGTTACTTTTTAAATCTGGCCTGGGCTTGCATGTTTGTTTTTAGTATAAAAAAGTTCTATTTTTGGCAAATGTAAAAGCCACTTCACATCAAAAGTGAAATGAATAAGTTTCAGGCTGAAGGAAATGTAAATTCACGTCTGTACAGCAGCCGTGCTGCCATTCTGGATTGCATGAAGAATAGGACACAGGAGAAGAAAAGTAAGCTGTCCGCCATATTGGAATGGTCAAAGCAGGTTTGTGAACACTCGAGAGCAAGTTGCCTGTATGTCTGCAACCCCAGTTATACGCATGTATGAATATCTATATCTGCAGTAGACTTAAAGGGTTAGTTCACCCAAAAATGAAAATTAGCCCATGAATTACTCACCCTCATGGCATCCTAGGTGTATATGACTTTCTTCTTTCAGACGAATCCAGTCGGAATTATATTAAAAACTGTCTTTGATCTTCCAAGCTGTTTAATGGCAGTCAGCGGGTGTTGCAGTTCATCAGACCAAAAGAAGTGAAATAAGCGCATCCATCCATAATAAAAAGTGCCTCACGCGGCTCCGGGTGAATAAAGGCCTCCTGTAGCGAATCGATGCGTTTTTGTAAAAAAAAAATAACCATATTTAAAAGGGTCATAGGATGCCCATTTTCCACAAGTTGATATGATTATTTAGGGTCTTAATGAAAAGTCTGTAACATAGTTTGGTTCAAATTTCTCAATGGTAGTGTAAAAAACACATTTTTTACCCTGTCAAAAACAGCTCTTTTCAGAGCAAGCAGATTTGTAGCATTTTCCTTTAAATGTTAATGAGCTCTGCTGACCCCGCCCCTCTCTTCCGAGCTGCTCTCAGAGAGACTGTTTACTTTAGCCGCATTCATCGTGAAACTTGCTAATTAGAAAAGTGCATGTAGCATTATATGACCCCTTTAAAACATAATAATCAATTTAATCTAGCTTGCGCTCATTGTTGTACACGGAACGGTATTGTGAACGGTATGCTAAGATTAACACTTAAGCTACACTCAAAGTTTAGCTAGGGGGAAAAAAAAGAAAACAAAACACAAAGAACATAAGAAACAAGAAACACATAACAGACAGGTTATGTATTTCTTTATAATAATTTAATCCAAAAAAAATAAACAATCAGTAAAGTAGTCCACAGCATTCAAAGTGCTCACTGAAGGTATAGAACAGTCTAAGGTATGGAGCACATTTTAGTTGGTAAACAGATTTAGAAATCTCTTGAAAAGTTTTAAATGCCTATGGAGAAAAGGAGTGGGGAAAATATTTCTAGCCCTCTATTGACCTCATATAGCCTCATTCTCATGTTGGAGGGGCTCAAATTCTTGGAATAAACCATATGATTGATCCATAAACAACTGTGTGTGTGTGTGTGTGTGTGTTGTATATGCTAAATCAGCAAATCTGAGGGATGAGAAGCTTAGTCATCTTTCAAGAGCTCAGAGCAACTAACACCTGAAAGCTCGTGGCCTACAGATCAAGGTAACCTTGGTCTAATGATGCCTCTGGGGCAAAAAATCACATGTCTGCCTGTCTCTATCTACTTCTGAGACAAGCTCCTCCATGAATGATCTCTGAGCTGAATACAATAGACTTGTATATGTGAATGGACAGGAAACAGTGAAGGCTAGAAAGATAAAAAGAGAGTTATTGAGCTAAAAATAGGAAAAAATTGCTTCTATATTTGAAAAATTTAATCAGACATCCAAGCAATACTCGACTGATACAGATTTTTCAATAACCAATGCTCGATATACCTAATGCAAATAATAATAATAATAATAAAAATATCAAAGGAAATGTACACAATAATGCATCCCAATAATAAAAAGTGATTATAAATAAAATAAATTATTTAAATATATTATATGTATTAAATTGTTCTAATTTAGCTTAAAGATCTCTCTCTCTCTCTCTCTCTCTCTCTCTCTCAAGTTCTGGCCTTCATAAACAAGATATACAAGAACAGAAAATATGAACAATTTACAGTGATTACCCTGTTCAAAAGTTTACACCCCCCTGGGTCTGTTTCTTTCATGGGCATCAGTGATTTGTTTGCACCTTTTCTAATAATTGAGTCCTCATTTGTCAAACTCATATAGTCACTGATGGAAAGGGTTAAAATACACAGAATATTCTAGTGTAGACCAAAGTTTATTTTATTTTATTTTATTTTTTGAAGAACAGCAGGCAGTTTAACTGCTCAAAGCAATCAAACAAATAAAGAAATAACAGCTGTGGATCATTCATATATATATACATATATATTTATTTTTTTCCCTTGTAGACTATGTGTAAACATTTGTTATTTGAAATAGCTTATTCAGGGCAGTACTAAATAAAAAAACAATGACATTTTTATGATCACTCTTATTAACATTTTGCTTATTCTGCAAATACTATGTACACTGCAAAAAATAATTAAGTGTAGAAACATTTTTCACAAATAAATGTCAACAGGCTCAACAATGTTCTCAATCACTAACATTTGCGACTAAAAATAGACTTGTGTGAACCGTGAAATGTATTTAAGAGCATGTGTGTGAATAAGTTTTATGAAATTTAAGGTATATAACAGGCATCTTAATTATCATTTTAAGAGTTCTTAGATTTGGTGATGGAAAACAGGAATCGTGGTACAGCCTAATGTTTTTATTATGCTTTAAAATGCTGTTATTTCATTTAAATTTTCACTTTGATTAGTTTGCTTAAGCATGTTGCCAAATAACCTTCAAAATACTTTTTCTATGCCAAAAATATAAGAATATATGGTTTTACTGGTCTTTCAAATTTTGCTTTGCTTGAGAAATAATGAAAATATGCACTTATGATTTTGTTTCTAAAATTTAAATCAAATTAGTTTTGCATCAAATACAATGTGATTTTTCGTAATTGAGATCTGGCAGCAACAGTACATTTTTCCACTTTTTTGCGCATTAAGTGACTGAACTAAAAATGGAAATGTTTTTACTTTGCATTTTTGAAAAGTTACACATACAGATGACAACATTGTCAAAAAGATCCCTGTTGAAATGAATCCTCAAAAATGACTTTAAAAGCTGTATTATGCATGCCAGACCAGTAGTTGGCGATGCCACTTTGTAAAGAAACACTACGTGCCTGCACATTCCTATAGACTGAACGCTTAATATGCACACTCATGACGTCACTGTTTTCACAAATTTGTATTTTTGTGTTTTACACTGAGATGATAATGGTATCATTTTCAAAAACTTGCACTTTGAAACCAGTTTTCAAAAGTTTGCATCTTCAGGCTCCCCAAACGTTGTTGTCGTGTAAGTGAACGGCCAAAACATATGAAAAGTTTTCTGTGTTTAGTTGAAAACGGTGTCATGCAAACGCCCCCTAAATCACCACCATGCCAACAAACAATGAGAACGCTTCATAGCAATAGATTGCAAAGCAGCTGTGGATCCGCTCACCCCAATCCCACCGTAACACAGATTTGCAAAAAATTACCATCGTTTGGCAAATAAATAATTTACGGACAGTTGAATATGTATTCCTAACATTTTATTATTTAAGCCTTCTTACACCTCAAATGACAAGGGAATTTATAGTAATGTCAGTATTAATTAGCCAGTCCCCAAATTCATTATCTCAAATGGCTTGGGTATGCACAGCAATCGCAGCTTATGTATGCCCCTGATATACAATGTTATGCAATGCTAGAATGTATCTTGAAGGTGTACTATTATAAACCAAGAGGATCTTGTAAATTATTTTTGCATAAAAAATCAAATTGATTTGTCATAGATATTTCAAACTGTTGTCCTGCTGCAACATTTACCTGTGAACAACAGTGAAAATCACAATTAGGCTTGATGCATTGAAAAAAAATTATTATCCATCCATCTGTTTTCTAAAGGTTTGTAGGTTTGTAGGGATGCTGAGTCTCGGGCTGTAGGTAAGGAAACACCCTGAACGTATAGCCATTTCGTCACAGTGCTAACACACACACACCTACTGTACGGACAGTTTAGTGTCTCCAATTCACCTTTGCCACATGTGGATTGTGCGGGAAACCTGGTGCACCTGTAGCAAACTCGGGACTCAAACCGGGGCCCACCTTGCTGTGAGGCAATAGTTCTGCTGCCCTAATGATTATTTAATTTAATCTTAATAGAATCATATTATCAAGAGCATGCATCACATCAGTTAAGGCATTTCTAGCATGAAATCATGTTCAGCCAGTTACCGGTCTTTAATGTTTGCAAATCCATCGCACATTATTACCATATGAACAACATTCACTAACAGTCAAGATATCATCAGTGTATTTCTGCTGTCACCATGAGGGATATTATTATCAAAATAAAGGCATTATTACTCTCTCATTAGCGGTGTTGTGTATTTGATAGCTCACTGATCTCAGATGGAAAAAAAAAAAAAAAGACGATGTAATGGTTGTATGAAGTCATTAAGGGATTTTAATGCATTCTAGCTGCAGTAATAATCTCTAAATGAGGACAGTCCAACTGGGGAAACAACCTGAGGTTAGTGAGACTGAACGAGAGGAGGATATGAAAATTACAGTCTTCCTGTAAGAGTTTAGGAACACCAATATGCAAGAATGGTTCACAACCGGTCTACCGGTCCACATAAGAATCCACCTTCTAATAAAATACTACAAACTGTATGGAAAGCACTGGGGATCAAATATGTCTTGTTAAGCTTATTTTCAAAAAAATCTCCAAAAGCATATGCTTTCAACAGTAGATCCTTGTCATGCATGCATAGACAAAATAGATGAGCACATTTTCATTTGACATATTTCTTGTAAACATTCATAGATTTGAAATTGAAGAGGATGAACAGGGAAAGGAGGACAAAAATGGCTTGCTGAAAAGAGGTGACTATGTAACTCTTATGCTTAACCCTAGCCCTTGATTTAACCAAAATGATAATTTCTTACAATTTGAAACAAGTTGATTATAGTCACTTGTCACCTGTAGTCAACCCAAGGTCATTGGGAAAACATGCCTGTGGTGACATTTCTGCAAAACGATGTTATGTTGCTTTTTGCACGTTTAGCCACACTTTGAAATTTCCAGTGAGTGGCACTAAAAGCGTGTCACCTTTTATCTGCAACAGATGCAGATGCTTTGGTTGTTCAATCACAGCAGTTTGGGGATGAAATGTCTGGTGGGTGACGCTAAAAGGTTAAAAGGCTCTATCATGTTAAACCTACACGAAATCCAACCGATAGTGAGCAAACATGAGATAAAAACACACTTGCTGAAGAAACTATGCCATTTTAGCTTATTTCTACAAGTCTTTGAACTATTTTAATGGGACTCATGTTTCACAGGACTTTTCCCTGTGCACTCTCTATCACTCAGCACCTGGTGAGCTACAAAAAAAACACTTTCACCCAATACAAGTAAACTAATTTCTAATGATGGCAAAATGTAAAAAAAAAAGAACCACCATGGCAGCATCTCAGTAAAGATGTTCTGAGCTAATGTCTCTCCAGATGTTTGGGCCTCCTTGAAGAGAGTTAGCCCTGTTCTTTTTTCACCGAAAAATGAAAATTGTTATTTACTCACCCTCATGTTGTTGCAGACCTCTATGACTTTCTTCTGAGGAACACACAATATAATATATTTCGCCTGAACATATTTCGCCTGTTCTGGCTTCACTTCATTGGTTGGTCGAATACCGTGTTAAATTTAAGGTTTTATTGTATGTCTGTAAGGGGTTAAATGGCCATGCTCCACAATACATTAAGTCCGGGACACACCAAGCCGACGGTCAGGCTAGTTTGTTTGGTGTGTTCCACTCATTGGCTCTCGTCGGGCTCACGTCGGTGGCAGTTTGCCCGATTCAACATGCTGAATCGGCGTCGGGGCCGTCGAGACCGTCGGCGCGAGTGATGCCGGGTTCAGACTACATGATATTTTTGTCGGTCACGATAGTCACTGTGTCAGATTATACAATTTTGACTCCTAAAATCTTGTCGTGTCATGGACAAGAAACATGTCAGACTACACGTTGCTTCCTGACCATTCATGCCGTGCCGTCTTTAACGACGCGCGTGATGTCATCGAGAAGGCGAAACTAGCGACTGACTTCCGAAAACAAGAGTGTAAACATTGCTGAAGCGCTTCCGCTATAGTTCGCCAGCATTTTTCTTTCTTTGTTCTGTCGTGGTAGTCCCTCGATGACACATCATACAGGCAGGAGTACTGTTGCCACAGCTCCACGAACCTTTCCTCCATCTCATAATTCCACCTAGCAGCACTATGACACACTACACGAGCTGAAACGATGGAATCTTGCGTCCTGACACCCATTGTCGTTTACGAATCCCCACGACACGCTATGTCAAGCAAATCGTGGCAAAATCGACCTAAAATCGTGTAGTCTGAACCGGGCATGAGAGCTCTGATTGGATGTTCAGTTTAGCAAACGAGTCAGTGCCCGAGAATTCAAGCGAAAGTGATGAAAACAAGCACGTAAATGAAGGCGGTACAGACAGAAGGCTGTTTAAATGTTACGTGATCTTTCCCAATCATTCTAATACACGAATGTTTTCATAACAACATGAGCCGCTTAAAATGATTAAAGTTATCAACGTTACTGATATTCAAAATGTTAAGCAAGCGTTGCTTTGTTTACGTTTCGTATATCTGCGTTTATCTTGTATATCTTTGTTTCGGTTTCTCATTTTGAATGACGAATATATACTATCGATAGCTGCTGATATAGACAGTTAATTCCTCTCACGCATGCGCAGAACTCATGTGTTAGTTTGCCGTCGGCTGTAGTCTGTGCGGTGTGTTCGAGCACAGCTTTTTGGTCCAACGCTGCCGACGTGAGGCGACAACACGTCGGCTTCCGTCGCCGCTAGTTCTTTAACATCAGCTTGGTGTGTCCCGGCCTTACAGATCTTCTGCTCCAGCAGAAATGTTCTAGGCCTTTAATGTCTTCAAACTGTTAGATGCTGACTGTGCCATGGTCTCGTTTGAAGTTAAATGGAGATTGTGCCTTTTCGGTTGCTGCTCCAAGATTGTGGATTGATCTGCCGGTACACATTAGGCTGTCTTCCCATGTTGATAGTTTTAAATCGTCTAACGTTCTTAGATTGTACAGCACTTTGGTCAGCAGCTGCTGTTTTAAATGTGCTTTAGAAATAAAAATGCCTTGCCCTTTAATAATGTGAATAATCCACAAAATAAAGTCAGTCATACATGTTTGGAACGAGTATGAATAAATATCAATCCCTTGATTCAACACCATAACACTGACTCTTTACTCTAAAAGAACACCTGCATTTTAACTCTGGTGATTGTGCTGTGCACTAGTGTCCATTCAGCTGGAAATAGCAGTAAATTGTATAAAAAGTTAAGTTTTTGGAGTTTTGCAAAAATGCAGGTATAGGCATGATTTTTCAATTAGATATTCCTATGTTGGATAAAGCAACTCTGAATGTAGTATTAAGCATCTGTTCAGCAAACAATCTAAATAGCAAGAAAATTTATAATGTAACAATCTACTGAAAAAGTTTTTTTTTTGCCCCAGTTTTATATTTGACAAGACATCATGCGGAGGGCTTCTCTGGTGCAGAGAGCGGAGATCTGGGATGTTTCGCCCTGGGGTGGAAAGACCTGGCAAATGCTTCACGCTTTGGGCCTGGAGATGGTGCCAGAGTAAAATGTGAGCAAACTGTGATAAGAAAAATTGTCTGGATTGAGACCAACACCTCAGTGCACCTTTACACTGCGGAGAAAGATCAAAAACAGACCTTTTTGGCAGGACAAATAGCTATTTGAATGAAGTTTGCATTTGAATCTCAACGAGTGTACTGAACTCTGATGTCTAACAGCTTGTGAGGCCATTTCTATGTACTTTAAAGGTGGATCTTCAAATCTGGCCGTCAAGGTCCACTGTCCTGTAGAGTTTAGCTCCTCCAACCCTAATCAAACACACCTAATCCAGCTAATAACAACCTAATCAAGATCTTAAAGGGGACATCAATGGGGATGCCCATTTTCCACAAGATGGTTGATTCTTTAGGGTCTTCATGAAATGTCTGCAACATACTTTGATTAAAATTCACTCAATGTTTGTGTAAAACAAAACGGTTTTTACCTCGTCAAAAACAACTCTGTTCACAGTGACCCATTTCAGTGTATGTCTCTTTAAATGATAATGAGCTACTGCTCACCCCGCCCCTCTCTTCCGTTTTTTGTGTATTTGGTGGCTCATTACGGTCTAAAACAATCCACTGCGTCTTCAGTGTCTCTGATGTCTGGAAAAATGAAGACTCTTATGTTCACTTTTACATCCAACTACAAAACACCTGCATTACTAATGAGACATTGTTGTCGTTACAGCTACTCGAGCACAGAGAAAATGGTGGACAGCATACAATGTATATGCAATGTAAATATGCTAATACTGGACAACTCGTCAGCAGTCGTGGGCGGGGCCTGAGCAGTATGACATCATACAGCTTCAAATATGGCCCTGTCTGTAATTTCTAGTTATCTAAAGACCTTGATTAGTTGAAGTTAAATTCTGAGGACAGTGGACCTCCAGGATTTGAGGAACCCTGACCTGAAGAACCAGGCAAAAACCATGAACAGCTTAAGGAAATCAAGAATTGCCATCTCTGAGAAAGCCTTGTCTAGCTTTTGGCATTAAGTCTGGTCTACAGATTATATTTGGCCTCATGGAATTTAGGTAGCGCCAATTGATCAGATAGGAACTACTGATTTCAACCCGATTTTGTCTTTTTGGTGCACAATATGCATCAGATCCTCAGAGGTAATAGGGTTGTGATAGGGTTTGATTAAGCTGTGAGAGTAATATGTTTGAACTAACTGCCAAGTGTAGTACTGTGAAGAGTGGTCTTGGATGTAATATACATTGCAGGCTCAGCTGATGAATCTGGGATGCACCGCACAACACTGGTGACACCGGATAATTACTGTAATAAGCTGTTCTAAGGAGAATGCTGGACTGTTGGCATGAAGGACCCCACGACAGTTCAAGAACATCCGGTTCTGGATCTGGATGAAGCAGTAGAGCTGGCAGGAGCCTCTTGCCAGGAAACCCAAGAGGCAATGAACAAAGCTAAAGCTCTGAGGAAGCTTGACCGAGTAAGGCGGGCTGAAGGACACCCTTATTACAAAGTCTAAAGCAAGCCAACAACTATACACCATGATGATCTGGAGGAGCTTCTGGAGGATAGTACCAAAAAGGAGAAATGACCTCAACTTTCAGGAAGGTGAAACTATGGATTTTGGTAAGGCTACTGATCTCCGTTCTGCTGCACTGGGACTACACCAGGTTTGATAGGTCTTGTTCTTTGTCAAATAAGAGATGAAAATGAAGACAGTAAAATCCATCTAGTGAGAAAGCAGTACTCCTGACTCCTGGAGGATGTAGATACTGAATGTGAAATCCCCTCTCTTTTCAATTGAACCTTTTCTAGTTTGCTTTTGCAGATTATGCATGGAAACAGGTTCACCGTGAAGCAAAGGGAGGATTTAGTCTCTGCTGTGCCATATGCTGGTGATAAAATGGGAACCTTACAGAACAATTTGATAGGCAAGCAATCTCTTTATGATTAAAAAGCAGCTCCCTTTTATGTGGCAGTATGGCAAAGACAGAGATGGGAACTATTGGTATCACTAAACCAATGAGTTTATATACATCCACCAACTGGCCGGTTATCTGAGGGCTAGAAATGACAGAGTGGTATTTCCCAAACGTTTTCGTCTTATGAGCCCCGACATGACATCAATAAGGGTAAAATAACCATGAAATGTGTTCTTTTTAAATTAAGGTACCATAAACGCACAGTGAACAACACTTGATAGCATTTTGGTTAATTTATAGATGTACTACTGTTCAATGTTAATTAATGCATTCATTTATACAACTTGAAATGTTACAAATGTATTATTATGTAAAAAAAAAACAAAAAAAAAAAACATTAACCTAGATAAATAAATGCTGTAAAAAGTATGTTTGTTCATGATACCTAATGCACTCTGATAACTAAGTTAACAAACTGAACTTTATTGTAAAGTTTGTCATTTCTGTACCACTATACAGTCACCAAACAGAGTTGCATAAGTGTTTAAGGTTTCCTGAACAATCCTTCATCTGCCATTGGTCAGATTGTCCAACTAGATAGTCCTGCCCCAAACCACTGGTTGATTCAGTTTTGCTATGTCAAACTGGTTTGGATGCTTAAAATGAGCGCTCATAGTTCTGTTGGTTAGTATAGTCCCATCAGTCTCTGCTGATAGATGCCACAAGAACACCCTTTTGTGGGCAAAAAGTAAAATCTTTCCATTCATATTTTTCTTTCACATTTCACTTTTTTTTTTTTTACAAGAAACACATCTTTGCACCTCAGATGTTTCTCATATTAAGAGTGCATGAGTTGGTCACTGTTTTCACTCCAAATTTGCTGTGAAGGCAAGAGGGGCAGAGATTCTTATGCATATGAACATTGCTTTTGAACCTAAATCGCTGGTCTCAGATTCAAATGGTCGTTATGTGATTGTGTACGGAATTTTACAAACAGTCCCAGTTGTTTTAGCATGCATATATGGCCCCAATTGGTACAACGACACATTTTTTTCTTGTTTTTTCTTCTGTGCTCACTAATCTTGATAACATAGGGGTAGATTTTAATTTGGTTCAAAATATAATATTGGACAGGTCTTCTTCAAAACATACCAAATTGTCCAACTCCGCCAAACTTTTAGAATCCTGTACGTACCAGATTGGCCTGTCAGATCCCTGGAGATCAAGGTTTCCAGCTAGCAAAGTCTTCTCTTTTTTTTCATATATTTGTGCATCGATTTTTTTCTTTTGGACAATAGAATGATGTATTGTATAGTCATCTCCGATCATGCCCCTGCCTCTTTGGATTTAATGTTTCCACAAGCCAGGACTTATTTTTAACAATGGAGATTTAGTTCACATTAACTTTCTGACAACAACTTCAAAGATTTACTCACATCTCACATAAAGCTATATTTTGAAATTAATGACAATACTTCTATCAGCAGTAACACATTGTGGGGGGCATTCAAAGCCTATATGCGTGGACGGTCGCTGTGATTTTGCCAAGTAAGACATGTTCCTGGATCAACATCTTTTGTTGACCTGGATCAACATTACTGTCCAAAAATACAGACTTAACCCAATCCCTACTCCTAAACCTAACCCTACCCACAATTTATTCCTAAAATCAGTGTGAAGTGATGCTTCTGTGGAGCTCAAACAGAAAGTTAAAGTGATTAAAAAGAAATGATATCCTTTACTCAACCACTTGTCGATCCAAACCCATTAGACTTTCATTCATCTTCAAAACACAAATTAAGATATTTTTGATGAAATCTGAGAGAAAACTGGTTTGGATGCTTAAAATGAGCGCTCATAGTTCTGTTGGTTAGTATAGTCCCATCAGTCTCTGCTGATAGATGCCACAAGAACACCCTTTTGTGGGCAAAAAGTAAAATCTTTCCATTCATATTTTTCTTTCACATTTCACTTTTTTTTTTTTACAAGAAACACATCTTTGCACCTCAGATGTTTCTCATATTAAGAGTGCATGAGTTGGTCACTGTTTTCACTCCAAATTTGCTGTGAAGGCAAGAGGGGCAGAGATTCTTATGCATATGAACATTGCTTTTGAACCTAAATCGCTGGTCTCAGATTCAAATGGTCGTTATGTGATTGTGTACGGAATTTTACAAACAGTCCCAGTTGTTTTAGCATGCATATATGGCCCCAATTGGTACAACGACACATTTTTTTCTTGTTTTTTCTTCTGTGCTCACTAATCTTGATAGTCACCACATAGGGGTAGATTTTAATTTGGTTCAAAATATAATATTGGACAGGTCTTCTTCAAAACATACCAAATTGTCCAACTCCGCCAAACTTTTAGAATCCTGTACTAAACAGATTGGCCTGTCAGATCCCTGGAGATCAAGGTTTCCAGCTAGCAAAGTCTTCTCTTTTTTTCCATATATTTGTGCATCGATTTTTTTCTTTTGGACAATAGAATGATGTATTGTATAGTCATCTCCGATCATGCCCCTGCCTCTTTGGATTTAATGTTTCCACAAGCCAGGACTTATTTTTAACAATGGAGATTTAGTTCACATTAACTTTCTGACAACAACTTCAAAGATTTACTCACATCTCACATAAAGCTATATTTTGAAATTAATGACAATACTTCTATCAGCAGTAACACATTGTGGGGGGCATTCAAAGCCTATATGCGTGGACGGTCGCTGTGATTTTGCCAAGTAAGACATGTTCCTGGATCAACATCTTTTGTTGACCTGGATCAACATTACTGTCCAAAAATACAGACTTAACCCAATCCCTACTCCTAAACCTAACCCTACCCACAATTTATTCCTAAAATCAGTGTGAAGTGATAGCTGATTAACAAGGGTGTAGAAGCACCTAATCCTGATTGTAAGCCTAAAACAGACATTTCTCAATTCTGATTGGTTGATTGGAATGATGTTCCAGGATCAACAAGGATGTTGATCCAGGAACATGTTGTGCTTGGTGAAATCACGCTCACCATGCGTGGACAAATAATTTCATATGTCTGCCAGTTGAGGAGACCTGAGAACTTCAGGTTGGCAGAAATATCTGACCAACTTTCTAAACTAGACCAATATTCTCTGGTAATTTTGTTTTATTTGTAACTCTTTGGTAGATACATTTATCATTTCTATTACATTACTACTACTACTGTTACTACTAATAAAACAGATCTCGGGGGGCCCCAAAAGTGCGTGGGCCCTTAGAATCGTCCTAACTTTCCCCCCCTTAGCGGCGCCCCTGATGAATGGTCTGTAGGCTTGACTGTTTCGCACACGTCTCATGTCTTTTTCATCATTGCAGGCATGAACACTGTTTTTTTTCCTTCATTTTAATGCCCTCTGTCTTACATTATTAAACTCAAAAACATATTCTGAGTGAATAGCCCTTGAGGTTTTTTCTTCTTTTTGAAGCTTCAGTCCCTGTTCACTCGAATTACACGGTGTATAGAAAACAGTCTTCACATGTTCTATTTTGTCCTCTGCAGAAGAAAGAAACTGAAACATTTGAAATGACATTCGGATGAATAAATGCATAAATATATATATATATATTTTTTTTAGATGAACTAATAACAGTTCCAAATGGGCCCTATTTTTAGTTGTATGCCATTGTTCAAAATACTCCAGATTTTTTTTTTTTTAAATATAAATGACTCAACAGGTCTAAATGTATAATCATGGTAAATTTTTCATTTTATTTACACAGTTCCAAGACACTGTTCGTCAAAAACTTTTCTCTTATTCCACAAGGTTGTGTGTTTATATCCTGTGTTTTCTCTGTAGAGGATTCTGCAGACGATATACATATGCTTCTATCTGGTATACGGCATTGTCATTAAACAACAACAACCTTAAATGTTTGAGAACTCAAGATTCTTGTGAAATCAGCAATGTGTATCATTTCAGGTGAGTCTAATATTTTTGTTTTTTGACAATCTGTCATAACTTCATATCTTATTCAGTTTATAACCAAGATCCTCTTGCGTTTCCTCTAAACAAATGAATAATATCTATATTTCCAGCTCACAGGCAAAAGCATAGATAATCAAAAAGCAGTATTTATATGGTTTGAAATTTCATATATCCCTAAAACACTGAAGAGAAAACAACACAAAAGCATGTTCCTTTATGTGATGAAAAACTGAATTTTCACTGAATTTTCATTACACACTATCTTTTTTTGACTTCTTGAATCTTCTGAAACATTTATACCTCAGTTTTCTGAAAGGCAGACATGAGAGCTGTAATCATAAACACCTTTGTAGAGAGTGTTAATGGTCGAACACTTGTGTGAATTGTAATGAGAGGTGGAAGTGAAGAGGGATGGAGTCTTTGGACCTGACAAGGTTGCAAATTCAGAATTCAAGGCCCGGTGTGCGTGACAGCTCTGAGCGGGCCCAAGGCCCAGGGTTATAACTCTCAAACGTATTCATCACTCTCACTGCGGCAGTGAATTACAATTTGGGTTGATAACTGAAAGACTGAAGGTTTGAATCCCATGCAGAACAGTCCATGAGGGCAGGTTTGATCTTCTCTGCTGAAAAAGAAAAACAGCTTAATCCAGGCTCTGCTGGTTTGTTGGACCCTGTTGTTTAGGTCATTATCATATATATGTAGCCTAATGTTTCTTCAGTTCAGTGTTGGTTATTGTCTTAGACTGTGAGCTAGCAGTTGTTGTTGTTAAATATATATATTTAAAGGCATTAATAAATATATTTTGCTCTATATATTGCAATCCAAGAAAATACATTAACATATGTCACATTTGAAGAAAAAATGTGTTTGTTGTCTATAAAATGTGTAAACATATAGCACATTTGAATAAAAGGAACCAACTTTATAATGTCCCCCCCAAAAAATCTATATATTGTAATATAAATATCTATGTTGTGGCATAGTGGCTGTTCCATCCACATTTGCATTTTGCCTAAATGTAGGCTTTTGTATAATTGGAAATGTATTTTATTGCCACTGAAAATACATTTTAAACATGTTTTGTTATATGAAGATTTTTATTAAAAATATATGTCAATGAGCTTCACTGTTCACAACATATATATATATATATAGCATTAAAAAATATATTTTGGCCACAAAAAAATATATACTTTTTGCCATATGGGCCTTCTCTTGTAGTTTCATCTTCATCTTTGATAAATTAAAGGAGCTGAAATTAGATTAGATCTATGATGTTGAAAATTCAGCTTTGATCACAGCAATAAATTACATTTTAAAATAGATTTAAATATTATTTTAAGTTGTAAAAATATTTCCCAGTATTGCTGTATTGTTGATCAAATAAATGCAGCTCGTTCGAGATATTTTTTTTTTTTCAAAAAATCTCACTGTTGAACGGTGATGTCCTGTAGCATAAAAAGATTAAGATCCTTTTTAGATCCTCTGTCCTATAATTAAGTGCTTTGTTGGAAAATACAGTGATTCTGTAGCTCACATCGAATAAGTCTTAAATCTGTGAATGCTTGTGAAAGAGTTACACAGAATAACCAAAACCTTTTTACTCCTGTACTAAACCTTATTTTCAGCATTTGTTAAAGCTATCCTCTACTTTTCACCCTCAAAATATCAACACAATACTCACATACATGACCAAAAAGTTGTAAAAATCCAAATGAAGTCACGAGCTGATGTTTGTTTGTACATGAATCAGTCTAAACAGCAGCACATTGATTATTCATTCGTTCAGTGAACGGAGGAACCCCTCTAGACCTCTCAACCTTTTCTCAAATGGAAAGTCCCATCAGGTTTAAAGCACTGGGCCCAGAAGAGAGATTTTGTAACAGAGCTCAGCCCTTTCAATAGATTGATCTAGTTCTCCTTTTGTGTTTAAGCTGGCTCAACACAGGCTCTTTCAGGGTCTGTCTGAATGCATGTGAAAGTAAAGCCTTCAGATTTCATCATAACAAGTTATCGATTGCCATTACTCTTTATACCAAAGCACTCGTTTTTTGCCTCAGTAATCCCTGTTTCTGCTTAAGACTTGCACAACCCAAGGTTATCAGACACTAGGGGTGTTCAAAGCATTCAGAAGGCATATATGTTATTTTTGGGGCTGCCATAAAATATCTCAATTGATGTTCTTGTTTATATAAACAAATTTATTGTTCATTTTAAATGTTTTCTATCCGTGGACACATCAGTGGCATTTAGAAACTGCTATTAGAACTGTGTGGTTGCCACTTGAGGTCTAATGTAAAATCTGGAAGCAAATCCAGTTTTTATGCTCCTGAAAGGACAAGGCGTAGCCTTTGGAGTTCAACTCTTATTCTTCTGAGGCCTGTTCTTTCTGCTTAAGTAATTAGATACAGTGATTAACCTTTAAACAGGTGTTTCATGTATGCTGAACTGGCGTCATATATCAATTTTAGAGCATCTTCTGCCTCCTGCTGTTTGATGATAAGTATTGACTTCATGAATCCCAGATTGGGTGCTTTAGTGAGGTGCTGGGTTCACTGTAGAGACTCAGTTGGCACTCATTTAAAGGGCTCATATGATGCGATTTCAAGTTTTCCTTTCTCGACTTTTGACATCAGGAAAGAGTCTGTAAAAAACTGTTTAAGACCCTATCAAATCAAACTTGCACCTTTGTGGCATGTATTCAGTTAGCTTTGAGGTTGTCAGTATGCTAGTGTACTCCTAAAATTGACTAAATTACATTTAACATTTAAAAATGACAGTCATTAGGTCCATTCACACCGAATCTGAATATGTGATGTGCAAATCTAGGTACTGGAAACTTCTGAATAGAAACAATGGGTTCCTGTGGTCCTATTCACACCGGGTGTGAACATCTGAATACCAACAATCCTAAGTATTTCTACTGTGAAGAAAATGAGCTTTTGGTCACATTTGGTCTGAGCTCTGATGTCTAAAAGTCCACTAAAAGTCACTATAGTGAAGAAAAATATGGGCTTTTGGTCACATTTCCTGATCCTCAGTCTCCACTAATATACAGTATGCACATATGTAATAAGTGTGCATGAACATGAAATACAAGAGGTACTCTTCTACTCATCTTATGCATAAGAACAAACATTTTTTTCAAAGCGCATTTTGAATGCAAACAGTGAAAACCTGCAGTATTTAAAAAAATATAACAACTTTTCCCAGACTTTAATGGAATAAAGGCTGTGAGCTTGTGAGATTCTTTAAAATTATTTTTGTAATGTGTTGAAGCCTTTTTATACATGTTTTTTAATCAATAATATTTCATATTATATTTTTCTCTGTCTAAATTATTTAATGTATGGGTTTGGCAAATTATTTGTACTACATGCATGTAGACAGCGGACAGATGTAGATTAATGCAAAAGTGTGCTTTCTTATCTCACTGGCACATGAAACATAGATTCTATATTCCTCAAAATGCATTAAAACATCTTGCTTGAACTGTGTCCTGTCACAGTCTTTCTCTCACTGGGCTGTTGGACTGTCTTCTTTTTCCTCTCTTTTGTCCACAGACCAGCTGAAGGTGAGTTTGTAGATTGGTGTTTGGAAAGCGGACCAAGAATATTGATGACTTGTCTTGCATGCATACACTTATACAAAAATTTGTCTAATAAAAATGTTCTAGAATGAGAATTCTCCTCCAACGCCAATTTTTTTTTTTTTTAAAGAGACAAGTTCTTTGATATGTCTTGCGCCAACTTCGGCCACTGCAGAATATACTAATAAAATAAATGCTGGCGTGTCGGTGTAAAATTAGAACTGGATAAATACTACACACAAATGGAGAAAGTATTTATAAATGATGAAGAACTGTTTGGAAACTGCTGATCAAAGCTCTTTCTCTCTCTCTCTCTCTATCTTGACAGTGTTGATTAAAACTGTACCCTAACACACATCCCTTGTCTTATTGTGAGCAATTCATCAGTTTGCATTATTCCAAAGAACATGTTTTCATAATTTTGCATCTAACAAACTTGTTCTGCTTCAATCAGCTCGTCTTTCCAGCTCATCTAGGCTGCATTGCTGTTAATGTCACCTGAACAGCTGTAGTTATCGGCTACTGTTGTAGCTTTTCTAAAATCTTGCCAGAAGTTATGATGGTCCACCCAAAAATGTAAATTCTGTCATCACTTACTCACCCTCATGTCGTTCCAAACATAGGCTATATGACTTACTGTACTTTCTTATGTTTAACACAAAAGATATTTTGAAGAATGTTGGTTTTGGACAAAAAAAAAAAAAGCTAAAAAATTTCTCAAAATAACTTTTTTTGTTTCACAAAAGAAAGTAAGTCATACAGGTGTAGTATGACAAGAGGTTGAGTAAATGATGACAATTTTCATTTTGTTAGAACTATTCCTTCAACAGAGAATTTTAATGGTGATTAATAAGTACTGGTGGTTACGGCAGTAATAGCAAATCATGTTAGATTTGAAAAAGAAGCTTTACCAGATTTTTTTTTTTTAATATAGTGTTTTCATTTAGAATACAGTTAAAGCTGCAGTCCGTAACTTTTGGCGCTCTAGCGGTTAATAAACAGAACTGCGTGCGTCTTGCGGAAGAACATTGTAGCCGGAGCTACTTCTCTCTGTTTATATCTACGGCGAATCACGTAGGTAGTCAGGTACTGGGCTCCTCCGCAGCGGTACCTACTCGAACCAGTCTATAGTCCGAATATAAACACTTATTATAGGTGTACCGTAGTGATTCAGGGCAAGCCAAAAACACGGTTTGGAAAATGGATTCATGGTGTACTCGCTTATTATATCAATTTTGTACATTTTGAATACAAAAAAGTTACGGACTGCAGCTTTAAGTAGCCTATACAGTCACAATACAGAAGTAAAGTGAGTCATGAATGCAGTTTCAAATAAAATATGGCTATGGGCCCTCAATTTTGTCCGTAGCCACAACTGATTTGTAATGTTTGCCATTTAGATCTACAGTCCCTGTCTGCTTTGTTAAACATTTGATCTGACATGCAGATCTCATAGCGACAGATCAAAGACATACAGTCAAGCACAGTGTGCCACAATAAGATTAAGAAAGGCACATATAGGGCTACAGTAGATGAATGTACTTGAATGACTGGATGCCTTTTCTCTTTGAAATTCATAAAACTTGTCTAAGGAAGTATTTTTCATTTTCAAAGACCCATTCAAAACATTAATTCCAGTTCATATCAATGTTTATACAACTTCTTTTAACAGATGAAAAGTTCATGACAGTGTGTGTGTGTGTATGTGTGTACCTGTTTTTCTATTCTGGTGGGGACTTAAACCTGAATACACACAGACTCATGGGGACTCGTGTCACGGTGGGGACCTAAATTGAGGTCCCCACGGGTAAACAAGCTAATAAATCCTGACCAGACATGTGTGTGTGTGTGTGTGTGTTTGTGTGTGTGTGTGTGTGTGTGTGCATCCTTGCTCATGAAGATCTATCACACGCTGAAGAACAGTGCGAAGTGTCACACTGCCCCCTAGCCATGCAAGTTAGAAATAACTGTAAAAAGACTAGTTAACATTTTTAACAAAATATTTCATAGTAGTTTGTTCTTGAAACATTGTTTCTAAAGTAATTTAGATAAACATGTACAGTATGTGAATATAACTTTGCCTTATATAAGATATATAGGCTATAATTTTCTGTTTTATTTCAAGTGTTTGTAAGCTAACCATCATTATGTAGATACATTTTTATCTGAATTTAAAATTTTAAAATGTTTTTATTTATTTGTTTTTAAACCTAAGCTATTCAGACACTCCAGGAAGGAAGTGATTTTAACCACAGTACTCCCTATTCTTTTATATGAAAACTTTTGGCAGTATAAAAAATAAGTATTGTGAGCTAAATTTTTTAATATGATTAAAAAAAAAGTCCCCATTGAGGAATATAAAATCAAACTGTGAGATATAAAATCACAAATGCCTTTTAGGTTTCCATTTATTCTGCATATTTCACTGATGTAATCTAAAACTGGACAACATTGTTTTGTAACCTACTGTATAATTGTTTTTTGTTTGTTTGTTATTGTTCTCTGTTTTGTGCTGTGCAGCATAATTGAAAACTTAGTTTGAGACTTCTTCAAGGTAAAAACATGGGTAAATTAGCATTAGCTTTCCCCTCGGATGAGTGAGCATACTGTACGAAACACGTCACCTTCCTATTACTGCACCGAGATCTACAGTTGTTAGACACATAGATGTGAAGCTGCAAACAGTGGATGAGAAAATAACCTGCTAAAAGAAAATATTTAAATCTGAAAAAAAAAAAGAAAAAAGTTTCAGTTTCCCATTAGGACAGAGATGTGAGGTGAATGTTGTAATGTGGCTATTTTGTATCCTGTTTTACGAAATATGTTTTATATTACGTATGGGTGAGTATACTGCACTTCAAAAGTTTCTTAAAACTAATATGTAATCCCACATTAACTGTTTTCTGTCAACAGCTGTACACAAATGACTTGACCAAGGAGTTTATACAGCCTGAGGAAATGTGGTTGTGAAGGCATGTTAATATTTCTTCTCTTTCACACCACTGTCTATCTAAATGCATGATGACATATTTTTAATATAACATTCATGCACATTTTTTATAAAAAAATAAAAAATAAAAAATAAAAAAAGTATATATATATATACACTCTAAAAAATGCTGGGTTAAATACAACCTAGTGCTGGGTAAAATAGGGACGGTTAAACATTTAACCCAACCGCTGGGTCAAAACAACCCAATTGCTGGGTTTGTCCCTATTTTACCCAGCACTGGGTTGTATTTAACCCAGCATTTTTTAGAGTGTAGGCCTATTTATTTATATAGAAGGAAAATATATAAGAATAAAACTCATTGTGGATTTAAAGGAGTGTTTTTGCTCTTTTCCAGCCTAGAATGCTTCTAATTTTGTTGTCATAGGTAATTATGACCAATTTTTGCGCTAAAGACTTACTTGCACATTCAAAATGTCCACCAGCCTCTTTTTAGTCTTTTTAATCATAATTTATAATGTGTTTATATGTGTTTATCTCCTGACTTGTGCTTTATCTCAGTGTTCTTTTGAAAATATATTTTGAAATATTCCAGGTAACTTGTTATTGAGCAATTTACAAATGCAGTTCACACATCTAAATAAGCTATTTTATGATGGTAATGTCAATTTTTCCTTTCTCTTTGGAGTGTTACAAGCTCTTGGTGCTCCACCCCAAAATGATAATTTTGTTATTAATCACTTACACCCATGTCGTTCTAAAACCGTAAAAGCTTTGTTCGTCTTCGGAACACAATTTAAGATATTTTGGATGAAAACCGGGAGGCTTGTGACTGTCCCATAGACTGCCAAGTAAAATACACTGTCAAGGTCCAGAAAAGTATGAAAAGCATCGTCAGAATAGTCCATCTGCCATCAGTGGTTCAACCGTAAACATGGGGGTAAGTGATTAATGACAAAATTTTCATTTTGGGGTGGAGTATCCCTTTAAAGTCAATGGAACACAACCACATGACCTCATGGCCTGGATGGAGACTGAAGACCGGCCGATTGGTTCTTGTACGAGAATCCGTTCCGCGTTTTGCAGAAATTCTGTGCGTGAAAAAAAAGTCGCCTCACCTGCTGAGCGCTCCAACGTATCACTCCGCAGAGTCAGTTTATATTATTTTTATTTTGCACTGGCGTTTGTGAAACCGCCATTATGTTATTTAAAAATACATTCTAGTCTTATTATGAAGGATAACGGCATTCACTTCTAAATGAGAAGGTGTCATTCCTCTGAGTGCCGTGTTTAATGCTGTGGCACTATTTATCATGGTGTCGCTCGCAGGGCGTGATTCGGTTACACTCAAATATGGCTACCATGGAGTCAAAGCTACAACTTTAATATTTGTACCAATGCAGAAATGTAACGTTTTACGTTATTCTCCGTTCTACAGTCGCGTCCAATAATCGTTTTTTGCTTGTACAAATTGTGAATACCCAGGAAAGGAGATCATCTCGACGTGTTTAGCGTTAATAAAAGCCTATTGCTCGAAATTGCAGCTTGCTCCGCGAGTTGATCGAAATCGTCAGGCTTGAAAGCGAAATCTGCTTTCGGTTTTCCCTCATTCGAGGATATTTTGGGCTGTATTTTCTCGAATGTGGCCAGGGCTCGGCTCCTGTCATCTCCTCGCAGGAGCTCAGATAGCGGTCGGTATGGCTTGTTTTCGGATGAGGGATGTAACCCGCGAGGATTTGGCGATGTGGGATGAAGCGGAATAAAGAAAAGTGATCCGCTCAAACCGAAGGAAAGCGGGTGCTTTCTGCCTATGGATTACACATTGCAGATTTTCCGCACATAAAAGTGGATTTTACTGGAATACGTGTACAGAATCGCAGAAGATATCGCTTTGTCACGCTGGCTTATTTTCCCTGAGGAATAGTGGTGTATTCCTCCCCAACCCCCCCAGCGCCACAAACACTAAACAAAAGTACTATAAGTCACGTATATGACGGTTCATGTCATGAAGGAAATAAATAAAAATTGCTAGGGTCGAAGAGGTAAGTAAATATCGATCGACGAGTGTGTTGTGTGTGTTTCTCGCCAATATTTGCGAGCGCTTTTGTCGTTTCTGTCGCCTTTCTGCACGCGAACACTTCATTTCGACCGAGTGTGCAGCTGTTCTTCATCTTATATTCTCGCTAACCTCCTTATTTACTATAAAAACCATCAAAGTACGGCTAAAAACGCCCTGCATCTTTAGTGTCCACTGCCTTTAATTGGCCGTTATATGATTCCCGCTTGGATAGGCGACTTCAGGCTTGAGTAACGTTCACAAGTTAATCAGACGGGCTGCAAGGCCTCTACTGTATCCACTTATAGCCTTTCTTGCGCATTTACAGTCATATTTCCACTCTCACACCACTTGGCATGCGATTATCATCATAAATGCTGCGTCTCTGGAGAGCAGAGATACTTGGCGTGCAGGTAGGTTTAGCCTTTGGACTCCCTAAAGAGTTCAAATCCGACTCTCTCCTTCAGAGTAGTGTTTTTCCCGTTTTATAAAAAATATTAAGTATGGAAAACGTTGGAGTATTTCATGGCATGATGGTATTATTGGCACCCTGCGTATATAAGGTTTTGAAACAAAGCTCTGGAGACAACTGAACAAAGGCAAAAAGCTGGACATGCCCCCCTCATGTGAAGAAGCACTTGCTTTGTGTGCTTCTGTTGTTTCACCAAGGCTGTCCCTCTGGTTCCTGCATGTGTTGTGATATCAAATCATTTCCAGTATATCTTTTTGTGAGGTATGCATTGTACGTACCTTATGAATGGTGTTCAAAAGTATTCGTGCATTTGATTGACTCACTCTCTAGTTAACTTCAAAAGAAGTCCTGTATACATGGCTGATTGAATGCTACTTCATCATTTCATAGATAGATGGAGACATTAGAGATCCAAATGGCATAGCTAGATGGATAGATAGGTCTTTATTGAACCTCATTGGGAAATTAGGGTACAAACAGTAGGCCCTCTAACCCTATTGTTAAGTTAAGTTGATTTGAGTATTATATTAAATAACTTTTTACTTGAATTTAACCATTTAGGTTAGTTGTTACCACATCAAGTACATTTAGTTTTATAGAGTTTATGTAGATTGTTATTGAGCCCAATGGGAAATGCAGGTGCAAAATCGCAGCAGTATCAAATGTAGACGGCAAAGATACACAAATATACATTAATGCATTTTAAACACAAATCTAGTTAACTTCAAAAGAAGTCCTGTATACATGGCTGATTGAATGCTACTTCATCATTTCATAGATAGATGGAGACATTAGAGATCCAAATGGCATAGCTAGATGGATAGGTCTTTATTGAACCTCATTGGGAAATTAGGGTACACACAGTAGGCCCTCTAACCCTATTGTTAAGTTAAGTTGATTTGAGTATTATATTAAATAACTTTTTACTTGAATTTAACCATTTAGGTTAGTTGTTACCACATCAAGTACATTTAGTTTTATAGAGTTTATGTAGATTGTTATTGAGCCCAATGGGAAATGCAGGTGCAAAATCGCAGCAGTATCAAATGTAGACGGCAAAGATACACAAATATACATTAATGCATTTTAAACACAAATATAATGTACATGTGAATGCATTAGCTGGTGCTGCTACCATGTTGTGTTAGAAAAACCTGTTTATGATCAATGTCATTACATCTGACTAAAACTTAAGTGAAAACTTTAAATTGCATGTAGAGATACAAAAATGTAACTAATTGTCGTAAAATGAATCCATTGAGGTTAATGATAATTATGAAGCAGCGTTATTCTGTACATGCAGAGTGAATAGAGGGAAAGATTCAAAGGTCTGTATCCTTTTGTAACCTTTACAAATAACTTATTTAGTTTTTTTAATGTATTTTTAATACCTCTTGAGAGGTTTGGAAATCCTTTGCACTTGCAAGGCTGATGCAGATGTTAACCACGGGCTGATGTTTGCTATGAACTCTGCAGATGTATTGTGTTAGAATAGTTTTAAAAGACACCTTTAAACCCTTGTCATTATACGTCAGGTCCATATGCTGATATTTTCTCCTGTTAAAGACCTCATGAAATCAGAATTGGAGTTTTGCGACTTTTTAGTTCATGTCTCATTTATTTTAAGTTGACAAACTAAATGCAGCGGATGTATGCAGTTTTTTTTTCTTCTGTGAAAAAGAACTGAAAATATTGATGAGTCATCTTGCACTCAGGGGCGTAAACAAATGTTTATCCAATCAAATGCTCTCTAGAATGATAATGTCCCTCCCCCAATATAGCCTTTTTCTAGCAATAGCATGTAGCAGCTCATGCGTCTCAGCTGTGATGTAAACTAAAGCCTTCTGGCTAGGGCTGGACGATATGGCCAAAATTGCGATATATTTCTTAATTTCGGTCGATACGATATAATTCCGATATCGATATGAACACTATTTATCTGAAATATGGCTGTTTAAAAATAGGAGATAGTTTCTTCGATTCGTTCTCCCCAGCTTCCTGTTTCAGTAGGAAATCAACACGAAAGAAAAATGCTTTCACCAAGTCATTTCATGAGGTCTTTAAACCGCTACCACAGACATTGTGTACGTATGCACTAATAGCAATGCACACAGCCTCATTGAAGGCTTAACTCAACCATGTGAGGTCTAATTGTTTACTCAAGGCAGGATACAATGAGAGCAGCCCAGGGAGGGATCCCACGTAGTTCCCGGAAAAGACAGCATCCCGTTGGCAGTATGCCTTGTCAGCTGAGTGGACAGGATGGCAGAAGCACCACGCAGAGCAGGCGCAAGGGTCAGCACTGGGGATCCAGCAGAGCAGCGACTAACAATGTGCACAACATTCAGAAAGAATACAAAAACATGACCGAAACTTGGTCTGTCACCTACAACTGTGTTGTGTTTACTCTTTATTGGAGCATAGAGACCCATGTACATCATGCTGTGCTAATATGTCACAAGATAAAAATGATTATTTATAGATAGATTAATTTATAGATCGATTTCCCATCATTTCAAGAACTGAACTTCCTTTTAAAAAAATCACATAACTCTTTTAAATTGAGTGAAAAATTTGAAGTGTGTTGGTTTTTGCTCTGGTATCAAACGTAACAACTAAACAGCGTTGTGAGGATTGTTTATATTGGAATTAATAAAGTGTGCTAACACTTATTTTGACTAATTTTCATGGTGGTTCAGTTGAGAGTTGGACTCCGTATTATGAGCAAATCATATGAGCTTATTAAAATATTTTAGTACTAAGCTCGGGGATTATTTTGTCCTCTGGCGTTACCAGTGTTTAATAAAAATAGAATTAAAACCTCACTGGTTGGAGAATGTTGTGTTTTAAAACTTGCCGCGTTGAAAGCGTTCCTGGAAATGTAGCATTTTGTAGCATCATTATTTTTGTGAAACTAATATATTACTTGTACATAATTTTTCTCACAGAATGTCATCAGAGGAGAAAAGTCTAGACCCCTCTGACAAAGGACCCTCGCCACCTCCTAGCAGCTCTGGGGCCACTCCCACTGGAAGTCCGGCCCCCACAGATAAGCGGCCCCGGGGCCGCCCTCGCAAGGACGTGTTATCCACAGCAACACCGCTTCAGTCTGTGCCCAGACAGAGAAAGAAGTAAGTTCAATTAAACTTCGAAATTGCTGTCATTATTGAATAAAATTGGAAGTCTAAATGTCTTAAAAAAATGAGGATTATTGGTCTTAAAAATGAAGAATAGTGTTAGTACTGTATATTCTTATTAAATTAATCCTATTGGTCAAACTCTATGGCTGATGATACACCGGGGCAACTTTTTGAGCAATATTGCTGGGCAACTTTGGTTATGGGCAACCAGGTTATACACAGGGCCCATGACCAATCTTAAGTATCCAGATAGGTCTATTTTCAGTGAGAAAGTACCCAAGCAACACTGCTCAAAAAAAGTTGCCCCGTGTATCATCAACCTTTGTCTAAGCTGGAAGCAATGTAAACTGGATGCTGTCAACATTGATGACATGAAAGCTGCATGTCACCTCAAAATGTTCACCAACAACAGACCAATCAGTTACGTGTTTGTGGTTGGACTTCAGCAAATTTATTTCCCATTTTATTTTAAAATGGATGTCCATTGGTGTAAAATAATGTGTTGTTTTCTAGGGCTGCACGATAAATCGCATGCGATATTTAATGCGCATCTTGTCAGTAAAGACGCTTCTGTAATCAGCGGTAAATCTCCATCACGTGCGTGCTTTCACATGAAGCAGCATTTACTACACAGAGCCGTTGTTCACAGGCAAGCTGCACAACACCACGTTGTCTTTTATGCTCACCAAGGCTGCATTTATTTGATAAAAAGTACAATAAAACTGTAATATTATAAAATATTATTAACATTTAAAATAACCGTTTTTTTTTTCTTTCTATTTTTATTTTAATACATTTTAAAATGTAATTTATTCCTGTGATGCAAAGCTGAATTTTCTGCATCATTACTCTTCTCATCATTAGTCTTCAGTGTCACATGATCCTTCAGAAATCATTCCGATATGCTGATTTGGTGCACAAGAAACATTTCTGATTCATATTAATGTTAACAATTTTGCTGCTTAATAATGTTGTGGAAACCATGATACTTTTTTTAAAATAGATATTGAAATTGAAATCTTTTGTAACATAATAAATTTATATATGTAAAAAAAAAAATGTACATACCCCAAACTTTTGAATGGTAGTGTAATATAGAATTAATTAATATATTGAATTCATAATATGGAATTTGCAGCTCTGCTTATATCAGCTATTTAACATCAACATTTAAATGCATATCATACCAAATATTCAAATATAAGAGTCTTGTAAAACTTAAAGGGATAGTTCACCCAAAAATTTTAATTACTCCATTATTTACTCACCCTCAAGCCATCCTAGGTGTATATGACTTTCTTCTTTCAGATGAATGCAATCGGAGTTATATTAAAAAATGTCCTGGCTCTTCCAAGCTTTACAATGGCAGTGAATGGGTGGTATTATTCAATAGTCCAATAGAAGTCCAATAAACTGCGCCCATCCATCATAAAAAAGTGTCCCACATGGCTCCGGGGGTAAATAAAGACCTCCTGAAGCGAATTGATAAGTTTTTGAAAGAACAATATCCATATTTAAAACTTTATAAACTGTAATCTCTAGCTTCCGCTAACTGTCGTGCGTGCGTTCACGAGAGAGTGGCATTCCAGCGGATGATGTAGGATGTAGGCGTAGCGTAAGCTCCGGTGAGAAGTGACGAATGTGGAAGCGCAACGGAGAGAGCAAAACAAAACCTGGTCACAAATTAGAAGTACAAAATGAGGATTTGTAAAGGAAAATGTCAGAGGATTTCGATATAAGCCAAGAGACTGGTTTTCCTTTGCTTCCTTTTGCTCCTGTAAACAAACGTTGGTTCTCGCGAGACTGGCATATTCTCACAGGAGCTTATGCTACGCCTATGTCATCCGCTGGAACACCACTCTCATGAACGCGCGCACGACAGTTAGCGGAAGCTAGAGATTACGGTTTATAACATTTTAAATATGGATATTTTTCTTACAAAAACGTATTGATTCGCTTCAGGAGGTCTTTATTAACCCCCCGGAGCCATGTGAGGTACTTTTTATGATGGATGTGCACAGTTTATTGGATTTCTATTGAATATCACCACCCATTCACTGCGATTACCAGGATATTTTTAATATAACTCCAACTGTATTGGTCTGAAAGAAGAATGTCATATACACCTTAGGATGGCTTGAGGGTGAGTAAATTATGGGGTAATTTTCTTTTTTGGGGGAACTATCCCTTTAAGTCTTTCATGATGTAAAGATGCCAGGACTTTTGCTTGGTGTCCATCAACTTCCTAATTAAAAAAAAAAGTGTAAATTATTTGTAAATTTGGGTTTATTTGTATATTTTTGTGTTTGTAATTTTTTTTTTTTTTTACTATGCATATTATTTCAAAGCATTTCTACAGAAAATCATATCTCAGTGATCTGAATGTCATCAATTCTTGACGAAAACATGACCTTTGTGAAGTATTTAATCGAACACTTATTAGACATTATAATTCATGGTTTTGTAATATATTAAGAATTGGGTTAAATTTCCTACAAAAATCAAAGTCAATATGAAATTAATAGTACCTTACCTTTCCTGTGGAAAAGCTGCAACCATGATGCTAGGGGTGTTGTGGGTGGTTGCTATGCGGTTGCTAAGGTAATTTGAGGCTGTAGGTTCGCAGTGTTGTGGTTGCTTACTAGCCCAAGACAACAGATCCAAACCCAAGTATGATATTCCATTCAGTGTAATCTGGGTTTTTTTCACCCATCTTATCATCTGCCAAGAAGTCTGAATGCTTAGAAAAATAACGGCATTCCTCTCCTCATCAAGCCACGTGGTTTGAGGTGTCATTCAAGTCTGTATCACAAACAGTGCTTGACCAATTACACATTTAATATTTAGTATTATATGTTGGTTGAAATCCTTAATTGTTAATGATAGCAATAGTGCTGCTTGCCTTGGCAAACACAGCTAATAAAAGAATTCTTCAGTTTGTTGTTTTACAGTCCCTTTTGTTGCTTGCTTTAGCCTACATCTTCAGTTTAGTGGGTCTCTAAGGGTTCGATTGAATTTGATCGCATATTTTTGAAGGTAACCATTGGGTCTGTTTGCATCACATTTGAAATCCATTCCATAAAACTCCACTCCAGGATTTATACCAAAATCCTGTGTTGGCTCTACTTTCTACTTTTCTCTTTCATTCTATGGTGGGATCATGGGGATAAGTTATAGGTCTCTGGGCTTGGGGGTTGGGTGCCGAGCACGTCTAAATGGGCCATGCATTACTGTGTTCTAACTCTTTTCGTTTTGCGAACACATAGACCAGTACCTATGTGTATATATGCACAAAAATACCAAGTTTTAAATGTCTGTGTTGAATGACGATTTTTATTTTACCTGTGACATTTAACGCTTTGCAGAGCCAACACAGGGTTTTAAAACAAACAACGTCAGCATTACGTAGTGACACATGACTGGCAATTGCAGGTGGAGGCTAAATGACATCATACCTGTCAGGCTATGATGTTATTCCTGAATGAGACTAAGGTCTAGTATTTAAACGTAATTTAAATCAGCCATTAAAATTTTCATGATGCCATATTCTTCATTCAGTTTTATTCTCGTTGAATACCGTTTCACCAAATCCCATTATGGAAGTAAAATGGTTTGCGAATGGCATTTTTAATGTTGAAATTAAATGAATATCATTTATGAGTTTAGCGGACACTTTTATCCAAGGGGATTCACATTGCATTCATGCATTCTTTTGGAATCGAACCCATGACCGCGGTGTTGCTAATGCTAGCGCCATGCTCTACTGTTTGAGCTACAGAAAAGCTGTTCAAATATTGTTCCGTTTGTTCGTTGACATCAATAAAGACCATTCATAAGTAGGACATTTTCATGTTTCCTCATCCAGACAGAGTTGATGTTTGGCTGTCTGGGAATCGTGATTACATATTTAATCTTCTGTCTACTACAGAGCCATCTTGGGTTTGGGCGTTAACACAATTCATTCTGTGGTGCCTCCATCCAACCAGTTTGAATAGCTGAAGATGTACTCTAAAGGTATACGGTCCAAATCAATCGAAACTGAAGTGCATTATGAATGAACCTGTCTGAACAATATTAGCTTCATTGTGTGGCATATAGGGATGTGCTAAATTAGCATGTTTGTGTTATATGTGTGCTAAATGATTTTCCCATTGGCTACCTTGGTGCTCAGCTTACAAACGTCTTTGTCCTCTGACAAGTAATATTTGAACTAGATACATTAAGCTCAGACTCCAGTCTTTGTTTACTTACTCATATGAGCTCATGCAAATGGTTGGCCATATTTACAGGCAATAAATGTTTCAACAGTGAAGCTGTATTTAGCGTTTTTGTTTAAAAATACATATTTGTCCCTATGATAATGGGATTATTTTGCTCAATTATTATCTTGTTACGAACAGATACCTCATCATCATTTTGTCGCTCACAGTATGAGATGAGCCAGTGGCACAAAAACGTAAACACATTGTGATTTTGTTCTTCCTATTTTTATTTTGGTGGTTTTTAGGGGGAAAAAAAAGTTTCAGTATGTATCAGTTGGTTGTAGTTCCTAATAAAGAGAAGATATACTGGCATGAAATTCTACAAAGACCATTTTTACTTGCATTTGGCAATGTTCAAGTTAATTTATATCAGCTCTTTTGAGATTATCAGCATCAACCGATAGGTTTTCCTGCTTGGTTGATTAACAACAATGTAATTTACTGAAAGCTTGACAAAATGTGAATAATACACATTTTCTGTTTTCATTTATATTGTTAATTTTTAGTTAATATTGTATACATATTTTATATAACTGTGCATAAATATGTTTATTTTAGTTCAGTAAATTGTTTTATGTTATTATTATAAGTATTATAATTTTATTGCATTTTTTTATTTGGTTGTATGTTAATATTTTATATATGTTGATTTGGCCTACAGATAGACCTGAGAAATGAGATTAAAAAAAATATTTTACTTTAAATAAATCTGGGTGAAATAATGTTCCATTGTCATTCAGTAAACATTTTGTTTATTTATGTAAAAATTAAACGACATGTTTATTCTGACATGTACTTATTAAAATATATAAAAGAAAAAATGATCATATTAAATTTTTATATATTTTAAAGGATTAAAAATGCCATGCCAACAAATGGGTAAAACCCAGTGGATTGAAGGATAGTGGCAAAGACTGATAAAGATTTTTTAAAAGATTACATTTAATTAGTTTTTTGCGCATTTGTGGGCCGGATGTGTAGAAATGGATGTTTGGCTGTAGATGGATATGTGCTTGTTAGCTGGTTCTCAATTGGTGGATCGTGATGAGAATGGCTCCCAGGTCTGTTTTATTAGAGTTGCAGACAATAGGACTACGCGATATGTTATAGGATTGGGAATATGTGTGGACTGAGAATAAGATTTAGATTTTTTTTTACGGAGTGTATTCCGTCACACTGTGAAGAAACCTGGGTTGTTGTTCTGCACACATCGCATGCCTGTTTTAATGATCTGAATAAATATAATCATCATAATGGGTTTAAATGATTAACCTGATTTATTTGAATAACTAGATAATAGTTGACTTTTCTTCTCTATTAGTCTGCTGTGCATTTTGTGGCAGTACTTAACAGTGTCTCTAATACCAGGACATGAAAGTTCACATTTGAAAGACTTAACAATATTCATTTTAATGACTGATTTTTATTGTATATGGACAGTTATCATATATATATGTAGAGGAATCTCATGTAAACATGTGCAGGTCATATACCACCTCAAAACAACCAAAATAAAATTACATTTAAGTAATACAAATTAAATAAAAATGTTACTTTCTCATTAGATTCTCAATGCTGTAATACACATTTTATTTATTTATGCAAAATATATATATATTTTTTTTCTTTTGATTTTGAATTAAAATATCTATATAATGTTTGGTCAGATAGATTTAACCATATAATATTTTTGGAAATTTTTATTCATTATAAAAGTAGGAGATGGTCCATTAACCAAAAATAAATAATAATAATAATAATAAACGGGAGAAACCATGTTGGAAAATGAGCCTATTTTCAAAAATAGTGGAGTGTTTCTTTTAAATGTTATATTTTTTTATTCTGAGGTGGAAATGGAAATGCACTTCCATTTAACAGTGCACAAAAGCTTTTTTCTTACTCGGCCTCTGAAATGAATTTCCTTCTCACCCAACATCTCCAAGCCCTCTTATTTTTCATCACTTGACACCTAGAGACCATTTTCTGCTTTTCTGGTTAGACTGTTATTTTCCTTTCAAGATGCATGTGTCCAGCAAAGCTTTAATCCCATAAATGGTTTTTATTTCATTGTATATAATTGTTCAGGCTTTTAAATTCGAGTAAAAATGCTAATTAATGTGAAATTACATCTCACGCAAACCACATGATGAAGCACACTGCTCAAATGCTCACATATGCTGTGAACAGACCAAACCTGATCTGACTGGACGCTGCCTGTGCGAATGAGTCCCCAAGAAGATCAAACCCGGTTGAGTGTGCAATCTAGGTTTGAGTGGCGACACCAGAGCAGGGTTGTGCATCCGCCCTCAGGGCTTCTGAGTAAATGAGGAAATGACATCTTCATGATGCTCGTGCATTGAACAGAAGCTTTAATGAGAGGTCTCGCTCCCGTTACTTCCCCTTCAGTGCACGTATACAAATGTGCCCACACACAAACATGGCCGCCCCACCCAGGGCCAGCGGACACTCGCTTTGGAATCAGCGACAGCTGGGACTGTATTTAACTAATTCAACCAGTCTTCCCTGAAGCAAGCGTGCTAATAAATGTCTCTTTCTCAGGAATCGGGGGCGAGGGAAAGCTCTGGTGGAGGATGAAGACAGCACAGATGGAATGGAGACTGCAGAAACAGGAAGCACACAGGAGACAGGTAACTGCAGCCTTGTCTAACTTTCACCCTGGCTTGCTTTGCCTCTCTTTTCTTCTCTCCTCCCCCACATATACCCTCTTTAAATGTCTTTTCCCACTGCTCTGGGTTTCCTGTGTCAGTCTTTTCTTTTCAGCTGTCACATCCCCCTTCCTCAAGAGTCAGAGAGCGAGGCCGCCTCTCCTCTGAGGCAGTTCCACTGATAAACAAAATCACAATGTGGAGCCCAGAATTGATTTTCTTTCCCAGCTGCGCAGTCAATCTAACTCAAACCTCAGCCGGCCGAGGAGGAGCTTTCGAGAGGCTCGGCCGTCCACACTCCTTGAGCAGGATTGATGAGATTTTCGCCCGTCTCCACATGGCTCCGCTCTCTAGCTCTAATTGAAAGGATTTGACTCCAGCCACAGCCTTTCTGTTCTGGAGTCAGCCCAGCACCTCTCAAAGCATGTGATTGAGATTCGCAGCAGCCGGTGGAAGCTAATGCCCGCTGAAAGCCTTTTAAAATCACATCTTCCTCTCATTTTCTCTGCCCTTTTGCCTGCTCGTGGCTCGTGGCCTTCTGTTGACGGTATGATGTACGTTCTGGTTCACAAGCAGGTGAATTACTTGTTTTGGTTACAGTTGAGTTTATATTATTTAGCTTTAGAGGGGTTTTTGTGAAGCCATCAATATTATTGTTTTTCATTCTTACTCCTAACTCTTAAGTGTTGTCACCTCACTAGTGCAGCAATGTTTTTTTTTTTTTGGGTTGTTTAGAAGAGATGTGCTGTTCTTTTGTCATCATTATGAAATCATTCAAATTAAACAGACATTATTATCTACAAGAAAAAATATTAATTTAATTAAATTACCATAAGTTATATATTTTCAAATTAGGCTAACAGTCAAAGTTTGGGGGTTGGTAAGATTTTCAAATGATTTTGAAAGAAGTCTCTTCTGCTCACCAAAGCTGCATATATCTGATCAAAGAATACAGTAAAAACAATAATATTGTGAAACATTATTGCAATTTAAAATAACTGCTTTCTATTTGAATATATTTTAAAATGTAATTTATTTCTGTGATGCAAAGCTGAATTTGCAGCATCATTTACTCCAGTCTTCAGTGTCACATGATCTTCAGAAATCATTCTAATATTCTGATTTAACAAATATTTTACTTATTTTTGTTGTTATTTTGCTGAAAATATTTCTTATTATCAATGTTGAAAACAGTTGTGCTGCTTAATAATTTTTAGGAACTATGATAAAAAAAAATGTAATTGAAGAACAAAAAATTTATTTGAAATAGAAATCTTTTGTAGCATTATACATGTATATACATACTGCCCCTTTTGATCAATTTAAGGCATCCTTGCTGGATAAAAGTATAAAAAAAAGTTTTTTTTAAAAATCATACTGACCCTAAACATTGAACTGTATTGTATATAACAGAGTAAAAATAGTAATGCAAAACATCTAGTAATATAAAAAATGTCATGTTAGGGACTTTAATCTGGGAATTATTTTTGAGTTGATAAATGTCAATTCATTCAACTGATTTCGTATAATGAATATAATAACTCTCTAATGCCACATCAGTGAGAGAGGACTGTATAAAAGAGTTGTAAAGTCACAGTACAATGTGTCTTGTTACTGGAAAAGCTATGCAAAATCCGGCGGACTTTTGACAGCTTCATGGCTTTAGTTAAAACTACAGCTTTTACTTCTGCATTTTGGTATCACCAACCCACTGACAGTCGGATCAAGCCCAGTGTGTGTTGAAGTTTCCCTAGCTTTTAGCAAAATTTAATGCCACAGACCTTTTCTCTCTTTTTTTCAGTCACGTAGCACAAATTAAAAAGAAATAATTGTCTTTCTACTGCATGGACAGCCAAGTTTTATCAAAATCCCATCTTGCCAGTGGTGAATTACACCTTCAGGTGTCACTACTTTTAGTTACTCCCCAATGCTGCAGGAACCCACAACATTTAGCATCATCATGAATGCAAATTTATTTTGCTTTAACCTGAAGTAGTAATATTGGAAGAATACAATCTGCTTTTGTATTTATTTGCAATATAGACCATTACTCACTGTTGAATTAGTTGAAACTGTCATAGTAGTTTCTGCATTGGTTCTGTGAAGCCTGCATGGAGCTGTAATAACCAGGTGAATTGTCCTGACACTACAGGAGAGCTGGCATTGCCTTTGAATTTCAAGTCACTTTCACCTTCAGGGCTCCAGACTAACATTTGAGAGCAGTGGCACCAGCGCCACTAAGTTCTACGGATGGTGGCACCAGGAGCAGATTTGGTAGCGCTGGGGGTGGTGTGTGGGAGTATTAAAATATAGATAATTTAATCATAAAATTACTATTGTTTTGCAAGTGCAGTTACTAATAATAGTTCATGTTCATTTCTTGTTTTTCTTTTGTTTATTGTTTATACAGATTTGACAGTAAAGCACTAAGCTTGAGTTAAGATGCATACAAAATTTACTTTTATTATCAACAGTAACGGGTGGAAAATCAAATTTTTATATAGAAAATGTATATAGGCTATTCCACTCTTATTAAATGTACCATTATTCTTCTAGTATATGGAACTGACCAACTTCAGTGATTATGTGTGATTTAGTAGCAAATTGAAGAAAAGTTTGTTTTTCAAGGTTTTGCCTGCTCGTGGCTCGTGGCCTTCTGTTGACGGTATGATGTACGTTCTGGTTCACAAGCAGGTGAATTACTTGTTTTGGTTACAGTTGAGTTTATATTATTTAGCTTTAGAGGGGTTTTTGTGAAGCCATCAATATTATTGTTTTTCATTCTTACTCCTAACTCTTAAGTGTTGTCACCTCACTAGTGCAGCAATGTTTTTTTTTTTTTGGGTTGTTTAGAAGAGATGTGCTGTTCTTTTGTCATCATTATGAAATCATTCAAATTAAACAGACATTATTATCTACAAGAAAAAATATTAATTTAATTAAATTACCATAAGTTATATATTTTCAAATTAGGCTAACAGTCAAAGTTTGGGGGTTGGTAAGATTTTCAAATGATTTTGAAAGAAGTCTCTTCTGCTCACCAAAGCTGCATATATCTGATCAAAGAATACAGTAAAAACAATAATATTGTGAAACATTATTGCAATTTAAAATAACTGCTTTCTATTTGAATATATTTTAAAATGTAATTTATTTCTGTGATGCAAAGCTGAATTTGCAGCATCATTTACTCCAGTCTTCAGTGTCACATGATCTTCAGAAATCATTCTAATATTCTGATTTAACAAATATTTTACTTATTTTTGTTGTTATTTTGCTGAAAATATTTCTTATTATCAATGTTGAAAACAGTTGTGCTGCTTAATAATTTTTAGGAACTATGATAAAAAAAAATGTAATTGAAGAACAAAAAATTTATTTGAAATAGAAATCTTTTGTAGCATTATACATGTATATACATACTGCCCCTTTTGATCAATTTAAGGCATCCTTGCTGGATAAAAGTATAAAAAAAAGTTTTTTTTAAAAATCATACTGACCCTAAACATTGAACTGTATTGTATATAACAGAGTAAAAATAGTAATGCAAAACATCTAGTAATATAAAAAATGTCATGTTAGGGACTTTAATCTGGGAATTATTTTTGAGTTGATAAATGTCAATTCATTCAACTGATTTCGTATAATGAATATAATAACTCTCTAATGCCACATCAGTGAGAGAGGACTGTATAAAAGAGTTGTAAAGTCACAGTACAATGTGTCTTGTTACTGGAAAAGCTATGCAAAATCCGGCGGACTTTTGACAGCTTCATGGCTTTAGTTAAAACTACAGCTTTTACTTCTGCATTTTGGTATCACCAACCCACTGACAGTCGGATCAAGCCCAGTGTGTGTTGAAGTTTCCCTAGCTTTTAGCAAAATTTAATGCCACAGACCTTTTCTCTCTTTTTTTCAGTCACGTAGCACAAATTAAAAAGAAATAATTGTCTTTCTACTGCATGGACAGCCAAGTTTTATCAAAATCCCATCTTGCCAGTGGTGAATTACACCTTCAGGTGTCACTACTTTTAGTTACTCCCCAATGCTGCAGGAACCCACAACATTTAGCATCATCATGAATGCAAATTTATTTTGCTTTAACCTGAAGTAGTAATATTGGAAGAATACAATCTGCTTTTGTATTTATTTGCAATATAGACCATTACTCACTGTTGAATTAGTTGAAACTGTCATAGTAGTTTCTGCATTGGTTCTGTGAAGCCTGCATGGAGCTGTAATAACCAGGTGAATTGTCCTGACACTACAGGAGAGCTGGCATTGCCTTTGAATTTCAAGTCACTTTCACCTTCAGGGCTCCAGACTAACATTTGAGAGCAGTGGCACCAGCGCCACTAAGTTCTACGGATGGTGGCACCAGGAGCAGATTTGGTAGCGCTGGGGGTGGTGTGTGGGAGTATTAAAATATAGATAATTTAATCATAAAATTACTATTGTTTTGCAAGTGCAGTTACTAATAATAGTTCATGTTCATTTCTTGTTTTTCTTTTGTTTATTGTTTATACAGATTTGACAGTAAAGCACTAAGCTTGAGTTAAGATGCATACAAAATTTACTTTTATTATCAACAGTAACGGGTGGAAAATCAAATTTTTATATAGAAAATGTATATAGGCTATTCCACTCTTATTAAATGTACCATTATTCTTCTAGTATACTGAACTGACCAACTTCAGTGATTATGTGTGATTTAGTAGCAAGTTGAAGAAAAGTTTGCTTTTCAAGGCACTTTGTGACTTTTCTTACTTCATATACAAAAAAGTGTAAAATTCTGACAAAATCTGATTTCTTGATCATTTGATATTTTATAAGAGTGATTTTATAATTTCAAAATATAGAGAAAAAGTATAAATGAATGACTAATAAGCCAATAAGTGCTCCTCTGCTGCTGTCTACTGGTTATAATTGTGATTTGATGCATTTTTATTTTATTTTACATAAGTGTTTGTTCACCACAAAGTACATTTTGGTCAGCCCATTAAAAATAACATTCAAACTGGATCATTTTAGGGCTTTAAAGTGCTGGAAATAGTTGTGTGAAATGCTTGAAAGCCACTGAAAAGTGCTTGAATTTCTCTCTCAAAAGGCTGTACAAACCCTGAAATGAATAATGTAATGCATTCGACTATTTCTACCACAACACCATGGTTACAGTTAGCTTTACTGCTTCTGGTTTCCTGACGCATGTCAGTGCTGTTATAACAGAGAATTCTGTGCAGAATTTGAATGATTCTCACTAGATCTCGCAGCAACCTTATTGTGTGGCGAATTCAAACGCTTCTCACTGGATCTCGCAGCACTGTTGCATCTGTGCAGTAACAGTGTCGCGAAATCAACTTTGGCTCCCGAGTAAAGGGCTTTTCACACTGAAAGCGAAAATTCGGCGCAATGACGCTTTTGAATCGAAAAAATAGATCCCTATGGGGCTATTCACACCAGGCACGATCATTCGCGGTGCGAAAAAGCGAGGATTTTTTTTCTGTCCTGTGTGTCGATTTTTTTCCCCGTCGCTCAACGATGAAACGGGCCGTCCAATCAGATTTGAGCTTAGATCACGTGCCCAGAGCAGCTGCTGTTGCACGAGTGGTGGCGCTGTTTCGAAAATCAGTGTAAACAAACACTGAAGAAGAGTATCCCGGTAGAGAGAAGAGAGTGGATGCCGAGTTCCTGGTATCTTTGGTATCTGAGAACAGATTTATTCTCACATGTCCTTAATATAATTTCTAAATTCTCCATTGAATTATGTGATCTGGAGTGTCCGTTTTCTTCCACGTGCGCGAGTGTTATGAGTCAGAGCTCGTTAACTCTCTAGATCTTCCGTGTTTAAAAAACGAGTGAAACATTTTTCTACACATGAAATATGAAAGCAAATAGACATATGATTATGACGATATATTTTCTGTATGTGTTTTGTATGCAGCTCATGGTAATTTTATAACAATAAAGGATGTTTATGACAATAAGTTCAAATGTGGCTTGATGCTAATTGTACTTATATTTATATTTTAAGATGTTTTCTTGTAAGCATTATAGATAGTTTGTGTTTCTGGCGTAGAACCAAACTTTATTTAGCTATATTTAATGCTGTATATTGAGCAGTGGACGATGTTAAATCCATATATGAGATACATATCTGAGTAAAAAAATGCATTGCTGGTCGGCACCTCCTAGCGTGCAGGCGTGAATTAGCAGAAGGCGATCAGTCGTTTCGTGCTCTGTGTGAAGGCAACGTTCGTCGGCGATTCGCCTCGCTTTTTCGCATCGCGCTCAGTGTGAAACGGCCTTAAAGCTGTTCTGAGCTCGGGCAAGTTTGTTTGCGTCGTGGTCCGAGCTGATAAACGGTACGCGCTGCGCAGCTGAAACGTAGCGCGGTTTAGTTTCGCTTTTGTTTAGTTTGCCGTTTGATGTTTCTCAAATGCAACAGAAATGGCAGCGCTAATGAGTTGGACAACGCGGTGGTCGTGCCAGTGCGACCGCTCACAAAAATTAGTCGCACCGGCAGAAAAAATGGTCGCAAAGTGCAACCATTTGTTCGCAGTCTGGAGCCCTGACCTTGAAGGCTGGAACACCCCCGCAGTCAATAATACGAGCTGGCATCATTAAAGGTGCTGTCAGTAACTGCTTAGCCTCCTGAAATAACCTCTGTGTCAAGGTCACCACTGAAGTACAGTGGGTATGGAAAGTATTCAGACCCCCTTAAATTTTTCACTCTTTGCCATAATTATAAAAGACCCTTAAGTACCCAGAACTACTCAAGATTAAAAAACAAAACAAAAGCTGCTTCTTGGAGGAAGCTGTCAGCCTTTTCATTCTTTTTCCCAAGTGCTGTTCTAACTACATTTTTACTTTTTCTAAAGAAAATGTGAGTGATGTTTGCCAGTGCAAAACCCATTGCCTCAATGCTGGAGTGTTGCAAATGGTTGCCAGGGCATTGCTTTTCAGTTGCTCAAGGTTTTCTGAGTGTTTTAGCTTGTTTCTAGGGTGTTTTTTTCTTAGGGTGTTTGTAGAGTGTTTTACAAATTGCTGTTTAGATGCTAACATTTAGCTCATTGCAGTGTTTGTAGCATATTGCTATTCAGACGCTAAGGTATTCTTAATTTGCATCTGAAATCGAAGTGTCTAGTAGGTACTATATTTGTTTTGAAACTTCACAACTTTTGAAACTTCCTTTGCAAAGTATATATACAGTAATACTATAGATAGTATGGATGAAATTCATATCCACCATTTTGTCATTGTCACGTGACCTACCAGTTTAACTTCACAAATCCTCTCTCGTGGCCTCACACGATAGTAAATTGAGTGTTTTAGCATGTTGCTATTCATTTTGTAGCGTGTTCTGAGAGTTTGTATGTTCTTGCCGTCTCTAGGGTGTTCTGAGTGTTTGTAGCAAATTGCTATTTAGATGCTAAAGTATTCTTTGTGGGTGTTTTTTTTTTTTTTTTTCCATGTTGCTATTCAGCAAGTAGGGTGTTCTGAGTGTTTTTAGCATGTTCTTGCATCTCTAGAATGTTCTGAGTGTTTGTTGCATATTGTTATTTAGATGATACTGTAATGTTTTTAGCACACTGCAGTTTAGTTTCCTTAGAGTATTCTAAGTGTTTTCGCATGGTGCTATTCCGTTTGTAAGGTTTTCTGAGTGTGTTTAGCATATTGCTATTCAGCTATTTAGACAACATAGTATTAATTAGCATGGTGTTTATTAGCACATTGCTGTTTAGTTTCTAAGGTGTTCTGAGGGATTTAGCATGTCGTTATTCAGTTTATAGACTGTTCTGAGTGTGTTTAGCACGTTCTTACCAGTTTCTAGGCTGTTCTGACTGTTTGTAGCATGTTTTTTTCAGATGCTAAGGAATTCTTAGTGTTTTTTAGCATGTTGCTGTTTAGTTGCTAATGTGTTCTTAGAGTTAGCACATTCGTACTGTTTCTAGGGTGTTTTAACATTTTGCGGTTCAGTTTATAGGTGTTGGTAGCATATTGTTTGTCACGTTAAGGTATTCTTACTGTGTTTAGTGTGTCACTATTCAGTTTATAGGGTGTTGAAGAGTCCACCTTCATGTCTCTATGATATTTTACAGTCTCTTTCCACTATGGGGTCTATAGGGATTTTTCACCCATTTTATCATCCACGAAGTGGAAATAATTGATTGCTTAGAAAAGTAATGGCACATCTCTCCCAACAACCTGCACAATTTGAGAAATCAATTCACGTCTTTGGTACAAACGTTATGGGATTAGGCCTACTTGTTGAAGTTTAATACAAAGCGTCTGCTTTGACTCAAATCCCTCACCATACACATAAGCATTGCTAATACTAATGCTTTCATCGACAAGCACCAGTAACTAGTTTTCTTTGCAGACTGACCCTAGTTTGTAGTGTCTGTTGTAGTTCCATTGAAGCTCTTTCCGAGTAGACTGCAGCGGATGAGGTGAATACAGGAGGTGGTTGACTGCAGCTGTGGTTTCAATGCGGTCTATTTTAGACCACAACTAGATCTCGACTCACTAGGCGCTCTTAGTCACAGATGACTCACACCTCTAATTGTCCACATTGTGTACATTCTGAAGCAACGGTTTTCCCAATTTCTCTCTTATTAACACACGGCACATGTGCTCTGCATATGCATATTCCACCTAAATCAAATGGGATACATGTTTGCGATCGAACAGGGAAACCAAAGATCCTGGCTCTTTCTTCACTTTTGTTTTGCAGGCTGCTGTTGACATTGTACAAATCCAGCTGTTGTTCACATGTCATCATTTGGGATCTTTAAAAACGAAACATACTGGCCTGAAACTGAAAGGCTGGTTCACTGGAAACAATTAGCACTGTTCAGAATAAACAAACATTTCATGGATGAATATTCATTTCAGGCAAAGGTACGCAGTCAGACGACATTCAGGCTTGTCTGTCTCATTAGCCGAGGCTGTGACTTTCATTTTGAGGGGTTTCAACACTTACACTGACATGCAAATCTCACCTTTTGGTTCAAAGAACAAGTCGTCTTTTTGATAAATGCATCATCTGTTTGTTTACTCCACAATGAAAATATGCATTAGTTGGACCAGCCTGAAAAATACAGTTTATTTGGTGTAATTTGAGCTAAAGAAGCTACAATTTTGAAGATTTCTGCCTTTCCTTAAAACTCCTTAAAACTGTAGTTTCCCAATGGCAGTCCCAGAAACGCGGTTTGAAACAGCCCTCGGTTTGCTACGTCACAAAATTCAATAACCAATCACGTCAAGGGATAGATTCCTGTCATTAGCATATCCCTCTCTCCATTTATACAAACACGGCGCGCATAGAGATCATAGCATAGAGTTCGCATGCTAAATATACCAATTACCAGCACAAAACCAAAAATTTAATTAAGCAAAAACCCATGAAGCCGTGGTTTAACGTGAATTTAGAACCGCTAACTTCAATAATAACCCGCGGCAACTGTGTAAAAGTAGCCCGGAGTCAGACCCACCTCTCCCGCATCGGCGTCTGCACGTCACTCGCGTATGCTCGCGGGCGCCATTTAAGAATCATAAACTTGGCTGCGTTGGAGTCTTCAAGGCATTTTGAGGACACAACATCGTCAAGTAAGTAACTTTAATGACTGTTGCGGTATCCACTGTAGTTGTCTGCTAGTAAAAACAGTTTTATCAGTCATTATCCGTGGATCAGGAGGCCCTGGCTGGTGTGACTGAGTGGAGGCGGGGCTAATTTGCATATTCATAGATCCGCGTATAATAAATGGGGCAAGGGTGTAGACATGTAGACAGAAGGGTTACATTCAAGCTATTTTAAGGCCTAAAATTTTTTTTTTTAACGAAAAAACATTTAAATATGTAATTTTGATGTTCAAAATGAGTTTTAAGTGATAAAATTTTTGACTAAAGGGGGACTTAAAAAAAAAAAAAAATGCAAAAGTATCACAGAGTGGTCCCATGCGACATGTGCCGTATATTCCAAGTGTTCTGCTGGTTTGGTGAAAAACAGACCAAAATGTAACACTTTATTTAAATTTGGCCGTTGGTCTCTGTGCACGACTGCCCATTCATGAGACTCTATTAGCACAGCAGTTCACTCTGACCCACCCAGGAAAAGCACACAAGTTGTGAAAAATCAAGATGAATAAAAAAGCGACACAAAACAATGCCTAGAAATCCCCCAAAAAAGTTTCTGTGTCATTTCTCAGTTGAATATCTCAGGACCAGAACTCACAGTTGACAGATAACTTGTTGTTGCGACAAGCACAACAGATATTTTTTTCCTCAGAAGAAAGTACATGGATTGTATTTCATGTTGTGTTTTTATTAATCTTGATTTTTCACAACTTGTGTGCTTTTCCTGGGTGAGTCGGAGTGAACTCGTGTCTCATGAACGTGCAGTCGTGCACAGAGACCAACAGCCAACGTCAGGATATTCATTAAATAATAATTGTTTTTCACCAAACCCTATCGTACACCTGCAGAACACTTGGAATATATGGCACGTGTCTCATGGGACCACTCTGTGATACTTTTGCGTTTTATTTAAAAGCTTGATGCTGATCACCATACACTGCCATTATATGGACGAGCACGCATGGGACATTTTCAAAAAATCTCCATTTGTGGTCTGAAAAAGAAAGAGAGCCATACAGCATTAGAATGACACAAGGGTGAATAAATGACAATTTAATTAAAAATTTTTGGGTGAACTGACCCTAACCTTACCCGTATCCCACCTTAATAGCAGCAAAAGTGTTTTGCAATTCAACATGAACACAATAAGTACACTGTACCTATAAAATACATACATATAAAGTACATAGTTAAAGACATCTAATGTAAAGTGGTGGACCATAAATGTGTGTTTTAGATTAGTACTTTTTTGCTTGCATTTTTTTTTTATCAATAAATTGATCTTTTATTTTTATTTTGAAATGGTTTTCTGTCTGAGAACATCTGGCTACTGAATGATCTAAAAGACTTTAAACTTGCTCCAACTCAGAGTATCTGAAAGCAATTAACGATCCACGTTCTTTGATGCTGTTTGTGTTTTAGAACTCACTGATGTGCAAAAGAAATTGTTTGTTTTTAACAGCATTTTTTTTTTTCCCTCAATGTAGATATAATGGGCCACATTCAAAAAATTCTAAAATATTTTTAAATTACACTCATTTTACACTATCACTGTAGTGTATAAATTCATCTTTATTAAGTAGGTGAATACAGTTGTGGTGAAACACTAATGAATTTAAGGTTTAATCTCATCAGTTTTGTCTAAAATGTCTGTTGGTGCAGCTGTAATTAACAAGGATGTATGTCTCCTTCTGTGTCTCTCGTCAGTCACTAAAGGGGAGCAGGAGGAGACGGCGGACGCCTCTGCCGTGGCAGTTTCAGCAGAGGGGGAGGAAGAGGAGCAGTCGTCATCCCCTCTTCCTGCGAGCCCTGAGACGGGGGCGGCACAAACATCATCAGCCTCTGGAGAAGCTAAAAGCAGGTCAGAGCAGCATCCTCTCGCCAGGCTGAGTCACCGCCGGCGTGGGAAGTGTGCGCATGCGGACGTGTGCGTGTGTGTCAGTGTGAACATTTGTGAATGGCTTCGTGTTTTAAGCTTTTTTGACTGAATTGAGCCTTTCTACCAAAATCTCAAAATGGAAGGTCAAATGATGAATGCCCGTTAGCACACGTGTGCTGAAGTATGTCTTGCTGCATGTGCATGTGTTGCTGTTGGCTACCGTTCTCTCTTAACGTGGGGGATGGGCACTTGTTCAGCTTACTAAAAGAGCATTCTGGGTAAAGACGACTGCAGTGCAGGAACCCAGGAAGAAGCGCTGGTGTGGCACAGCCCTTCAGCTCAGAGAGTTCACTGTATTTCCATGCACACAAAGAGCAGTAATGTGCAACTGCAGGTTGCATCCTGTGTGCAGCATGCAAATTTTTTGTTTACATTCCCCAAATGTGCAGTATAGACACTGTGCTGAGTACTGTATCTCACAATGCAATGTGCTCAATTTATGTGACATATGACACAGAAATAATGATGATTTTTGACATTATTGGCTATGGGTGAAAATGTTAAAAATCGCATGTTTCTTCTGTGTTGTTCATTGTTCAGAATAGAATAGTAACTTATTGCTATTAGTAGTATACACTCTATTCAGTACATATACAAATAGTGGTATGTTGACCACTTTTTTTGCATATTAAATGAAACCGTAGGCATTGTGTACAGTAAATATTTCAAACAGAAGTATGCTACATTGTGTTTGCATCAGGGTTATTATAGTTAACTAAAAATAAAAAATTTTTATTTTTATTTTTTATTAATTTTTTTTTATACATTTTCGCTCCTTGAAATAAAATAAACTTGACTTAAAATAAACTGAAATGACATGACATAAAATATAAAAAACCTTAGACTTATTTTATTAATTTAAACTTATTTTAGATAAGATTATTTTATCGAAAACTGAAATAAATATGAATAAAAAAGATTTAGACATTTCAAAAAAACTAATAAAAATTAAAAAAACATCACAAAAACCTTAACTAAAATCAAAATCAAAATAAATAAATAATTCAAAATATTAATAAAAACTACACTAGTATCTCAACGATATGTAAAATTACTAATAACTAATAAACAGCTTCACATGACCACACATTGCATGTGTCAAGCTTTTTATTGTTATAGCACAGGTGCAATTACAAATTTACTATACATTTATGCTATATATATATATATATATATATATATATATATATATATTTACAGATTAAATTAATTGTAATTATATAAAGACATAAGAAATATATTTTTATATAGATATGTATATTTGATTTCCAATTTATTTAGACATTTATGCCAAAGTGTGTGGGTGTATATGTATACAGAATACAAATATATATACAAAAGTATATAATCGTACAGCAGTGAGTGGCGTACAGTTATCATCTTGAAATTATCTAGATTTTTTTAAATCTGAAAATATGTACAAACTGTTGGCATAAATAATGAGAAAAATAATAGAAAATATTCATAGCTTACATTTTAGCATTAGTCGCAAAACGTCACATTTTCTTTTATTAAAATTAAATAAATAAATAAAAATATCATGCAGTATACAGTATAAACTGCACATTATATAGCAGTACACAGCCACTATTGCTAGTTAGAAATCTTTTTCTTGGGTTTGTCTCTGGGTTTGTAGATATGTACATGCACCATGTCTGTTTGTTTGTGCTCTCAGCTGAATGTGCCTCAATGTTGACGTTACACTACAAATTTAAGGTTCCCCTGCCACACATGCACAAACACACATAAACACACAAACCCCTATCCAAACAGTCAACTCACCACGGCCACAGCTCTCCCAGGCTCCAGTCCATGAAAGGCTGTTAAGGGCTCTTTAGGACGGACTGTACTGCCCGTGAGGGCTGTCGTTGTGGGGAACAGTTTTATATCGGATCAATATTTACTGTTTTCCTCCTTAAGCTATGATGACAACACCACACAACAGCCTCACTGATTTCGAGGATTCGTTGCAATGGTCAAAGAGTTTTTGTAAATACATTAAGTGATACTTTTTACACATTCATCACCAAAAGATTTGACGTAGCCACATTGCAACACGAAATAATGTTTGTCCAAAAATGGTTGTTTTTAAATTGAGGGAGTTTTTGTCTGTCATGAAGATCTGATGGCTATATTTGAAAGTTGTGAAGTAGGAGTTACTCATAATATTGCCGTTCACCTTTGAATCAGTTGTGTCTAAATGCTGTGTAGCTGTATTTAAATATGTTAGCATGAAGCTGTCAATCTTACTCCAGTGAGGAGTGCTAGTTTAATTGTTGACAATTTTCCCATTTTCAGGGAGCGTGAAAATAAAAGACACAGCATGTGTGAATTCTAACACTCCCACATACTTATTAGTAGTCTAAACTTTGGTTTCGCAACTTACGTGCTTCTCCTTTGAGTGTAGCAGTTAGAGAATTCCAAATAGTGTTTTTGCGCCTTTGCAGGAGGCGTCATTTGTCGAGCGTTCCAAATTAAAGTGAATCCCTTCATGAAGGGCCCTTCCAGAAGTCCGTTAGTGAGGGGTGCATGCGTAAAATGCTGCATAATACACAGAAAACATAATTATAAAATGCATATATATTTGCAACATTTATTTTGTAAGAACATCTAATGGGATGATGGACGCCGCGCGGCGTTGTCCTGGTAACTTTCCAGGAGAAGGTAATGAGGAAATAACATTTCATTGCTCTGTTTGCCAAGTGTGTTCTTATGAGTTTGGAATGACATGAATGGTGAGTAATTGATGACTGAATTTGTGTTTTTGTATACATTTATAACAATTTATGAATAATTTATTGAATGGGCTCTGTTTGTGTGAATAACATTAAAAATGGTTGTCTGTGGAAAAAAAAAATTTATCATTAAGACCCACTGTAGTAATTGTAAAAAATTTTTTTTAATTGTTTAATTAAATAGTTTTCATTAAACATTGAGAATCATCACTCAATTCCTATATTTTCTTTTATTTTCTAAATTTGGTCCATACCAATCAGTGGTGTCAGTAAGCATTGATCATGTTGTGTGACTTTGGCATGCTGGGATTCAGATTGTCCTTTTAACTCTTTCCCCGTCATTGACGGAATTTTCCGGTTTTCTGTGTTTTCACTGGTGTACGGTAGGAGGCGCTATTTAGCATCTTCTGAAAGAGTACTGAATCTCTGGATCAAAATACGGCAAAGAAGAAGCAGAAACAAGTGATCGCGTATGTAAGCAGATGCATATGTATAATAACGCGATCATCAAACATCAATCATTATATAAATCAAAACTGCCTGGCGTTACCAAATGAAATGACGATCCAGGAAGTGGTTTTAGGACCGTGCAAGCTTTGGATGTGTTGATCTATTCCATCTTTATCTTTCTGAATCTGATCAAGACATAGTCTTTTACAAAAACGTGATTTTCTCTCAGCTTTTTGTTCAAAATGTTGCTTTTTTCATGAAACGTACCCATATTCAAGTGTTGATAAAAAAAAGTTTTTTTTTTTTTTTGATTAAAGGGGTCCTATTATGCTCTTTTACAAAGTCTTGATTTTGTACTAGAACATGCTCTCATGCTTGGTGGTTCGAAAAACGCATTATTTTTCACATAGTTTACATTATTAAAATACCTTTCTCCCCAGCCTGGCACAAACGGCTCGATTAGTTCCGGCTTTGATGAAGGTCCGCCTTCCGAAAAACAAAATGTGTTGTGATTGGTTAGCTGTCCCAGTGCGTTGTGATTGGCGAACAGCTTAGGTGGTGTTTCATTACTGCCACGCCCCTTGCTCCGTCTTTCAACAAAAACTTTTGTGCGAATCCGGCACTGTACTCCCTCGTGTTGTGGAAGCTGTCCGCAGTAAAATGCACAGCACACAATAGCAAATTGGGGTTATAATGCTCAGGAACGGAGTTAAAAAATAAATTGCAACCACTGTTTCCTGACATCCTCTTTCACGGAGGTGAAAAAAAACAGCGTTTCAGGCGGTCGTGCACCGGACGAGAAGCGCAGCGTCGCGTCGCGCCACGTCTTTAAAAAAAAAAAACGCTAGCAGGGAAGAGTTAATAAGCCCCACCCAAAAATATTTCTGACCAACAGTTTCCATCCCGTATTTTCCCTCACAAGCTTGTGCTCTTTTCTAATGTAAGTCTTTGGAGCATCTGTGCATTTGGATGTTTATAATTGCAATTTTATGGAAATCAACCATAATATGATAAAATGTTGTTGGTGGTCTCTTATAATAGTGATACAAGATACCCAGAAAGGAACTGTTTTTATTTTCATTTTTCAAATTTTGAAATAAATTTGAAAGAAATGCATAGTGTGATTAAACAATGTGTCAGGCCTTATTCCAAAATGAACATGCAGAACATCAGTAAGGAGGCATTTTCTCCAAGTTTCAGTAAACAGCGGGAAGCGTTTGGATTGTTTCCTATATTGAGTTTTTAATCAAGTTAGAGTGAAGTTTAATCATTTCCTAAAAATGGTTTGCAATCTCACAATTCCATCCCAGCTAAAAATAATATCCATTCAATTTTACAACTCTATGAACACATTTTACTGAAAATGTTCGGTTTATTCCAAAGGAATGTTCAGTAAAGCTTGTCTGAATTAGCAACACTAGCTGAGTAAATATTTTCCTGCCACACTTGTTTCTATCATACAAGTGTGAGCTGCTGTTATATAGCTCAAAATCTGCAAAGAGGTTATTAAATGAAACAAATAATGTCAAAATGTATCATCCTTTACTGGAAAATTAAACAACGTTTTAAACACTACAGTGTATTGTGCACGTTATTTTTTTGATAGACATTGATATTGTAATATTAAAGTGACGTGGATTTAAGAACAGATGAATCATAAGGTAATAATTATTTATTTTTTAGGCATCAAGTTTTCAGTGAAGTGATTGATGCCCATGAGTGTGTTATGTTAATGTTTTTAGTTCTAATATTCCAATCGACAGCCAGTCTAAGTTTTTGATGGACGTGATATGAGCGGTGAACTATGTTTGATTTTTGGGTAATTAGAAAACGTGCTGGAGACGTTTTTGACGCATATATTGTTTATATGTTATACTCTTTATTGTATTGCAAGTGTTGCAATTTTGGATCAGTAGATCTCTGAGGGTTAAAGGAACATTCTGGATTTACCCGAAACCTTCTTTTAAACCATTAGAGAACTGTAATATATGCCATCTTGTTTCATTGGCTAACCGCCTTCCTCTGGTCTCCTCACAGCGAACAGCTCTGTGCCTTCTGTTACTGTGCTGGTCGAAGCCTGTTGGGCCAGGGGGATCTGAAGCCATTCAGGGTCACGCCCGGATACGGCCCTCCACTCCCACAATCCTCCACAGAGGAGGGCCACGACCGTGACAACAAGACTGGGGCTGCCAGCCAATCAGGGAGGCACAGGGGCCCAGAGAGGTAAGCTGATTGGCTGAGGCGAGTGGAGCTGTCGTTTGATATCGGCTGTGATGTGTAGTGTAATGTTTCAATGAGCTCAGCTAAATGGGGCTTCTCTCACGACTGTTTTTTCTTCTCGGTCGGCCCCTGTGAAATAGATCGGATGGTATTGGCCATTGTTAGAGAGAGGAAAGTGTTACGTGTGTGTTTGTTTGCGCTCTCTGTGACTGTGTTTGTAAGGGCTCTTCTGAACGGTAGGCCTGTTACAGGCAGCAGGGCGCTGATATCTGATGTCACTGGTTGAATCACCCTCATCTGGATGAAATTTCAGGCAGAGACTGTTTGAATATGGATCATTCCAGTTGAAAATTGCACTCAGTGCTCTAGTATTTGTGTGTTTTTGCTTAATGTCCTGGAGACAGACTCATGTGAAGCAAACACAGGATTTGTCCTAAAGTGACCCTCTGCATTGTCTCGGCAAATGGCAATGCTTATTTGTCCCACATACTTTAATTTAAAGCATATTGTAGTGGTTCAGTGTCTTCTAAAGCTATGATATGATTGTAGTACGCTTCTGTTAGTATTGGTAGTATACTGCTCTTCACAAGTTTATGGTAGGATTTTAAATGTTTTTAAAGAATTGCCTCATGCTAACCAAAGATACATTTATTTGAGCAAAAATACAGTAAAACCTGTAATATTGTGAAATATTAAATATTAATAAATAATTTAATATTCAATAAAATATTCTCTAAAATACATATTTATATATTTTAAAATGTCATTTATTGCTGTGACGCAAAGCTGAATTTTACTCCAGTCTTCAGTGTCACATGATCCTTCAGAAATCATTCTAATATGCTGATTTGATGCTCAATAAACATTTCTTATTATTATCAGTGTTGAAAACAGTTGAAAATCAATGATACATTTTTTTCTGGATTTTTGATTAAAAAGTTCAAAATAACAGCATTTATTTTAAATAGAAATTATTAAATTAATTGAATGATTTTAAATGGTTATAATCTTTTATTATTATAATAATCTTTATTGTCACTTTTGGTCAATTTAATGCATCCTTGCTGAATAAAAGTATTAATTTCTTTTAAATAAAATCCTACTGACACCAACCTTTTGAATGGGATGTAGAATGTATAATGACATTTACCTTTTATTTATTGTCATGTTTACTGGCTTGACTGTATGTTATAAATTGCATTTTTAATGGACCGTAAGCTAGGGCTGCACGATTATGACAAAAATCATAATTGTCGATTATTCCCTTGAAATTGTAATTGCGATTATTAATTATGATTATCACAATTTACATTGAATGATGTTTATTCCATTGGTTGATTCAACTGCATGCCGTATTTTTATATGAAAATAAGCTGAAAACACTCTAACTGAAAAACTTTTAGTGCTTTTCAATAGTATTAAGCCTCAAATGCTTCTTCTTTAAATTATAAAAAAAGTAAAAATATGAATGGTATTATAATGTTATACTAAAACTAAAATTAAAACAATGGAAAAACCCTTAAGATAACATGTAGAAAGAAAAAAAACATCTTAAGCGTGCAGAATAACATAAGTGGACTTTGAACGATTAATTGCCGCTTTCAACGATTACGTAATTTTGGCATCCATAATTGTAATCGCGATTAGAAATTCGATTAATTGTGCAGCCCTAACAATGAGCACTTTTTATGAAATTTGTGATTTGGGTAGCATTTAGCATTTTGTCTGAAATAAATCACACCACAAATGGAAAAATCTGTGGGAT
>NW_015650326.1:1248874-1251479 GCF_001515625.1 Sinocyclocheilus rhinocerous
TGGCATCCATAATTGTAATCGCGATTAGAAATTCGATTAATTGTGCAGCCCTACTGTAAGCTATATGTTGTATAAAGGGGATATACTGTGTGTGTGTGTGTGTGTGTGTATATAGATATTATGGCTGGGCAATATGGCCAAAAAAATCATATGTCATATATAGGGCTGGGTATCGTTCAAAAATTTTCGATACCGATACCTTGAGTAGGCTATACTATTCATTATGTGCAAAAAAGGGGCTAAAGTCACATTACATTCTAACATTGTAACATTAGAATCTAAAAACAAAAATTATGCTTTATAAAGCAGAAGTTCAATTCACTAAACTAAAAATTAATGTAAATAAACACAAGAGCACAGATTAATTGCATTTTATTTTTGATTACCCCATTACTGTTATCTCCTATCATAAAATACACTTGTATGTTTAAAATTCTACATATGACAATTATTGCGCTCCTATTCTATTGTGCTCCGGCGGCGCTCGTTCACTGTTATAATACTTGATGTGTAGATAAAGGTCTGGGGATTCGTATAAAATGACATCTTGCTGGAGTTCATGACTCATTTCTAGGGCGCGATGCGGAAAACGCAGACGGAATCACGGAATCCAGTCATAAAAACGGAATTCACAGTTAAACGCGGAATGTCACAGAATTGGTCCAATTTTGAATGAATTAATCAAAAGTAGGTCATTACACTTAAATCAAATCGCGAGCATCATATGACCCCTTTAATACAATTTAATTTAACTATTAAAAAGAAGTCAAGAAAAATTAAAACGGAAAGAAATCAGAATCCAGAAAAATTAAAACGGAAAAAACGGAATTTGGAAAAAACAAACGAACTGAATTTAGGAAAAAAAAAAAAAAAGGATTTCATAGGGCCCTACATTTCTCTTCTCTTTGTTTGTATGTGTGGAGTGCATGTTGCTTCAAGCACATCATTTTGCACCCTAGATGTGCATAAGCACTGCGACTCCATGTTGCTTCAAGTTGGGTTTGATTTGAAGACATTGTGCCTATTAGTATTTTTCAGTAGAAAGTACATAGCCTACTACAACTACTACTACTACTACTACTACTAAAATCCCCAAAATGAAAATGGTCATAACTCAAAATATTAAACGATAACATCATAATTATTTACTGAACCCTTAAATGAATCACAATTATATAATGAAAGCCATAAAATCAGACAATTAACCGTGATAATCGGCATAATTGTCATAATCGCCAAAGCTCTAAAACAGACAATTAATCGCAACAACCGTGACTATTTTTAGACAATTAATCAATAAAAAAATTCTTCACAGTATAAATTTGCAGTGCAAGTAGCAATAAAGTGACAATTTTAAAGTGTCAAGTGGTGATAAAGTGTATGGTGAGAAAAAATCAAACATTTCATAGGGCCCGAAACATGTAATTTTTGTTAAACTTTTAATAAATTGATGTGAAAATGTATAAGTTTCATGATTTTAATTAATTAGACATGCTTTTTTATTAAAGGGGTCATATGATGCCATTTCAAGTTTTCCTTTCTCTTTGGAGTACTGAACCCTTAAATTAATCACAATTATATAATAAAAGCCATAAAAATCAGACAATTAACCGTGATAATCGGCATAATTGTCATAATCGCCAAAGCTCTAAAACAGACAATTAATCGCAACAACCGTGACTATTTTTAGACAATTAATCGTCAGCCAAATTTAATAATCGTGACAGCCCTAATGCATACAGTATTCTTGTGCACTCCTGACAGCAAAATGAAAATACTTTCATGACTTTATAACATTTACAGTTGGAGAATATACCTGTGATATCTAAGTTATGCACTGAGGAAAACAGCACATCTCAAATGCATTAAACAAGTAGCGTCTCTGTTAGCAGCACATGAGTCTGTCAGAGCATCTGACGGGGCGAGCCACTTTAAACTATAATATAGTTAACTATATCTTAGGAGTTATTTTAAAGCCCTTAAAATGAAGCATGTCTCATGTTTAGAACAAATTGGATTATGCACTTTCCCCGCAGCAGCTCACTCTGTGCCCTCTGCTATTATTCAGATGCGCTTGAATCAAACTACTGTATATCGATATAAACGGTATTGCTATACAGAAGGATCAAATTGAAGAAAAGTTTTTTTCAAGGCACTTTGTGATTTTTCCTACTTCATACACAAAAAAAAAAGTGCAAAAATTTGATTTCTTGATGATTTGATATTTTCTAATTGTGATTTTATAATTTCAAAATATAAAGCAAAAAGTAGAAATGAAATACTAATAAGCCAATAAGTGCTCCTCTGCTGCCGTCTACTGGTTACAGTGGTAATTTGGTCTTTGTTAATTTGTGTTTAAGTGTTTGTTTACCACAAAGTATATTTTGGTCATCCCATTAAAAATAACATTTAATGAGAGAGCGAGAGAGAGCGCGCGCGTGAGAGAGAGAGAGAGAGAGCGCGCGAGAAAGCGAGAGAGAGCGCGCGAGAGAGCGCGCGCGTGAGAGAGAGAGAGCGCGCGAGAGAGAGAGAGAGCACGAGAGAGAGAGAGAGAGAGAGCGAGAGAGCACGAGAGAGAGAGAGAGAGAGAGAGAGAGAGAGAGCA
>NW_015650326.1:1251710-1262124 GCF_001515625.1 Sinocyclocheilus rhinocerous
TAAGTGTTTGTTTACCACAAAGTATATTTTGGTCATCCCATTAAAAATAACATTTAAATTGGATCATTTTTAAAGCTTTAAATTGCTGGAAATAGTTGTGTGAAATACTTGAAAGTCATTGAAAAGTGCTTGAATTTCTCTCTCAAAAGGTTGTACAAACCCTGAAATGAATAATGTAATAACATTCCACTATTTCTGCCACAACACCATGTTTATAGTTAGTGTTACTACTTCTGGTTTTCTGGCGGACGTCAGCGCTGTTTGATCTGTTGAGAATTCTCTGCAGAATTTGAATGCTTCTCACAAGATCTCCGCAGCATCCTTATTCATTCTGCGGCGAATTCAAACGCTTCTCAATGGATCTCGGTGCAGCAACAGTGTGGTGAGATCAACACTGGTTCCCGAGTAAACCTGTTCTGAGCTCAGACCAGTTTGTTTGTGCTGCGCTCAATTATTGGTCCGAGCTCCGCAGCTCAAATGAGTAGCACGTGGTATTGTTGCGCTTTTGTTTTGTCTGATGTTTCTCATATGCAACAGAAATGTCAGCTCTTATGAGTTGGACAGCACAGTGGTCGCACCAGTGCGACCGCTCACAAAATTTAGTCGCACCGGCAGAAAAAATGGTCATAATCTGGAGCCCTGCATAGTGCTATAGCGATATTGTTTACGCCTTAAATAACCCCGACATTATCCGGATAGATGTAAATCCTGTGGCCTGTGCTTCATTCACAAAGGTGTGAACACGCACATGGCTGTTGACTGTTTGCTTTTCATATGTGGCTCTCTGCGAGCGTTCTCCCCAAGCTGATCATTACCCTACAGCTACTGGGAGTCACAGAGCGAGATGTGAGACGCCGGCCCCAGTGTGCGCTCAGCCCAACAAAGGGCCCGCTCCCTGCTCTCTCGCACAGCTGCCTAATTTGTCTTGGCTCTTTGGAGCCAATCAGCCATCTCCCAGGGGGCCGTGTGACGTAATGTGCTGCCAGTCTGATGTTGGCGGTTCGCCAGCCCTGCTGAGCTTTGTCATCTGTGGGTTGCACTATCAAGCAGCAGGTCTGAATGTGGAGTAGTGAGACGTGATGGTGGAAAAATACGATTTTAAGGGAATTTCTGGAGATTTGGTTCATTTACAGCAGCATGACAGTAAATTAAGGTGGGTTTATGATGTTTACTGATTAAAAATGTTAGGGGGCAGTGCTTCCCACAGGTTTAAAATATATTTGCGGTGGTAGCCAGGTGGAAAATCCTTCTAGTACCCACGTCACAAAAACTGTCTACTACATGTGACAAAAAAAAAAAGAAGTGATTTTTAACATTTTTATTTATTGAAATTCATTTTAATTACATAGGCTACATTTAATTACATACTCATATTATGCATTGTAAATTATGCAAAATTATAGCATCTTACTGATACTACAGTGCGTGTATTAGTCCATCTCCTATTCTGAAAGGTCTGCCTTGCAGAGATGGACTAAAAATGAACTCCCAAAACTTACTGCCAGATTTTGGAAGATAAATTCTTGAAAGCGTGGTACAAGAGGATGTGATGCTGGTCCTTCAAGAGTCAGTCTCAACTTATCCGTCCGTAAAGCCTATAAAAAAATCAATCTTCATGTATTTCACAACACTTCAAGGGATAGTTCACCCAAAAATGAAAATTCTGTCATTAATTACTCACCCTCATGTTGTTCCAAACCCGTAAGACCTCCGTTCATCTTTGGAACACAAATTAAGATATGTTTGATGAATTCTGAGAGCTCTCTGACCCTCCCATAGACAGCTAGTTGCTGTAAGTAAGAGAATAAAAATAATAAAATCAAAAACGTTTCTGCAAATATACTTGGCGGCCTGACCAAGTAAAGTCTATGTGTGGGAAACACTGGAGTGAATCTCACCTAACTGTCAGGAATATCACAGAGTTCACCACATAAACAAAAGAAAAGTGTGTTTTTCTTTAAGTCTATTTATTTATTTATTTTATTCCATTATGACATTATTTTTTTGACCATTAACTGCATTTTTTTTTGTCCTCAGTTGTCGTGGCCTTTTAACTTATTTTTTTCTTAAAGATTTTTTTCATTATGGCATTATTTTTATGACAGTTAACCACATATTTCTCTTAGATATTTGTATATTTGGGAAATATTTATTTACTTGTATTTTACGACTTTACAGCACTTTTTTCTTTTTTTCTTTTAGTATTGGCCCTTGTTAAATATTTAATTGTTAATGCTCATTTTCCTTATTTTTAAATTAAGATTACTTGTACTGTCATCTTACACTCACTTAATCTTTAAAACGTTTTTAGTGTATCATTTTTATTTATTTAGACAAAATAGAATTTAATTGTAAAGCCGCTAATTTATCATCCGTACTGTAACACAAAAGTCATTATTTTTACTATTTAATATAATTATTACATTTCCATCATTGCATGGTAGCTATATAGGCTACTGTTGGTTTCCATGATTGAGTGTGTTGGCTAGTGTACATCATTTAATTGCTTTGTTAAATTATGTAAAATAGCATGAAATCACATTTGTATATACAGTATGAGCGCTACTTGGTAAAATAATATGGCACATCGTTCTCAGAAATTATATTTCGTATCATCCCCATCTATTGTCGTGGGATTACTCAATGTCAGTCGGCAGCACACACTGACCCCTCGTATATGTCAGCCGTCCCAGCAGGTGGATAGAGGAGGGGTGTAATGAGATGCGCCGTGATGTGATAGATACATTTTTGTCCCATGATGTATTTACGATGAGTCATTTCTGTGTAAGTGGTTAATCAATCAGCACCATCCCACACAACCCCCCCCCCATACCTAAATTAAAATGGCTGTGAGTCAAACCCCTCCAGTGCCTGAATGTCAAGAATAAATTAACACTCTTCTGGTGCCAGTGGCTCATGATAGAGGGCCAGCAGTTAAGAGAGCATGTACACATTCATCTCAGTCTGTATTTGCTCTGTAGGAATTAGGGCTGGGAAACATTTTAATTGAGTTAAGTACATATGTTCATATTAATTAATATCGAATCAACTGCACTTTCATTATCATTATAATTAGTGAAAAAGCCTAAATGTAGATAATTTATAGACAAGCACAATTTATAGATAATTTACAGATGAATAATCATTGAATTGGCATTACAAAAAATGTTAAATTAAAATAAATTTACATGTTGCATTAAAAATGTATACACAGTATTTATTTTATTTATTCATTTTGTTAATTGTACGTTTTTTTAACCAAGCAAGTCACATAAAAACAAGATTCTTATTTACTACAACAGCATGCTAAGAGTATATTAAGCTCTCGAAGAACTGAAAGGGAACAATTAGGAATACAAACATATGAAATAAATTATATAAAGTAATTAATAAATAATGAATATAAAGTAAATTTGGATCAGTGTTATTTTAGTATTGAGATACTATTATAGTTTTTTTTATATTTAGTTTTATTTCAGTTAGCATATATTTTATTTGTTTATATATAGAGAGAAAGAGATGAGTTTTATTTAACTAAAATAACCCAGGTGATTGTTACTTACCTAGACAAAGAATTTTTAGGTGTTAGTAAAACTATTTGTAAATGAATCAATTAGTGGTTAAACGGATCGTAGTTGATCCGTGATCCGTACGGACCAAGCCCCACGGTTCGGCACGCATGTGATCCGCGGATTAATTGCAAAATTTAACCATAATAGAGTATAAGTTTATCATTTGTTCGTATTTACACAAGCAATTCCAAACAATTCCAACAATTCCAAAGAGAAAAGGCGAAAGGGAACTCGATTCGTTACTCGTGCGCTGTTCTCTACACGCACAGCCGCACACACATGAAGCGCGCACATGCGTTTCAGATGGCGCGCGAACACTGAACTGAATCCTCTTCTGAATCCTCTGAACAGCCGATCCATGAGTCAAAAACCGTAATGTGTTCTGAACCGTGAGATTTGTGATCCGTTGAACCACTAGAATCAATGAAAGCTGTTGCAGAAATACAAATGACCAATTTCAGTGTTTTCCGCTGCTTATTCCATTATTAGTGGCATAAATGTAAAGGCAGAGCAGCCAGAGACCGTTTGTTTAGGGATTAATTGGACTTGGATGCAGTTGGGTGATCTAATTTGATATTTGGCAGACTGACATTGTGACATATTTTGAGAATAAGCTGGTGCCAGACCAATGAAAGGTTCTGTAAATGTTCTACATTCAAAGGAAACATATTTTGGAAAATCACATCTCTGATTTTCTGTGGCAGAGTGGTCGCACTATTATTATTACAGAAACAGTCCCTTATTGCTCTTGATATAATGGTTAATCTATTCATGAAATTAAATGTAAGTATCATCATTGGTTTGTTAATTTTGACGCATCTAGACGTGGCTTTCAAACACTCCTGTGTGTATCTATGTAAGCGCTTGATGAAGAGCGTGAAGCGATGATCATTGTAGCCAATCACAGACATCATATCTGTTGAGCATGTGAACACAATGGCCAATCAGAGGTGTTTAAGAATCCACTCAACAGCGCTCAAAATGCTTGAGGGAAATGCTGGCATTGTCACATTTTTAAAATTTCAGTACAGACTAGTACAGACATCAGTATTTTTGACAACACTAGATGCAATGCAATGCTCGTGTCTGGTGTAAACAGGTTTCTGGCTGTTAAGCGACTGAATGCCAGTGGGCGGAGCCTATTGTGGGATGCTGTGTAACTATTTGTCGATATCTTGCTCTGGAGGCAGTCATATGCAAATGTGTTTGATCATATGACAGCACAGATCCCACAACATCCAAAACAAGTCATTTTGGTAGCTTGTTTACATAATTTTTTTTTTGTACTGAGAAGGGCATTTTAAGCTATGACACTTGCAGAATGTTTTAATGGTACAAAGATCTCTTATATGCCATATATTTGATTTCTCATGTCATGACCCCTTTAAAAAGGTCACCAAATGGAAATGCAAATGAAAAAACTATGACTGTTTTCAGTTGGGAGTTGACTAGTCAACTAAATGTAACTGCAGCTGCTAGTTGACATTGGAAATACTAGTCGAAATGTAGTCATTTTAATGTTTTAATGTGGAAAACTGAATTTTTTTTCATTTCAAGTCAGACCTCGCGTGCAGGAGTTTTCTGTGTCACTCGCTGTGGGCTCAGGGAAATGTCCGCTTGGAAGACGAGCAAGGTGTGGGAATGTATTTAGCGGTTCAAAGGGGGAAACATTATGAATGAACGGGAACTGACTTCAGAAAGGTTTCGTTGACACTTTTTCCCCCCATGTTATCTGCATATAATGCCTAATAAAATAGTGTTTATATGCACAGTGCTGCTTTGTTTGCAGGGGTAACCATGGTTAAGCACTGTATTTCTGCTTGTCCAAAAGCGCCACCTACTGTCAGAGAGTGAATTTGCATTTTCATTCGTCCCATCTGCTGCTTTTGTTGCTGCCAGTGTTGTAAATTTTAACCGTTTCATGGGAAATAAAATCAGTTCAGATAATAAGATTACGTAAGAAATAACTGACGATGGGCCGTTGAATTATTAGAAAATAGTGCACATCCATGATGCGGCCACGACGCGAAGCATCAGCATCTTTCCTAAAGCTCGGGTGTGCAATGTTTTCTAATAATTCAACAGACCGGAGTCAATTATTCTGCTTATACTATGGTAACCACACCTCAAATGTTGTTCAGATGTTGTATTCCAAGACATTTGTCAGGTTTTTGTCCTTAAATGAGAGAGAGAGAGAAATTAATCTGTGTGTCTTTGCGTCTCTCAACAGTGTTGGGCAGCAGCATTTCTACTAATAGTGAAACTAGGGCTGGGCGATATAGCTAAAAAATGTATCAACGATATGTTTCATATCGTTCGGTATCGATAATTATTTATATTTTTTATAACCTTTTTTAAAACAAAAAGCAATAGAAAAAAATGTTTAAATTTAACCACTGTATTTATAATTAATACAATTTATTGAGACAAACAACAAATATTTTTTTGTTTTAACAATCAAACACAATAAAAATTAAATAAATATCTCATTTCTAATGTTTTGTATGCAGATTAAATAGGTCTTTATTGTATAGGTCTAATTGTCTCCCGAGGCCACAGGAGGGCGCAATGAGCAAAATAATGCAGCGCATTTAGCAAGTAACTCTATAAAAACGTGCATTACGTCTAAATTAACTCATAAAAATCACTCATAGTACGTGCCTATATCGTGCGCTATATCGAACATTTTTTCTATCGATATCGAAGGTGTACCGTCGATAAATATCGATACCGTTTTATCGCCCAGGCCTAAGTGAAACTGTATGTTCATCTGTTTCAAGAACAGCGCCGTTGTTACATCGCTTGTGAGGAATGACATGTAGCTTTTTATGTTATTGAGCTGTTTTACTGATGAATTGGTCAGAGCAGCGCTGACAACACATTTCTGTGTGTGTGTACTATATGTGTGTGCGTTTGTAAGGGAGAGAGAGTGGGAGAAAATAGAGTGTGTGCTTTCCGTATATAATAAAATTTAACTTTGTGGCAAAAACATGGAAATAATATGTCATTTTTATGCTGTTTACTACATTTATTTGCTTGGTCAATGTCATTGTGGGTTTGACTGTCTTCTGAGGGTTTCTTACTTTTAGACTAGTCGACTACAAAATTTCTGTTTAAATGGCAATGAAATTAGTCGTAGCGCACATCCATAGTTTTCAAACAATGTCACTTTCTCCTATCCGCCACTGATCAGACTAACAGATAATCTTGGTTAGGACATGGTGTAAGACTAAACCGGATCCCCTGTAATCACTCTGTCTCTGTCCTGCAGTGTCCGGGCCGAGGAAGGAGGAGGCAGATTCTGGGAGGAGCTCCGCCACGTCGGTCTGCCAGATGGCATTGATGTCCAAACACTCTTTGATGAGTCGGGTAAAAACCTGTTAAAAACTTTACCTAGGCACAGACAGAGAAAAGCTAACAATAGAAAATACTGTAATTTTGAAAAGTTTTCTTTGTCATAACAAGCTGTTGAAATTTATTTTAATATGTTAAAATAATACAGAGAATGATTTAATGAAGATAAAAAAAACACAGCCTGAAGGCTTTGGTCAGGAACCAGCCTGAAACTAGACAGTGTAGTCAGACACATCACACTTATTTGAGGTGAGGAACTGAAATTGTTAGAACAGTAAAATGAACTTGAATGGCTGTTCTGCCTGTAACTATCTTTACTATGCTGGTCAAACCCATGTGACTTTCTGTCTTCTGTAAAACACTAAATGAGAGCTTCGGTAGCATGTCCCCTTTTGTGTTAAACAGAAGAAAGAATGTAATGTATGATTGAAAAGAAATAAAGAGATTTAGCTTTAAAGGTCCCATGCCATCTTCTGATTCCTTGTGTTTGCAGGTCAGTGCTGGGCTCATCAAAGCTGCGCGTTGTGGTCAAATGTTGTGTGTCAAGCGGAGGATCAATCACTGCTAAATGTGGACAAAGCCATCCACTCAGGGAGCACAGAGGTATGCTGGGATATCTTTGGTTTAGCTGATGTGTATCTTGGCTGAAGCATGTGAGGACTCGTGAATAAAGGAATGACTGTAAACTTTATGTAAATATTACTTCACCTCACTGAAGTACTTGAAAGGTTATGCAAATGAGGGTTAAAATGCTCAGGTTTCTCATTAATGGCTGCATCAAAATGCGTTTTTTTTTCTTTTGCTGAGTGACCATAATGTGTCTGTATTTTTATTTTATCCACAACAGTTATTATTATCTTTCCTGAAGCTTTTTAAAGATTTTGTCTTTTATGGCTTCCATCAGAATATGTTGTGTTTTTGATGTTGGTCCTAATTATCTGCTGATGTTGCAGCGTTGTTTTTGTTTTTTTTTCGAAATTTTTTTTGGTCAATTTTTGGATATTCAACTGTTCATGATTGTTTTTCTTTAGACTTTATCTTTTATGTTTAGAACGTCATCTTATGCTACCTTAGTTAATCTTTAAAAACACTAATAATTTAATAAGTACATTTTATTTATAGAGCACATTTAAATTCAGCTTACACTGACCAAAGTGCTGTACAAAACTATCATAAAATACAGTAAAGTATCAAATAAAATACAAATTAAAATCCAAGATAACAATACTAATCCGTAAATTTAAAAATCAGGAAAGGCCATAGAATAAAAATGTGTTTTAAGTCTAGACTTAAAAACCGAAATTGACGGAGCACTCTTAATGTCAGGTGGCAACTGATTCCATAACCGTGGAGCAGCTACTGCAAAGGCTCTGTCACCTTTAAACTTAAGTCGTGACCGTGGGACATATAAAAGAGCTTTATTAGCAGATCTGAGGGACTTGGGAGCAGAATTAAATGAGATAAGATCAGAAATGTATGATGGGGCTTGTCCATTAAGTACTTTAAAAACAATCAACAAAATTTTGGAAGCAGGAAGCCAGTGGAGCGACGCTAAAATTGGAGCGATATGATCACGTTTTTTTGCACCAGTTAACAATCTGGCTGCTGCTTTCTGGACCATCTGCAAACGAGCCAGTGAAGATTGGGGAAGACGTAGGTATAAGGAATTACAGTAGTCCAATCGTAATGTGATAAATGCATGAATAACTTTTTCCAAGTCTTGAAAGGAAAGTGTTGATTTAAGTCTAGAAATGATTCTCAATTGATAATAGCTGTTTTTAACAACTGAGCTAATTTGCTTTTCAAGGCAAAGCTCAGAGTCAAAAATAACACCTAAATTTTTTGCATGTGACTTAACATATGGAGTGAGACTGTCTAAGTTACTAACTATAGAGTTTCTGGTTTTAGAGGGACCAAAAATAATCACCTCAGTTTTTTCACTATTTAGCTGGAGGAAATGATTCGCCATCCAGATTTTAATGTCCTTCAGACAGTCCATAAGGGGCTGCAGAGAATGTTTCGATTTTAATGGAACGTATAACTGAGAATCATCAGCGTAGAAATGAAAAGAGATTTTATATTTCCTAATTATATTACCAAGTGGAAGCATGTACAGATTAAAAAGTAATGGCCCCAGAATGGACCCTTGAGGAACCCCACAAGGGAGAGAAACTGATGATGAGGAAAATTGGCCGATAGCCACTGGAAGTGTCCTGGATTTAAGATATGACTTAAACCACGATAATGCTGTATCCTTAATACCTACCCAATGTTCAAGGCGTGACAAAAGGATGTCGTGATCAACTGTGTCAAAAGCGGCACTTAAATCCATCAAAATCAAAACTGCATTTTCACCACAGTCAACAGCAAGTAGCAAATCATTCATCACTTTTAGCAAAGCTAAATAACACTTAAATGTAATCTTTAGCAAATTTCAAAATTAATTTTTTGATGATGAAAAGTAAATTCAATTTAAAACTACTAATTTTAGTTTTTAGTGCTTTATTTTTAATTTATTTAGACTAAAACAGTAAAGATTTGTTCACCATTTATTGGTTATTGGCAATAACATGTAATGAATTATTGTCTTATCAGTTTCAACCAAAATGTTAATATTGGTGCATATAAACCAGCAATTCAATGATAATCTAAGCTGGTCCTGTTCAGTTCCAAAATCCCATATATTAAATGTATTACAGGTAATTTTAAAATGAAGTAGCCTAATTGTTTGTGTAATTTATACACTATTATAGTATTTTTTATTATTTTTAAATTAGCTTATATATTTGTATTTTTCATTTTAATTAAATTTTTTATGTTATGTTTGCTTATGTTTTTTATATTATTATTATTTAACTTTGATTTATTTTTATTTTATTTGTACTGATTTTAGAATCTTTAACTCATTTTATTGTTTAAAATTAGTCAGTTGCCAAGGCAACATTTCTAAATTAAGTTTTTATCTAATATTTATATTTTATTTCATTTCAGTATTATTTTATTTAACAAAAACAATTGTAATAGTTTTAGTTAATAACAACACTGGTAATTTTATAATACTTAATGATTTTTGTTGAATTTAATTTAGTTTGATATATTACATAACTATTTTTGGATAATCTAGTTAATTAAATATTTTACAAATGAAATGCATTCACCCCAAATGATTTCATTATTATTTGCAAATGAATGTAGACTATTTCTACATTCTACCATCTATACATTTCCATGTATATACCGTATTTCTGCCCAGGTCTAATTTTTAGTTTATTTCTTGCTCTTGTTTAATGTCACTCTGATGACACCTGATAGGGTTCTAGGGCTCTTCATATACCTGCTGACTCGTACGGCCGTGCTGCTGTGTTTCTGTGAAAGGCTAGAGCTGGAGGAGGAATCTAACTGGCTGCTAAAGGTCGCCGCTGATCAGCTGTGAAATAGAAAAGGTCATGGCACTCAAAGGGGCTGCGGAGTCATCGGCTTCCTCACTT
>NW_015650326.1:1262890-1266754 GCF_001515625.1 Sinocyclocheilus rhinocerous
GGCAGATGCTGGTGCTTGATGAGGGTATATGTGATTATTCTGAGTAATGTTGTCAAAAATGTAGATTTTTCGATACATATTGGTTATGAATATTCAAAACTGTTTTAATACTCATTTTCCAAGTACTGATGCACCATTACCAGCTGCGCTTTCTTGTTCTTCTCTCAGACTTAAAGTTGACACACTAGTGTATTTTAATCAATCAATTTCCTCTTTTTTTTTTTTGTGGATTTGTTTGTTTGGCTTTACTTATATTTAAGTTTTAGTGATTTTGGTACATCATCTTTGTTTTATTTTATTTAAGTTTTTCATTTAATATTAATATTTTTATTTATTCCAATTAACAACTAAAAAAACTGTTTCACTAGTTTTAGTAAATGATAACACTGGCAATTTTTTTATAGTAATTTATGAATTAATGATTTTGTTTTATATATTGCATAATTACGTCAAAATTACTTTTAATGTATAACAGATTACAGTATTTTTTCCAAATTTGTAATCTTGTTATCACAGACAATTAAAAGTCTTTTCCTCCAAAATAAACGCTTGAAGGATTAACTATTGAAATCAAGTCATAATATTTGTAATTTTACTAATATAAATTGAAATAATTAATATATGTGTTTTTAAATATTAAAATGTGATTATTATTATTATCATATAATCCCACTCAGAGCTATTAGACATGAAGAATCTCAGACAGCAGAGTTTCAGTTGTTAAAGGGGTCATATGATGCTTTTTTAAAGATCATTATTTTGTGTATTTGGTGTAACAGAATATGTTGACATGCTTTAATGTTCAAAAAACCTTTGAATATGGTGAAAAGTAAAGTTACCCAGATACTATTCAGATTTTATGCCCCTAATGTCATGGCAATTTTTTACTTGTGGTTTTGAAAATGGTATTGAATAATGGTATTTTTCGAGACTAGCTGAGAGTTTAAGTATGATGAAAAGTTTGGTGAGAATAAAATTATGATGAGAGTTCGATTGTGTTGAAAAGTATGATGAGAGGGATAGTTCACCCAAATGAAAATTCACTTAATTGCTGATAACATTGTTTTATTTGTACATGCTGCATTGTTTTAACTCCCAGTTCACAAAAGGAATTATGCAAATCTGTATAAAGGCCTCCCAAAAGATCCCACACCCCAAAATGAGTGTTTCACAGTGCATTTCCCAGTTTGCAGGCTGGTTCTGAGCACATTTCTGTGGAAGATTCAGCAGATTACTGCAGTCTGCTGTACTTTACTGTGACTGCATCATTCTCACTCACACACCTGAATCTGCTCTTTCATACGCAGAAAGTGCACTTGACTTTGCACATCTAGATGACAATAACTTCATTTCAATACATGGCGCTGAGATACTGCACACAATAGTGGCGCAACCGTTTCGTGAATTGGCCCCTCTCGTCTGTGGTCTGTGGGCGCTTACAGGCATGATTGGATAATTACACATCCGTCAGTCTGTCATCATTGTGGTTTATGTCACAGCTCTCCCTAGCTGTTAGTCTGACCACAGGCATTACACTGTCAGCTTTCATGTCTCATTGTATAGATTTGTTTGGTTTAATATTAGTTGTCAGACATTTAATCTTGAATGTTAATTATGTGACGAGCAGTTAATGCATGTAAGGTTTTAGTTAAGGACTATAGACAGTGTTAAAATAATTGATGGCCCTCTTTTAACATGTTTTAGCATCAGAACTGGAGTCTGCATTGTTAGTGTCTCATCAATTATGACTCTTTTCTTTTATAGCATTGTGCATATTGTAAGCGCCTTGGAGCATCCATCAAGTGCTGTGAGGAGGGGTGTGATCGCTCGTACCATTACCCCTGCGCGGGGGCCGCCGGCACCTTTCAGGACTTCAGGAGGCGCTCTGTCCTGTGCACAGAGCACATTGAGCTGGCCGTCAGCAAATGTGAGAACCGTCTTTATTATTTGCTCTTATAAAATTTATTTTATGCACTCGTTCAAAGCAAGACCTTGACGTACTATAAAAAACATACTGTAACTTTCAGACTCCCAATTCCCAGTTCAAAAAGAGCATTGACTGAAACGCAGCCGCAAAATCAACTTATTCTAACTCATTATCATACAATGCCATTCAAAAGTTCCAAACAAAAAAGTTTTTGTTATTAAACAAAATACAGCAAAACAGTCATATTGTGAAATATTATTACAACTTAAAGTTGACTGTTTTTCAGCATCATTACTCCAGTCTTCAGTGTCACATGATCCTTCAGGAATCATTCTGATATGCTGATTTGCTGCTCAAGAAACATTTCTGATTATGATCAATGTCAACCGCTCAATGTTTTTGTGGAGATTTTGTGTTTTGTAAGATTATAAATGTCTTTATCATGATTTTTGATCAGTTTAATGCATTCTTGATGAATAACACGGTGCATGACTACTCACATTTACTTTGATAAGACGTCATTTTTTGATAGTTTTTTTTTTTGAAGTTATTTTATTGCCTTTTCATTGCCAAAGAAATCAGTCTTAGATGTTTTTGTTGTTTTGAAAATCATAGAGGATCTCTCACTAGTGAACTGACAACATAAAAATATGCCTTTATTAAAAATGTCAGAGGTTTTTCTTTAGAGTTGAGATTGAAAATACATATTAGTTATTGGCCTTTTTTTATACTATCATCAATGTTGGATATTTAATATACTTAAATAATTATTTAATTTAATTCTAAAAGTCATTGGGAATTGGATTAGGTCATGTAAAGTGGGCATGGATTTAGAAGCTTGGATTTAGTTCACATTTATTTTTTCATTCATCTTTCTTTCTCTGTCTCAGATGAAGAAGAGGCGAACTGTATATTGTGCGACAGCCCCGGGGATCTCCTGGACCAGCTTTTTTGCACCAGCTGTGGGCTACGCTATCACGGCATGTGTCTGGACATCAGCGTCACTCCTCTGAAGAGGGCAGGCTGGCAGTGCCCCGAGTGCAAAGTCTGTCAGACATGCAAGTGAGTTGCAGCCAAGCTTTGCCTTTTATTCTCCTTCCTTTTGCTACTCATTTCTGTAGCTACTCATTCCTCAATAGCTCATCTGTATTTGCTCATGCATCCTTTGAGGTTGCAAGAGTTTGCTTTTCAGGCCATGTCCACACGTACACGGGTATTTTTATAAACTGAGTTTTTCCTTCTTCCGTTTTTAAGGGGAGACACTGCCGGCAAAAACACAGTTTTTTTTCATGCACCTGTCAATTTTGAGATTTTGGGCTTTTTGGTTTTTCATAAAGTGTTTTTTCAGACTAGTGGAAAGAAAACATCCAAAAGACACTGTTAAGTGTTTCTTTTATAGCACTTTATCTATTTGTATCAATAGATTTAAATTACAGTACATATTTTTAAAGGCCCTTTTCTCAAAATGAGTTTTTTCTCCAACACTGAGCCATAAATCTCCACTTCAGTAGCACTTACACACACCAAACTTTACATTTTTATTCCTGTCTATATTCTGAAGGTTTTTACAGAGGGATTTGTTCATATATAATTTTCTTGATTATATACAACATTTTATTCCCCCCAAAATTGTGAAAATATATTGTTTTCTGGCTGTTCAAAGTTTTTTCTGAATTATGGAGTGACAAAAAGAGAGACCCAGAATTCCCTCTGTAAAAACATTTGACTCTAATATGTCAAAAAAATTAAACAAGAATTTTGAAACTGACATAATCCAGTGTTTAGATTTTTGTACTAGAAATGTATGCAAATTAGTTAGTAAATTTTTTTACCATATTAACCTGCAGTGTCTCGCCTTAAAAAAATCTATGGGCTTACATTTCTGCCACAATTCTGCACGCGAAAGATCATATTTTGAGCGCACAAAAGTGCATTTT
>NW_015650326.1:1266981-1267101 GCF_001515625.1 Sinocyclocheilus rhinocerous
CATTTCTTGCACAGCAGAAGAGGAAAAATACAGTGCATGCATAATTATTATGCAAGTTGATATTCTGATCATTCTGATCACCAAGCACATTTTACCAATTCCAAACGACATCAATCTTAA
>NW_015650326.1:1271514-1278143 GCF_001515625.1 Sinocyclocheilus rhinocerous
CTAGTAATTTTCCAGGACATTATCCGTTATCCATTATCCATTGTAACCCTTTAACCCGAAACACACAATACAATGCGTAATTTAAAATGCAGGTAAAAACCTGTGAATTCTTTTCTTAGAGTGTAGCACACTGACTACTAATACACTGCTTAAAATTATAATTGTTCAGAATGTGTAGTTTTACTAGTTTACAAGCTAATAAAAAAAACTTGTAATCATTCAAAAATGTGTAAATGTTCAATAATTCAATGTTGTATATAAAAAGTTATTTATATTTTAACATTATATTATGCATTTATATTATTTTAGGAACAAATCTAAATTAACATAAAAATATATTTTTTATTGAGATTTGATGTAGTGACACAATTTTGCATCGTGTTTACGTAATGACGTCATCACGCAATGACATCACGTCATTTAGCAACGTTTAGCAACAAATCGACCTTCCTTTAGCAACTTCCCCTGAAAATTAGTTGGCAACAGTGGCTCCGACGTCACAAGCCAAAACCTCCGGTTTTGCTGTCTACACGATAACACTGCAACCAGAGTTTTTGAAAATCTTCACCCTGGGAGGCGTTTTCAAAAATGTTCGGTTTCAGTGAACTGGTGCTGTGTTTGCGTGTGGACAAACGGCCTAACCGCGTAGAAAAAGCTGCGGTTTTAAAAATAACCGCGTTTGTGTGGACAGGGCCTCAGTGGAATAAACAGACACCTGCTCGTGTCTCATGTGGGCTTAATGGATAGTCACTAATTAGACACATTCAGTTATATGTTGTATAAAAATCTATGGGGTAACATACAGTGTTAAAAAACTGCATCTGTGGTTTCTGGAACTTTACTGTATACAGTAGCAACATTTAAGGTTTTATGGAATTAACTCAAATTTACAGTAAAAACCTATATTTCATTCACTGATATAATGTTAATAAACCAACCTGTTGAAGTACTAAATTCTCTTTTGTACCTTTATAATACACACCATCAACCATCACAAACACACATGGTACTGAGAGCCACATGATGAATCAAAGCTCATCACATGTAGCTTTTTCAAAAACTGAGGTAAATACAGATATATAACAGATACACACAGTGTCATACACACAAATCCTAAACACCACCATGGTAACACATATAACACTAAAATAATGCAATAAACATGAATTTAATGACATACGGTGTAACATAAACCATAATGTACATAACTGATAAGAAATAAAACACTTAGAAACCTTTACTTCAATGAAAAACCATCAAATGTAAAGTGTCACACAGGGAATTCTGGGAATGAGAATCAGAATAACTATAAATCAGAATAATTTAAGAGAATTAAACAAAAATTACATGAAATGTCCTATTAGATTGGCTAGTTTTCCACCATATATAGTAAGGGAACTTACTGTTAACCAATGAACAGGTTTTTAACTACAACATATTTTTGTCCATTAAAATTCCAAACGTTTTTTACTGTGTTGGAATGTATTCATGAAAAAAAAAAAAATTATGCACTGGTAGTACGGGATCAATTTTCCACCTAAAGTATTGTGGTCATGGAATAATAAGCATGAAACCAAAATTTAAGTAAGCAAGTAAAAATATATTGCGCAAAATTTGAAAATTAAAGCAAAGTTTTCAGAATAGTAAACAATGGTCACAGATCGAAAAATAATAAATCAAAAATTTAAAAACACATTTAAAAAAATAATAAGCATGAATCAAAACTTTAAACATTAGCATACAAAAAAAAAACAGCATACGCATTCAAAAATATGAGCAGAAAATGTCTGAGAGCACAAAAAACAGAAACATATAACCAAGGAAAACATGTTTTTATGTGCAAGTCGGATAATTTGTGTTAATATTTCAGTTTTGTGCAATATGACTTTAAATATGTTTAAAGTGTTGATTCGTGCTTATTATTTTTTTAAACGTGTTATTACATTTTTGATTTACGCTTATTATTTTTCGATCCGTGACCATTGTTTGCTTTTCTGAAAACTTTGCTTCATTTTTACATTTTGTGCAATATTTTTTTACTTGCTTTTTTAAATTTTGGTTTCACTCTTATTATTTTTTGATCCGTGACTGCAATACTTTTGGTGGAAAATTGATCCCATATGGTAGAATTAGTTAGATTGATTGTGTCCTTGTATCTTTCAGGGAGCCTGGAGAAGATACTAAAATGCTAGTGTGCGATATGTGCGACAAAGGCTATCACACTTTCTGCTTGCAGCCGGCTATGGACTCTATCCCCATCAACGGCTGGAGGTGTAAGGTAAGGGTGGCTTTGAGACGTTATTATCTCGAAATTATCTCCCATTTCTTTAATGCAGTATAGCTAATCGTAGCTGTGTGTTTGTAGATCTGCCGGATGTGTGTTCAGTGTGGCACCCGGAGCAGTGAACAATGGCACCACAACAGCCTTTTGTGCCAAAACTGTGGCGATCAACTGGACACCACCGTCCCCTGCTTATGTCCCAGCGATGTAGATCCAGACGTCCACAAAGACCTGCTTTCTTGCCATCAATGCAAAAGGTATATTTCCTTCACAAATCTGTAATCTAGTTCAGTAGCAGTTACATGTCCAAAAAGTCTGTCTGGAACCTAATTTTGGATGCAGTGAAAGGGTGAATCATCAGCTGCCTCTTTTTCTTTAGGTGGTTCCACCCAGAGTGTGAACGACCAGGTGAAGGTCACGCACATCCACAGTCCAAAGATGATCACATATGTTCCATCTGTAGAAATGCCGGCTCTGAATCAGATCCTGTGCGCACGGATGCAGAAGGAATGCAGGCGGAGATTCAATCACATGTGGATGTTGAAGAAAACGCACAGCCAGTTCCAACAAACAACGATTCTGAGCCTGCCAAAGTTCAAGACGCAGAACCTCATCAGCCTGTCAGCGAGAGGCAGAGTGAAGAGCAGCAAACAGATGAAAAACAAATGACGGGTAAGACCAACTTCAGTGTCTGAATGCAAAAGCTAACAACGTTATCGTTGGATTGTTCTTGGAAGAAGTGGAACTTAAGTAGTTTATTTACACTCTCAGGAAAAAAATGGTACAAAATCTGTCACCAGGCGTTACCCTTTCCAAGGGTACACCTTTGTACCTTATTTAGCCCTAAAGCAGGGGTGTCCAATCCAGCTCCTAGATGGCCACTTTCCTGCAGAGTTGAGCTCCAACACACCTGCCTGGAAGTTTCTAGTGATCCTGAAGACCTTGCTTTGCTGGTTCAGGTGTTTATTTTGGTCTAGAGCAAAAGTTGGCCCTCCAGGAGCAGGATTGGACACCCCTGCATATTAGTACCTTAAAGATATGTATTATTACCTAAAGTGTACATATCAGTACCTTTTAAAAGGGTACTGCTCCTATGACAGCTTTTTTCCTGATTGACTGCTTTCTTACCTGTTTTTGCAGCTGCCCAACAAATCTAGTTAGCCTTAGAATTAATCATCTTTGTAAAGGGATTTTTTTGGATTGGTTTCTGACAGATATTTGTGGTTATCAAATGCAATCTTTTAAGTTTTTATTTGATTTTAGTGTCTTATTATCTTGGTTTTGGGTTTGGTGTCTTTACCGTTCATTACTTTCATAGTGGTCCAATAACTGTGAGTTCAGCCCGGAGTCTTTGAAACATGAGTACGGAGGCTGCTCTCTGAAGCACCCCAGTCCTTCAGGCCAAAATATTGCTGAAGTGGAAGAGTAGGCCAAAGCATCCCATAGGCCCACATGCCTGTCTTGATTAGTTTGGACTGGTCATGAGGAAAGGGGTATTTGAAACTTGGCCTACTTTGCCTGGGGAAGACAAAAAGTCTCCGAAAGTGTTGCTCATGTGATGTTTTCTGTTTATGTGCTGTTAAATATCTGGTGATTCATTAAAATAGTTCCTGTCATCTTTTCCTCACCCTTATGCCATTCCAAACCCGTATGACTTTCTGTCTTCCGTGGAGCACAATTCAATTTTCCACTTGAAGACTGAAGAACATCTCACTTTGCAGATCTGCAGGACGTTTGACATTCCTGCCAATCTCCTCCATGTGTAATATACCATCAAAGCATTGCGTTCAACTAGCTTTAGGTGTGCGGTGCATTAACACCCCGCTGTCACTGTACAAATGTTCAGCACAGTGTCAGTAACTCAATTCCCCAAACTTTAGGGGAACAGCTGCCCACAGACCTTTTACAACATTATTCGTCCTGGTGCAAATCTCTAGGTGCAGAGGTGAGAGCTGTGGCCTCATCCCACGCTGGGTTTATGGTTATTTAGGGTGCCGCAGGGCCCTGAACATGTGTGCTTGTGTTACAATGTCTAGTAGTATGATGTTTCATGTAGTATGAAAGCTAAATTAGTAAAGAAATTATTGAACTATTTATTTATTTTCATTACGTGGCAACAGGTGGTGATGTGGATGGCAGCTGGATGGAGGGGATGCCTTTGCAGCAACTAGTTTTTCATAAAGACTTCAAGGCTTCTGCTCATTGGTCTTTGACCCTCACATTGATTTTAGAGAGGCTTGTTTATGGCACCTCTCACCAGAGATGATGCCCACTTGGTCCAGTGTGGCTGGCCATTCTCTCTAGCTTTACTCTCTCTCTCTGTCATTCTCCATTACATTACATTGAATTATGTTACATGTCACGGTCTAACAGTGTTCACCCATCAGAGAAAGACCCCATATGTGTCTGATATTATTTTGAGAATATGTGCTTATCGGACCATAGGTCTTTTGACGGGACCTTGTACCGGAGGTTACCATGGCGACTTCAATTTTAAATGGGTCTGAGACGCAGCGGGTGATCAGATGTGACTGGAGACCAACAAGTGCAAGCGGTTTATGAAAACACACTCGGTCTTTCACAACTCAAAACATCCTTCTGTCCAAAACTATTTATTGAAATTAAAATAACTTGTTAATCAGTAAAAATCTTAATATTGGGACATCTTTAGTTTTTTTTTTTTTTTATTATTATAAAAAAGAAAAAATTATGGATGGAATTAATATAAGCAACAATCATTCTGGGGTAAAAATTATTGGTATTATTATTAAATAAAACTAAAACTAAACATTTCTGTTCATTAAAATAAAGCTGAAATAAAATATAGATATTAGATGAAAAACGTATAGATAGTTCTCCAAAAAAATGAAAAATCTGTCATCATTTATTCAACCCATTTGTTCCAAACCTTTCTGTTTAACGTAAAAGAAGATATTTTGAAGAATGTTGCGAAGCAAACAGTTGTTGGTCCCCAATAGCTTCCATAGTAAGGAAAAAACATACTATGGAAGTCAATGGCTACCAGCAACTGTTTGGTCCCTACATTCATCAAAATATCTGCTTTTGTGTTCTGCAGAAGAAATAAATAAATGATAATAAGAGTTTTCATTTTTGGGTGAACTATCCCTTTAAACAAACATGTAAACAAACAAACAAACAAATGTTGCCTTGGCAACTAACTGAAGTTTAAGTGGAAGCACTAAAATGACTAACTGAAAATAACTGCTATAAGAATTAAATAAACCTATATAGTAATATTTAGTTGGCAGATATTACATTTTTTACCATCTAAATAAATTCAAAATAAATAACCAAAAAATAAAATCAGTTGAATTGATGCAAGTGAATTTAGGCATCACAACATTATAATGTACAGTATGAAAAATGGATATTCATTTTGAGATTTGCTGAGGATTACATTTAACAGTTTTTTTTTAGTGTTTTTCAAGAGTAAATTTAATTTTTGGATGACATCATACTAAATGTAAAACTAAGGTAAACTAAATGAAAAATAGAGGAAATGAGTATGAGCAATATCTGATAATCTATGATACCAATAAATAAAAATTAAATCTATAACGAAAATTAATATGGTACCAATATATTGTGCATCCTTAATAACATAAAAAAATATATGGTATGCCCCTTTGAAGGTGCAATAGGTGATTGTCTTCAGAAACATTTTTTGTTATGCTGGTTGAAAGTCTCTTCACATCCCGATAGCAATCATTAACTTAAGTGGTCTAAATGTATTTATATGTATTTATATATTCTGTGGAAGGCGTAGGATCAAGAAATGTTCGTCCAAACAAAATGTGGCGTATTTGGAGTTTCAGCGCGAGAGCGCCCTCTGGCCTTTGGATGGAGATTTACTGCTGATCACAGAACCGTGCTTCACTGAAAGATACGCATTACTAGGGTTGGGTACCAAACCCGGTACCAATATGGCACCGGTACCTATGTAACCGGTATGTACTAGAACCAAATCAGAACGCAGATTTCGGTGCCTCATTTCGGTGCCATGCCTGAGCGATCGATTGAAATATTTCCTCCGGTTCTCCGAAGCGGACGTAAGAAGCATCATCACTGGCACGTACCGCACGTGAAAAATAATTTCCAGACTGAGAAAATGCACGTGAACTCAACTCGGGAAATGAGAGCATCCAAGTAGCGCGTGAATGCAGTAGGCTAATTACACTTGCTCTGATGGCAGCAGCAGGTAGCCTTCTGTTAACTAAGCTAAACATGCTTAAATTAAAATGCCTAAAGCTAAACCTCCCTTGTATTCACATTTCTAAACCTGTTGTCCAACAAAAGAGAACATTATAACCTTTTTACTCCACAACAC
>NW_015650326.1:1282364-1290505 GCF_001515625.1 Sinocyclocheilus rhinocerous
TCGAAAAAAAAAAAAAACGATACCCAACCCCCTACGCATGACAATCGCAGCTTCTGTCGAATCGCGATTTCGATTCCATTTCGATTTATTGTGCAGCCCTACTTTTTCAGTACTGCTCAAAGCCATTGTATTCTCTTGAGCACAATGTTTTCTGAACAACACACCTGCCGTATGCGCCTGCGTTCACACTTGCACTTTTCTACCCTGATGTGTTGTTTTTCCAATGCTGTAATTATTTCCACTAATGCTTGGAGCAGTTTGGATTACATAACACAAGGCAGGACTGTCTACTGACTTTTTCCCCCCTCCTCTAGAAATTGTGGCAGACGCTAGAGGTGATTTAGCCAAGCCAGAGTGCAGCGAGACCTCAGACCACAGCGAGGAAACTGAGCAGACTTCAGGTACTTCATCTACTCTCTTTGCCTTCAGTGACACACACACACGTTTAATGTTATCGAAGATGCTGGTATCTTAAAACCATAACCACGATTCTTGGGTATGTCCGTTTTAAAGGACGTTCAAAAAAGGTGGTTTAGAATAAATTTGTTGAAAAATGACATTTTTCTCTGACCGTTTGATGACCATTTCACAACAACAGATGAAGACAAGCAATTAACTAGTCCATAACCATAAATCTTGAAAAATGAAGTCAGCGTGAAACGGCATTCACATCCCATTTTATTTCTATCATTTAACATAATTAGGACATGAGGATTTTCACCAAGAGAATTCAAATGGACAGGACTCTCTTTTATACATTTGCATGTTGCATAGTGGTGTATGTGTGTGTATGTACATATCTCTCTCTCTCTCTCTCTCTCTATATATATATATATATATGCATATATACAATTGATAGAGATATCAATATAGAACTGTATATATATTTCTGATAAAGATTTCGAAGAAAATCTTTTATTCAACTAGTCTACAACAATAAAGAAATTGTAAAAAAATTTAAAAATTACAAATAAAATTTTAATTGAAAAAAGGCTCCTGTATGATATATTGCTTCAGTTTTTCCTCTTTTGGCATTCACTTTGGATAAATGCATCTCCTAAATGAATAAATGTAAATTTAATTCAATGTACATTAAGGTGATTTAATTGTTATTGCGTGTATTTAAATATACAACATTTTATATAATGCTATATAGTCCAATGTGCTTTTACATGCCAACAAAATAAATTTTGTTGAATCTGATCAGCCAAGTTATTCATCATCAAGATTTTTGGTTAATATATGAATGTATAAGATCAACATTTCTTTTTCACCATTTTTATTTACCATGTTACCTATACAAGTCCATTTTAAATGGTATTATAGTGTGTAAAATTATTTTTAAAAGGTACAAATAATCAGTTAACTCTCAATCAAAATGAGCTCATTAAAGTTGCATTCATTTGAATTTATGATAGAATTAGAATTCTATTGAAAATAGTTTTGGATGTAGTGTAATATTTCAGCTTCCCAAAAGTATTTCTTCAATCCTATTTAAGCAATAGTAAACTAAGAATAGAATAATCTACTTCTTCATGAAATCATAACAATATATTCAGTATTTTTTATGATAATAACAACATTATGGGCTATTTTTACCCTCTGACCTACAATGGAAAATCCCTGTGTTTTTTTTTTTTTTTTGTAAATCCTTGGAAAGTAATTTTGAATGTTCTTCTGCTTCTTGCATTTGCAGTTACATCTCCTCAGGAGACAAAAGGTCCTGAAGATTCAGAGCCGCATGAGCAGAAACTGGTTTCAGCTCCAGAGACGTCCACAGTACAGCAGCTTGTGTCATCCATTGAAACAGAGGAGCCTCCAGAGACGTCATCTACACTCACGGAAAACATCTCCCAAAATGAGGATGACAGCAAGCCCTGCCTCGAGGAGCAGAAAACAGACCTATCACCCACCAAAGAGCCAACTCCAGCCTGTACCTCCCATGAGGAAGAACCCATGGAGGTTTCCTTCACGGAGGAACCTTCCACAATGGCTCATGGAGTTACTGTAGAGCCTGAGGTTAGTACTGCTAAGACTACGCCAGGAGTTCAGAGCCAGGAGGAAATGGATGTTATGGTGCAGCAGCGCAGCATTATTCCAGAGAGCTGCTTGCAGGAAATGGACATCACTATGGATGGTGATGAGCGATTTTTGGCCAAGCTGAGTTCACTGGTGGAGGAGAGGACGTCATTACAGCAGCCTCCATGCAGGCAGCCTGAGGGTTTGCCTTCACTTGGGCTTGGGGCGTCCCAGCTCCAGCTCCAGGCTGTCTCAGGACAAGCCATCAGCAATGTGCCTTCATCCACCTTCATACCATTCACTCCAAAAATCGGCATGGGCAAGCCGGCTATCTCTAAGAGGAAATTTTCACCTGGAAGACCCAGAGTCAAGCAGGTCAGTCATATACTTTATGATCAGTTGTGTGGTGGTTTACTTAATCCGTCATCTGCAGATTCCTGTTTATTTTTTAGGTTAATTAATAGACGTAAGGCTTTGTTCAAACAGACAATTACATTTTTGGTCATTTTGGCGTATCCATCTTAGTTTTATTCCGTTATTTGTGATCTCAAAAGAAAATAAAACTAGTCACAATTTTGACTTTATTTCTTGTCATTTTGACTGTAGTTAGTAGTTAATATCTCATAATTTGACTTCCTATCTCAGAGTTGCAACTTTATTTATCGTAATTGGAACTTTAAACCTCAATTTGACATTGTATCTCACAAATGCTTTTTTTCCCTGAAATTGTGGCTATATATCTCAAAATGTTTACTTTATTTCTTGTAGTTCAAGCATTATATTGCAAAACTGCAACGCTATTTATCGCAATTGTGACTTTATATCTTAATATGACATTGTACCTCATAAATGTGATTTTTTTCCCCCCCCTGTAATTGTGACCTTATATTTCACAATTGCAATTGTATTTATTAAAATTGTGACATAAATAATGTCATAATTACATTATTTCTTGTAATTGCGTTAGTTATTTCTCATAATTGCAACTTTATATCCCAGAATGACATTGCATTTCACAAATGCAATTTTTTTCCCTGTAATTGTGATCATGCAGGCAGCCTGAGGCAGCCTTTAACACAATTGTGACTTTATTGCTTATAATTGACTTGTATGTCACAATTGCAAAAAAAAATTCCTGTAATTTTGGCCATATATCTCACAATTGCGACTTTATTTCTGGTAAAACACAAAAAAAGATAATTCTAGTAATTGCAATGTTTATTGCAACATTAATTAATTAGTCATAATTGCGACTTTATCTCAATATGACATTATATGTCACAATTGTGATTTATTTCTTGTAAGTGTGACTTTATATCCCACAATTGCGGCATTATTTCATGTAGTAGTGACTTTTTTTCACAATTGCACATTTATTTCTTGTAATTGTGACTATTTCTCGTAATAGCTAATTGCATTTTTGAAATAGAATGTAGCAGTTTTATTTTTTACTCTGAGGCAGAAAAATGTTTCCATATGTTTCAGTCTAAACACAGCATGTCTCAGACATGCTCTCTATATGGATAGGCTAAATATTTGTGATTTGTAAATGTAAAAGTTTGATTTTGTGCAGGAACAACCTTCCATGCGTCAGAAGCTTTATTATAGACAAAACATTTGATAAATTGAACATTTTATGAGACAACACAGGCTTCAAATATCAATTCAAAGGGGATTATTTCAGCATTAGACATCTCACATACATGTCATACTCAGCCATCAGATCATCATTCATGCATCACATCCTGTTTCTGATTGTGTTTTCCTGTTAACCAAACAACCTCTAATTCATAAAGGCTGTGTCCGAAGGCATCTGCCTTGCTGTCCAGTCTGCACAGACAGTTTTATTCAGACCAGCATCCGGGGAAAAATAACGTCATGTCTAATGATCTAGAACTAATGAAGTTTAAAATTCAAGTGAGCTTTAAACATAACCAAATGAATATCTAATGACTACAATGTCTTTCTTGGTAGAAAAGGTAAAAAATAAATGAATGAATGAATACAGAAAGAAAGAAAAGAAAAGAAATTCCCCCCAAAGAGCGCATGCATGAGTACATGCATTTGCATATTTGGTTAAAAACTAATGTGTTAATTTCACTTCAGGCAGCTTTATGTTTTAATTGAGCAAGTCTTAATTCACAGCCATCATCGCGATTTCCGGATGATCGCTAAGTATTAATTAACTTTATAGCCACAAACGGATTAATTAGAGGAATTAGGCGGCTGTAAGAGGCCTGCTCTTTTGCACTCTTCGTGTGCTGGAGTCATGTGATGTCATGCTGACATAATCGCAGGTGTTTGTAAACAAGACTGCAGTGTCTCTGTTGTCATGGCAACAAATGTAGCACAAGAATTCAGATGCCAGGTCTCTCAGTAACACTTAGAGACCAATTATCACTATTAACTAACTGCTTATTATCATGCATATTACTAGCATATTGACTGTTTATTAGTACATATAAAGCATATTAATGTCTTTTTCTGCATGACCATATTTCAGATCCCTTAATCCACCCAATACCTAAACTTAACAACTACCTTACTAACTATTAATAAGCAGGAAATTAACAGCTTGAGGCAAAAGGCATATTTAGTCATTAGTTAATAGTTATTAGTTAATAGTGAGAATTGGTCCCCAAACTAAAGTATGACCATCCTCTCTACTGCGGTGAAGGCCTGTTCACAACGAGAGTAAAAAGGAAAATTGAAACGAATTGCAGACTCAAGAATCAAGTGAAAAATTAATTCCCATGTTTAATGCAAAATACAACTCACTAGTGCTGTCACGATACCAAAACCAAATAGAAATGTAATTTTTCCTAAAGAAAAAAAATTCATATGCTAAGGAACACACTCCTTTTTTTTAAATAATTAAGAAATATATTAAATAATATTCTTATTATATGAATTAAATACTACTAAATATAATTAATTTCGCAATGAGTCAAGAGTAATTAAATTAGGATTAAATTATGTAAATTAAGAATAATTAATACAAGTAAAATCAGTAATAAAGAAAATAAAATAATTACAAGCAATAAAACAAATAAGGAAAGTAACAAACTAAAGTTTTTAAAGAGATCAATACATTTATTCGTTATTTCATTATTCATTATACATTTATTAAACTGAGAAGGGGAAAAGTGACAGTAAAGACATTTATAAAGTTAAAAAAATATTTATTTCAAATTAATGCTGTTGTTTTGAACTTTCTGTTCATCTTTGAATCCTGAAATCCGTGTTTTTTTTTTTACAAAAGTATTAAGCAGCACAACTGTTTTCAATATTAGTAATAATAAGAGATGTTTTTGAGCAGCTAATCAGCATATTATAATTATTTCTGTAGGATATATTACATTTTAAAATATATTAAAATAGAGAAGTTATTTTAAATTGTACAAATATTTTGCAATATTACGGTTTTATTTTATTTTAAGATTTTTGTAACAACTTACAGAACAAAATATATAAACAATACAACACAATACAAAAAAGGCAATATTCCTATATTTTTACTGTATTTTTACAGCCCTGGTGAGCATAGGAGTCTTATACATAAATCTTACTGACCCCAAACTTTTGAAGCCTTTAAACCTGTTTGAACAGTCATTATTTAAAAAAAAAAAATTCTGTTTGCTGCATAAACTACACACTTGACCTTTAAATATCGTCTCTTAAGGCACTGATGACATTTTTAAAACACGCCTCATCTTCCTCGAGCGGATGATTCTGTTTTGCAAGTTTTTTTCCATCATTTGCGCATGCAGTCTTTCACATTATTTAGACCGACAGAAAACATCTATTTTTGCCCTAGAAACAGTTATATATACAGAATACAGTAAAAGAAACATTTTTGTTTGCATGTTTAAGAGCAGTATAATCAGATGTATATTTTCAGGAAGCGCTTTGTCTCAGATGTCATATTTTTGAGTTCATTCACTGCTCTAATGTGTCATGTTCTCTGTTAGCCATGTCTGTGTTGTGCATGCATGTATCTGTATGTTTCTTTGCTGGCTGTACTGTTTAAGTTGTTGCATGTTCTCGCCCACATCTCCTCCTCTCTCTCTAACCCACCCATCTTCAGGGAGCATGGAGCGCCTTCCACAGACCGAGCTCCCTCTCATGGTCCCTTGACCCGACTGAGGGCTGGGACGAGCCAAAGAGCAGGCAGCCCCACAGCACGGCCGCCTGGATAATCTGTGTGGTAAATACAGCAAAATATTACACAGCAGCCCTGCAGTGGGTGTTCAGCCGTGTCTACACTGGAAATAGCCAATTTGGCACACCTTCAGTTGATGAACTTTTTTATTGATTGAAGTTTTTGTCATTTTTAATTATATTTTTCTAATTTTAATAATTAAAAATATTAATTTAATTATGTAAATTATAAATACCTATAAATTATCAACATTATACAAATAATTATGTAAATAATATAATAAATATAAATATTTTTGAATGTATATAAATACAAGTTTTAATGATATTTGTCTAATTTAAATAATTACGATTATTAGTTTAATTATTTAAATTTTAAATAAATAATTGTATAAATTATCAATATTCTACGAGTAATTGTATAAATAATATATTAAATAAATACAGACAGATATATTTGAAATGTATATAATTAAAATGTATGTATTTTATGCATTCTAATAATAGTTATGATAATATTAATAATAACAGTTATTTAATATATTAAATAGTAAATTAAATATTTATGTATTTTATGTTTTATTATATATATATATATATATATTATATATTATATATATATACTTTATATCTATCTATCTATCTCTCTGTCTGTCTATCTATCTAATTTTTTTTATATCCGATTTGTATGTGTTATTATATTTATTATATAAAGAAATTGTACACATTATCGATAGTATTTATACAAGTCATTATATAAATTAATATATTGAATAAATATTACAATGTGTATATATAACATATTATTCTTTTAAATATTTTAATAATTGTTTTATAATTTAAACAATTTAAATAAAATGTAATTATTTAAATAAAATATATATAAAATAAATATTTTGAAATCAAATTGATCACGTCCAGTGCAGACATTGTGTAAGAATTTTAGAAAGCTAGAACTCTTTAACAAACCTTCCCCAGATATCCTCAGAATCCTAAAATTGTGTTCTCTACAATATGACTGTTCATTTTTCATATTATGATATTCATATATGATAATAATGTCATTTTCAAGCAATAGGAAGTAATGGGAATAAATAGTAATTTTCGAGGGAAGGCAGATGTGTGAAATGTAAACCACACCAGACCCTTGACTTTTCATGCAGAGAATCCGAGAGTCGTGGCATGGCATACGCATTGAAAATGTACTCATAACAATGAATATGTTGGACAGCTTTGATTTGGATTTGGACTGAATAAAAAAATGTATGCTGCATTTTTCATGTCAGAAACAACCGCAGCACATTACGAGAGTCACTAACATGATCTGTGGCTTCATAATTCATCCTAACCATTTTTCCCAGCATGCAAAGTGCTTTTCTTTCCATGACTCTGCTTGACTTGGGCTAATGAATGAAGATGAGTTATGAATGTGTTGACGTAGTGAGCTGTAGCCCATGGGTAGGAGCAGATGTGCTGCGTGTTGAAGGGTCAGGGGCTGGGCTCGCTGGGCTTCAGGTCCATCTGTTCCTGAGCCGCTGGAGCTGCCTGGATAATCATCTGGGCACGAGGCCAGACCAGGTCCCATCATGTCTTGACAACGAGTATGTTAGGTAGCATTTGCTACATGTCAAGGGTCACTGAAAAGACAGCATCGACATTAAGATGATGATGGAGAGGAAGCAGGAAAATACTGTATATTAATATGGTATTCTACGCCTTTATAGGAGTGAGTGTTATATTGAATATTCACAAATTACACTGGGTATAGCAAAGAATCACCACATCTTGTTGCTTCGCAGCCTGAAATGAAGACGGACACAGTTTTTGTTTTATCCAGCTGTATTTACTCAGTGCAACTTATTATATCCAAGTGAAAGATAAAACACCAACATGTCAGAAAAAATAAATAAAAAACAGAATCACTAAGTTGGAAAAAGGATCACCCCCTTGTGTCAGTATTT
>NW_015650326.1:1290737-1292970 GCF_001515625.1 Sinocyclocheilus rhinocerous
TATATATATATATATATATTATATATTATATTTATTATATAAAGAAATTGTACACATTATCGATAGTATTTATACAAGTCATTATATAAATTAATATATTGAATAAATATTACAATGTGTATATATAACATATTATTCTTTTAAATATTTTAATAATTGTTTTATAATTTAAACAATTTAAATAAAATGTAATTATTTAAATAAAATATATATAAAATGAATATTTTGAAATCAAATTGATCACGTCCAGTGCAGACATTGTGTAAGAATTTTAGAAAGCTAGAACTCTTTAACAAACCTTCCCCAGATATCCTCAGAATCCTAAAATTGTGTTCTCTACAATATGACTGTTCATTTTTCATATTATGATATTCATATATGATAATAATGTCATTTTCAAGCAATAGGAAGTAATGGGAATAAATAGTAATTTTCGAGGGAAGGCAGATGTGTGAAATGTAAACCACACCAGACCCTTGACTTTTCATGCAGAGAATCCGAGAGTCGTGGCATGGCATACGCATTGAAAATGTACTCATAACAATGAATATGTTGGACAGCTTTGATTTGGATTTGGACTGAATAAAAAAATGTATGCTGCATTTTTCATGTCAGAAACAACCGCAGCACATTACGAGAGTCACTAACATGATCTGTGGCTTCATAATTCATCCTAACCATTTTTCCCAGCATGCAAAGTGCTTTTCTTTCCATGACTCTGCTTGACTTGGGCTAATGAATGAAGATGAGTTATGAATGTGTTGACGTAGTGAGCTGTAGCCCATGGGTAGGAGCAGATGTGCTGCGTGTTGAAGGGTCAGGGGCTGGGCTCGCTGGGCTTCAGGTCCATCTGTTCCTGAGCCGCTGGAGCTGCCTGGATAATCATCTGGGCACGAGGCCAGACCAGGTCCCATCATGTCTTGACAACGAGTATGTTAGGTAGCATTTGCTACATGTCAAGGGTCACTGAAAAGACAGCATCGACATTAAGATGATGATGGAGAGGAAGCAGGAAAATACTGTATATTAATATGGTATTCTACGCCTTTATAGGAGTGAGTGTTATATTGAATATTCACAAATTACACTGGGTATAGCAAAGAATCACCACATCTTGTTGCTTCGCAGCCTGAAATGAAGACGGACACAGTTTTTGTTTTATCCAGCTTTATTTACTCAGTGCAACTTTTAACATCCAAGTGAAAGATATAACATCAACATGTCAGGAAAAAAACCCTGAAAAAGGATTGGAAAAAGAGTTGGAAAAAGGATCACCCCCTTGTGTCAGTATTTGTTGAACCACCTTTTGCTTTAATTGCAGTCTTTAGTCTGTTGGGATATGTTTCTACTAACTTTGCACATCTAGACTTTGCAATATTTGCCCACTCTTCTTTGCAGAACTGCTCAAGTTCAGTGAAATTTGATGGTGAGCGTTTGTTAACTACAGTCTTCAAGTCATTCCTCAGATTTTCGGTGGGGTTTAGGTCTGGGCTCTGACGAGGCCATGCAAGGACATTCAGATTTTTCTCCTTCAACCACTGTCTGCTCAGTTTTGCTGTGTACTTTGAATATCATTTGCTGTTGAGACCAAATAATAAAATTTTTGTCTCATCTGCCTCAGAATCCTAGAGGTGTGTTTTGGCAACGCTCAGCCGTGACTGCATGTGGTCTTTCTTGAGGAGAGGCTCTTTTCTTGCAACCCTCCCATACAAGCCACATTTGTGGAGAATTTGTGATATTGTTGTCACAAGCACACAATGACCACTCTTTGTCATAAATTCCTGCAGCTGCTTCAGAGTTGCTGTAGGCCTCATGGTCACCTCTCTGACCAGTTTCCTCCGGCTCTTTCATCCAGTTTGGAGCGTCGTCCTGATCCAGGGAGGGTCTGTGTTGTACCAAATACCTTCACTTCTTAATAATAGACTTCACTGTGCTTTTAGGCATTGATAAATTTAAATACATACTAATTGATAAAATTTTTTTTGTATATGTATAAGATTTTTAAAACTGTAATTATTAACCTTAATTACAATTGAAATGTAGCATTTTTTTCATATTTTTTAGTCCATTTGATTCAATGAATTTATTCTTGTAGGCATTTATTAATGTTTATAATTTAAGTAAAATATAACATTTAACTTATATAAAATGATTTATCAGTGTATATAAACTGAAATGACAAAAATATAGTGTGTGTGTGTGTGTGTGTACAGATTGCAGGCCGCTCGGGGCA
>NW_015650326.1:1293011-1296307 GCF_001515625.1 Sinocyclocheilus rhinocerous
ATATATATTATAACATAATATATATATATACAAAAAAGATAGAATAAAACAGACAATGAAAGGACCAATTTAAAAAGCATCAAGTCTGAGTGGCAGAGGCAGAAGTTGAAAGAACTGCTGAAATGATGGTCCAGCGAGAGGAGCAGTAGATGGGGAGGGAGGGAGGGAGAGTAATTCTTGGAAAGGGTTTTGATTGTGACAGTCAGAATGGCAGCCCCTGAGGAAAGGAAGTGCACTGACAGAGTAATAGAAGTGAAATCGCTAGAAAAACACGGCCGAGGCCTCTCAACAGCCTGATAGCTGTGTTGGCAGCTCCCTTAGATGCCGTCTCACACCGAGTGTCACGGTCTCTGCAAAATTGGTGTCATTATGGGAAATGTTGCTCCACTGGGACAGCTAGTTAAATTGAGGGAGAGCCGTGTTTGGTTTGGGTTGGTTATTTGATCAGAGTGCATTAAAGTTGAGCTGGTGGGCCGGTCATTAAATATAAACATAAGGAGAAAAGAAAACTTTGGTGACTTGTTTCCTGCTCACAATTGCTTCGGTCCTGTCCATGTAGAGGACTAAGTCAGCAAGAAGGCTCTTTGAAGTGGTGTACAGAAGTAAGATGAGATTAGTCTGCTCATTTGTTTGACTAACTTCACATGACAGGAAAGTAGTTGAATGCTTCACCGTTTGGAGCATCACATCATTTTCCTTTCTTTAGTCACTCCATTTAATCACACATCAGACGTGTTTGTCAGCCTACTAAAATCATTTAATAAATTACTGAACAAGTTTTCAGTTAGCTGTAGCAATACTATCAAATAGCTTTTCTTTGCTTGCTTGAAATCCTGTTGACGGAGTTGACATGTTCATTGGGAAAACTGGAAATACCATAAAAATAGACTTTTCAGATTTGGAAATGTTATGCAAATTAATAGAATTGTTATATTTTATATATTTTTACATTTTTATAGTTACTGTACATTTTTGTAGTTACATTAAGCGTTAACATATTCAAGAGCAAAATATTGGGGTCAGTAAGTTTTTTTTATTTTTTATGTTTTTGAAAGAAGTCTGTTATACTCACCAAGGCTTCATTTATTTGAAATACAGTGAAAACAGTAATATTGTGAAATATTATTGCAATTTAAGATAACTGTTTTCTATGTGAATATATTTTAAAATGTAATTTATTCCTGTGACGCAAAGCTGATTTTTCAGCATCATTGCTCCAGTCTTCAGTGTCACATGATCCTTCAGAAATCATTCTAATATGCTGATTTGCTGCTCAAGAAAATGTTTTCTTTTTAATATTAATTTTTTTTTTTTTAAAGGTGTGCTGCTTAATCTTTTTGTGGAAACAGTGATACTTTTTTTTCAGGATTTTTTTTTTTTTTTTGCACAAAAGCTGGTGTTAGTCATCACGGCTCCCCCAGATGGACTGTGAACCATTTCTAAGGAAACCTTTTGTCTGCTGAAATCATTGTTTAATATTCAGCGCAATGTGCCAGGCACAGGAGTACATGTTTCTGTGAAAGCCACATTTCCAAGTTCTCCAGACGCTGTAAATCCATGAGAATTTTGTTCTTCCAGCTCCATTTAATTGACCAAAAGTGCATTAGAAACAGTAATATTGTGAAATATTATTGCAATTTAAGATAGATAACTGTTATGTGAATATATTTTAAAATGTAATTTATTCCTGTGACGCAAAGCTGATTTTTCAGCATCATTGCTCCAGTCTTCAGTGTCACATGATCCTTCAGAAATCATTCTAATATGCTGATTTGCTGCTCAAGAAAATGTTTTCTTTTTAATATTAATTTTTTTTTTTTTAAAGGTGTGCTGCTTAATCTTTTTGTGGAAACAGTGATACTTTTTTTTCAGGATTTTTTTTTTTTTTTTAAAGCTTAAAAGAACAGTATTTATTTAAAATCTAATTTCTTGTACCAATGTTACTTTACTGTCATTTTTGATCAATTGAATGCTTTCTCGCTTGATAAAAGTATTAATTTCTTTCATTAAAAAAATCTTACTGACCCTAAACGTTTGAAAAATCCTTGTCCAGTGATTACAAACTATTGGGAAAAACCATGGAAATTCATTGAAATGTGTCGGATCCCTGTATTTCATCAGAAATGTGAAATTATAAATGCAAAGTGGGTGTATAACATTGTTATTACAGTGTAACTACACACTATTGAACATTTATCGCAATTATAAAGCTACTACTGCTTCCTTTAGCCTCTTCTTTTCGATGAGAATCACTCTCTGGCAGTGAACATGACCCTGATGGTGTCTCTGTGGTGTTAGCAGGGCCGAGGATCTGGCTTCCCCAGCAGGAGACGGCCCAGGGGTTCAGGTGTCACGGGCCGGGGAGGACGTGGCCGGGCCAGAATGAAGAATGGAGTCCCTCCAATACCTACACCAGGAGTACGTCACATTATCTGACAGCTACTACATGGTTTGTTCCGATATGTGGATAAATTGCTATACAGCTCCTCCGTTTATCTGTATGGTCTGTTTGTGTCGCTGCAGATAAACATCATGGAACCCATTTGCACATTTAAGGAAGAGGAAGAAAACGCCATGCACAATACAGTAGTGATTTTCTCTAGTACAGACACGTTCACTATGAAACAGGTAAATGTTTCTGAGCGGTCGTGCTGCTTGCAGCTGTATATGTGGAGTCTCTCTTACACTAGTGTGTGTGTGTGTGTGTTTTCTTTAGGATATGTGTGTGGTTTGTGGGAGTTTTGGACAGGGTGTGGAGGGTCGACTGCTGGCCTGTGCTCAGTGTGGACAGTGTTACCACCTTTTCTGTGTCAACATAAAGGTGAGCACATTGAGCAGGATGAGGCCATTGCATCCTTCCCTTTTTCTAATACTGTTGGAGGTGTTGATGGTTGTGTTAATTATGACTGGCCAAAAAAAAAAACCTTGCCAGACCTGGGAAGAAAATTAAATTAAAAGAAAAAAAAAATCTGCATAGCTACAAACCAAAATAGCACTGAAATTACTTAAGTATAAAATATTTTTGTAAAATACGTGCAGGGCGACACTGTATTGATATTATTCAAGCACTGTGTTTGTTTTTAAACCCTAAATAATACATTTCTGCAAGAAGTAAGTTTTTAAAATTAATACTTTTCTTCAGCAAGAATGCATTAAATTTAAGAACATGGGAGTAAATACATTTATAATATTACAAAAGATTTATATTTCAAATAAATGTTGTTCTTTTAAATTTTCTATTCATCAGATTCCATATATATATATATATATATATATATATATATATATATACATAT
>NW_015650326.1:1302785-1303757 GCF_001515625.1 Sinocyclocheilus rhinocerous
ATATATATTTTACTGTTTAGATTTAATTTATTAGTTTTAGTTCAGTTTTAGTTTTTATTGTTTTCCAGTTAGTAATTTTAATGCTTCAGCTTGAAGCTGTTGAAGAAGTTGAAGCATTTAGATGTATTATATGAAGATGAAGTTTTTCATCTAATATTTGTTGTATTTTATTTTATTTCAGCTTTATTTCAATTACCTGAAATGTTTTAGTAGTTTTTGTTTGTTTTAGTTAACAGTAATAACCCTAGTCTGTTTGATTTTACAGTCAAGACAGAACCAATTTACTTACTTAAAGGGATAGTTCACCCCTATTTCTTTTTCTTTTTTTCTGTGGAAGACAAAAGATGGTAATTTTGAAAAATGTCTAAATTTTTTGTTTTTGTCCCTACAATTAATGTCAGTAGGATACAGCAAAAAAAAAAAAAAAGCTTTTGAAAAAAGCTGCTGTTGTGCTACTACAAACTACTGTGTTCTTTAGTTTTTTTTAAAGTTCTGTCTTTATGTGCTAACTGACATGCATTGGTTGTCAGATCACTAAGGTGGTGCTGAGTAAAGGCTGGCGGTGTTTGGAGTGTACCGTGTGTGAGGCGTGCGGTCAGGCCAGCGATCCCGGACGCCTGCTGCTCTGTGACAATTGTGACATCAGCTACCACACTTACTGCTTAGACCCGCCCCTGCAGAACGTGCCCAATGGGAGCTGGAAATGCAAATGGTATTCCACATCACATAAAATCAAAACATGTATTAACGTGAAAATTTCTCTAATCTATTTTTAAAGGTGGGGTAAGTGATTTCTGGTAGCCAATGTTGATATTTCAAATCACCAAAACAAACATGCCCCTACCCCAAGAGGGTCTCGCCCCTATTTTGATAGCTCCGCCCCACACATATGTACGCAACCCAGGCAACGATTAGTTCTGTGAAACAAAGCAAAACCAGTGTTACTCACCTAAAGAGAAGAAACAAAGCAAC
>NW_015650326.1:1304597-1306733 GCF_001515625.1 Sinocyclocheilus rhinocerous
AAATCACCAAAACAAACATGCCCCTACCCCAAGAGGGTCTCGCCCCTATTTTGATAGCTCCGCCCCACACATATGTACGCAACCCAGGCAACGATTAGTTCTGTGAAACAAAGCAAAACCAATGTTACACCGTGTCTACACCGGACGCGAGCGGCGCGGCGCGACAAACTCAATATAATCAGTGATGCTGTCTGCACTGGATGTGGCGCGACACGACAAATCCCCGACAGAAAACTGCTGCTGCGTTCTATTTATGATGTACTGACACAAATTTCAAATGATTTTGACTCTCTTTTTTCTAAAGTGTTTTTGAAAAAAATACATACCCCACCTTTAAAAGCTCCAGTCCCCATTCATCTTAATTGCACACCTACACCTACAACTCTCCACTAGCCAAACCAAATTATTCTTCAAGTACAACTTGAGCAAGCTATGTGACCTTGTCTAAACTGTTTGCTTTTGTCTGAATGCACACACTAGGAACAGAGGACATTATTTTATATCTTAATTTAGCAAGGATTACGGGTGTAAAGGTACACAAAAGTGACGGTACATACCTTGGAAGAAAAACAGAAAACAATAAAAATAAAATAAATAAATAAAAAGCAATTGGAACTTTTAAATATCTCACAATTCAGAATATATATATATATATATATATATATATATATGTATATATCTCACTGTTCTGGCTTTTGTCTCTTTCCTCAAAAAATCTGACTTGTGAGATATAAACTCATAATTGTGAGATAAAAAGTTGCAATTACATTTTATTTTTAAATATAAACTCAGAATTGCGAGATATAAACTCAGAATTCGCAATTTTGAGAAAAATTGTGAAAAAAGAAGAGAGAATTGTGAGATAAAAAGTTGCAAGTTATTTTTTAAATTGTCTACTCCATGGGGGAAAAAAAAGTGATGTAAAAATGTAAACCAAGAATTCTGAGGAGAAAAACAAAACAAAACAAAAAATCTAAATTGTCAGATGTGAAATCAAAATTCTGAATTCTGTGTTTATATCAATTCTGTCTCCCCGAAATACCCGCACCAAACATTTTCGCTATGATATCGTTAAACTCCTGGCAAGAATCTTTTCGCATTTCTTTCTTCATTCTTTTGCAGCCTTTTTTTCTGTATAAATCCCCAAACACCAACACATTTGAAGACTTGACAGTCTGTGTGGTTGCATCATACTCATTCTGGGGTTTTTTTATGCGTTCTTATACTGTCACCAGCAACAGGTGGACATTGTGTATGCTGACAGACAGAAGACCCTGCCATCTCTCTCTCCATGTCATAAGCTGCGTTCTATTTATGATGTACTGACACAAATTTCTAATGATTTTCAACAGTCGCTTTATCGCGTCCAGTGTAGACGGACTTTAGCTGTTGCGGCGCAGACACTGTGTTACTCTCCTATCGAGAAGAAACAAAGCAACCTCGGTGTCCGATCGCAGGCCTGTACTCGGCCCGAGAGTTTTCTAAAGCGTTTTTGAAAAAATACATATCCCACCTTTAATTTACTATATTTAAAAATATTATGTTAAAATAATCATCATTTTACAAAATCATTTTACTTCAACTGTGCTTTAGCTGCTTTTTGTTCTTATGGTTAATTTATGAATACTTGCTAGTTACAGTGGAGGACCTTGGTGGTGTGTGATTAATATCATTGTGCCCGCTTTGGCCTCCCGCAGGTGTGTGTCCTGTACGCAGTGCGGCGCCACGTCTGCGGGTCTGAGGTGTGAGTGGCAGAATAATTACACTCAGTGTGCCCCTTGCGCCAGCCTGGCATCATGCCCACTGTGCCAGCAGGACTACAACGAGGAGGAGATCATCCTGCAGTGCCGCCAGTGTGACAGGTGAGCTGTGGTCTGCGCTGTGCATGTACCTGCTGGGGTGCTTGGATTCCTTTCAACTCGCAAATCACTGCCATCAAACATACTAGATACCTACTAGATACAGTTTCTGAGGAGGAGATGCTGGCCCGTGCAAAACAGTGTTAATTTTGACAGCAAATTTTGATTTAGTTTTAGTCATGGTCTTTTGACTAAAATGCCATTTAATTTTAGTCATATTTTAGTCATCTAAATTGTTTTTAGTTTTAGTCTAGTTTTAGTTGACTAAATATCATAC
>NW_015650326.1:1307460-1357729 GCF_001515625.1 Sinocyclocheilus rhinocerous
TGTTAGCTTATGTCCCGCCGGTTCATATGTACACATCTAACCTCCAAACCACGCAGCAGATTCGTTCTGAATTAATCTCTTCCCAAATCGTCCCTCCCTAACATTTTCGTCTCGTTTTTATTCATTGACGAAAATGTCAATAGATTTACATCATAGTTTTTGTCATTCAAAAAGAGTTTTAGTTCGTTATCGTCTCGTTGTCGTCGGTGAAAAGATGTCGTTGATGAAAATTATTTGTCAACGAAATTAACACTGGTGCAAAACAATATATGTGAAATATATTTGATAAGCTGTTCAGATAGTGGATTCTAGGGGTTTACTATAGATTTGAAGCTTTTGGTGTGTGTGTGTGTGTGTACTTTTATTCAGCAAGGATTCAGCAATTGATCAAAACTGACAGTAAAGACATTTATAATGTTTTTAAAAATTCTATTTTGATATTTGGAAAATTCTAAACTTTCTATTCATCACAAAATCTTGAGTTATCACAGTTTCCGCAAATATATGAAGCAGCACAACTGTTTTCAACATTTCTAATAATAATAAATGTTTCTTGATCAGCAAATCAGCATATTAGACTGATTTCTGAAGAATCATGTGACACTGAAGACTGGATCAATGATGCTGAAAATTCAGCTTTACCATCACAGGAATAAAATTGATTCTTTTATTCCTTAAAAATAGATTAAAATAGAAATAGTTATTTTGAACAATAATAATATTTTTCATTATTACTGTTTTACTGTATTATTATCAAATAAATGCAGCCTCAGTGAGCATAATAGATATCTCTCAAAAACAACATAAAAAAAATATAAAATCCCCAAAACAACTCCAAAATTTTGCCAAACAATATTAGTTATTTAGAGGTCTACTAATAAGTTCTGCTAATCATTCATAACTCCAATATTGTATAAATGTATTCTTCTACTACAACTAAAAATAAACTATTTATTTATTTTAAATATATTTCATTATTTTTTACATTTTATTTTATAAGTGATTATTTATTACTAAATAGAAATGTGAAATTAAACAATAATTTGAAATATTTTCTGCATATCAGTTATCTGAGAATTAATAAAAATAAAAAAAATCTGAACGACAATAGTCATAATCATGTCTCCAAATAAAAAATATTGATTGATGTCTATTTTTTTAGCATGTTGATATGCAGTTGCTAGTATGTTCTTGGTGGTTACTACTAGGGTGTTATGGTTCCCACCTCCAATGATATTTCAATCCATTTATTTAACTAATATGTTTACCTGTTTTTTGTCAACTACAGTTGCAAGTTGCAAGTTCAAAAGTAGAAGATGATGAAACAGAAAAGTCTCTCATGCCTCTCCTCAATACGTGGCACAGTTTGAGTTATCGTTCTAATCTGTCGTACAAACGTGCTGTTTCTGCTGTGTCTGCAGGTGGATTCATGCCTCGTGTCAGGGAATCCTCTCAGAGGAGGAGGTGGAGAAGATTGCAGACACCAGCTTTGACTGCAGTCTGTGCCAAGGCCATACCCCACTCTCTCCCGGTAAACAAAGCTTTAGCACAATCAAGCCTGGTTTATGTTTATAAATCTTTTTTTTTTGGTTGATATTGTGTATTTGTGTGTTCATTACACAGCGCCTGGAACGCCGGCCAAGTCTTGCTTGGATTTAGTCGAGTCTGTTTTCATGCCTCAGAGAGTCACAAAAACAAGAGATCCTGGTAATGATGTCTCTTTACTAAAACATTACAATTTTTTTAAAATTTTTTTTACATATTTATAAAGGTGTCAAATTATAGTCATTTAAAGAAGTTTTGGTAACACAATAATGAACTACATTACTTAATGTGAACTAACAATAAAAAATACTTCTAATGCATTTGTTAATCTTAGTTATTGTTAATTTTCAACATTTATATACATTATTAAAATCAAGTTCAAGTTGTGTCTGTTAACCCTCTTAGCGCCAAAGTCGCAAAATTGCGACAAGAGGTCATACTTAATCAAATAGACTGTAGTTCCTAATATGGTGTAATATCTCATTTGTATTCCCTACCACTAGATGGCAGACATGTAGTACTTCGATTCTAGACCAAAATTACGTCACCTTCCTATTCAAAGTGTTCGAGGAAATAGCAGAGCAAGTGAGCTTTCGTGTCATTGATGCGGAAGCTGTTCAGTTCATAGCGTGCGGGTATGCTGTGAGATTTGTGAGAGAAAATCGCCAAATGGCTAATAAAAAGTTGTACCGTGAGGATGTTTTGCAAATGTTATTCGCCGATTCTGACTCTGAAGGGGAATATTTGCCTTTTGGAAATGACGATCGGTCGTCTAATAATCGCACGTCTCCCGGTACATCTTTGCAGCGCAATAGTGCCGCCGTGTAAGGCGCGAGTGTTCACGAAGCACAACCGAGTGATCATTTCGACCCTTTGCCCAACGGGGATGTTGGAAATTGCTGTTCAATGACTTTTCCAGGTTTTTCTTGACCGTACGAACCCTAATGTGATGATCGGGTGCGGGTCGGGTGCGGTTATCTAAATCAGACAAAAATACAGGTGCGGGCGGTTGGCGGGTGGATAATTTATTTGAAGCTGCGGATTCGGGTGACGTTTTAGCTCATCCGCGCAGCACTAATAACACAAATTAAGATATTTTTGATGAATTCTGAGAGCTCTCTGACCCTCCCATAGACAGCAATGTAATTACCACGATCAAAGTTCAGAAACGTAGCAAGGAGATCGGTAAAATAATCCATGTGACATCAGGGGTTCAACCGTAATTTTACAAAGCTACGAGAATACTTTTTGTGCGCAATAGAAAAAAATAATGACTTTATTCAACAATTCGTCTGTATTCCTGGTGCCATTTTGGAGAATATCCACTGAACGTAAACAACGTATGCTATTCTGTGTCAGCTGTGTGTTTGTCTCACAGAGTCTGGTCTGTCCCAGCTCCAGAGTCTCGCCAATGCAGCCTCGCGGCGGAGACGCTCCAAACCCAAACTCAAGCTGAAGATCATAAACCAGAACAGTGTGGCCGTGCTGCAGCCGCCTCCAGACCCACCGACTGAACTCTCCAGAGACGGAAACCTCGACGACACCAAAAGTACTGCTTCCTACATCACAACCGTACTTCTTTGAGCAGTAGTTTCATATCCGTGTACAAAGAGTAAAGTAAAAGAGATGCAATTTGGAAGGTTAACAACTTTACCAAACAAAAACCAAATTAAGATCATTAAACCTACGCCAAATGGGGGTTTGTGAGGAAACTGCAGGTGTTGATGGAACACTAATAATTAAAACAAATAAATGTGGTTGCACAGTTAATCAAAATAAAACTGAATTCACCATATGGCTTAATGCGATTTTCAATCAAAGGCTGAACTTTAATTAAATACGTAGGGTAAGATTTAGATTGGGGAACACATATTCACTAGTAACTTAGAGTTTTCCCGTAATAAACACCTAATTACTGCTTTTTGATAGTAAATGAGAATGCAGTGTTCACTTTATTTACACATTTTGCACCATTTCCAAATTTATCGCATTGTACCAATATTTTACCAGAATACAAGTTTGATGACTTGAACATTTGAAAGTGAAGAATTTGAGATATAAATATTAGAATTGTTACTTGCAATGTAAAATAACTAGTGCTGTCAAACGATTCATCGCGATTCATCGCATCCAAAATAAAAGTTTTTGTTTATATATACATTGTAAATATACACAGTACACACATATATTATGTAAATAAAAACTTTTAAACCTTATTGTAAAGTGTTGCTGAAATCTCTATATTGAATTCTGGTTATGCTTTGATATTGAAGATACATGTTTTTCTTTGTATAGTAAAACTTGCTCATAAACCATAGTAATGTCCTTTGGTTCTTCATGTTTCCAATGAGGTTCCTCTGTGTTTCTGCTCCACAGAGCTGACGAGGACATACACCCAGGACGGTGTTTGTCTCACAGAGTCTGGTCTGTCCCAGCTCCAGAGTCTCGCCAATGCAGCCTCGCGGCGGAGACGCTCCAAACCCAAACTCAAGCTGAAGATCATAAACCAGAACAGTGTGGCCGTGCTGCAGCCGCCTCCAGACCCACCGACTGAACTCTCCAGAGACGGAAACCTCGACGACACCAAAAGTACTGCTTCCTACATCACAACCGTACTTCTTTGAGCAGTAGTTTCATATCCGTGTACAAAGAGTAAAGTAAAAGAGATGCAATTTGGAAGGTTAACAACTTTACCAAACAAAAACCAAATTAAGATCATTAAACCTACGCCAAATGGGGGTTTGTGAGGAAACTGCAGGTGTTGATGGAACACTAATAATTAAAACAAATAAATGTGGTTGCACAGTTAATCAAAATAAAACTGAATTCACCATATGGCTTAATGCGATTTTCAATCAAAGGCTGAACTTTAATTAAATACGTAGGGTAAGATTTAGATTGGGGAACACATATTCACTAGTAACTTAGAGTTTTCCCGTAATAAACACCTAATTACTGCTTTTTGATAGTAAATGAGAATGCAGTGTTCACTTTATTTACACATTTTGCACCATTTCCAAATTTATCGCATTGTACCAATATTTTACCAGAATACAAGTTTGATGACTTGAACATTTGAAAGTGAAGAATTTGAGATATAAATATTAGAATTGTTACTTGCAATGTAAAATAACTAGTGCTGTCAAACGATTCATCGCGATTCATCGCATCCAAAATAAAAGTTTTTGTTTATATATACATTGTAAATATACACAGTACACACATATATTATGTAAATAAAAACTTTTATTTGGGATGCGATTAATCGCGATTAATCGTTTAACAGCACTAAAAATAACATAATTATTAGACCAATAATTATCAAATATTCTTTTTTATTTTTTTTTTTTTTACAGGGCAACTTGAATCTATATGCACAGCTGCCAAATTTTCTCTATACTGTAATCATTATGATCACACTTGTAATAATCGCTTTAATGAGCTTCTGTCTGAAATTAATTTCATGTTAGCTAACTGTATGATTCTATTACCTTGAAGTGTTCATTTGTGAAATGCACATTACTTGGACACATTCACTTCTGATAACAGATCATTCTAAATTGTAATGTAGACACATACATTTTCTGTAAAGCTGCTTTGAAACAATGTGTATTGTGAAAATCGCTATACAAATACATTTGAATTGAATTTAATATAATTTACAAGAGTAATATATTTATCTTAATTTTTATAATTACAATTAATAATAATAATAATTCTTAAATAATAATAAGCCCTATATATAAATAATTAAACAATAAAAAATAGATTTTATAATATTTTATCTGTTCACTTGCATGTCATGTGACCATTAACCAACATCAGAGTACCACAAACATGAGAATGTGTTGTTAAATCATTGAAATATTAGCTTAAAATCTCAGGAGGTACTTGTGAATATTTGAATATTTTACGTCTAAGCAATTCGGCTGACAGGAATGTTTGGGAACCCCTGACCTATGTCATTGAAGATGTTGTTTAAAAAAGGTCCATGGACACTTTATATGATTTCTAGTCAGTATTTCCTTCATTTCTGTCGGCTGTCTTGGCTGGGAAATTTTTGGTGAGCTCATGGCAAAGCATTATGGCAATTCATGCGATTGTGCCTCCGATTCTTTTGAGAATTAGGTATTGTAGAAGACAGCATAATCTTTACCTACAATTTAAAACAGCCTTCACATTATGTGTGCCATAAAACTAGGTAGGCAGCTCATTATAGTGATTCGAAATGTTATTTTTAGCACAAATGGACTGAATCTATTGTGGAAGACAGAGTTTTAAAGTGTCTCGTTTTACAGTTCTCTTCCTATAGTCTGGGTTTGTTAACCTGTGTGATCCCTGACAGCTTTGTGTGTGTGTGTGTTTTGCAGCAGAAGGGGAGATTGTGGACGGTGAGGGAAAGTCAGACTCCAGTCCGGAGAGAGAAGCCGCAGCAGAAGATGACTCTAAAGACACAGATCCCTGCAAGAAGAGGAAGAGGAAGCCCTACCGCCCTGGTGAGAGACAAGATGCTTCAGTGGAGTCTAACCAAACACGTTTTCATTTGCACAAGTGATTTCCTCGTTACAGTATTTGTCTTTTTCAGGTCTGCTGGAAGTTGTATGTTCATGCATGATTGTACTTTATACATGGCAATTATGCATGATTAGAAAAAGGAATAGAGTAGAAGGCACAGCGATTCTCTTGTTTTGGTTATTAATCTAATAATAAATTAAATCAAGTTTATTTTTTAAATTAGTCATTTTTGTTTAAATAAAATTATATTTTTTTCTTTGCCACTGTATCAGATGTTATTAATTGTACATTGTCTATTCCAAAACATCCAAACATCTTGTAGATATGAATGACTGCTCGGATACAAAAAAATAAATAAAATCTGTGATATTTGATATCTAAGTTAGCTAATGCATGGAAAATGGTCATGAAACAAAGGTTGACATTATAATTTGGCAAAAGAGCTTTCTTATTTACGCCCTCTGGGCCTCTTTGGTCACTTTTGACGGAAAATTTTAGATTTTGAAATTAAAAAAAACATAGCTTCATCGGAATGGTACAAAACTTGGTGACTTTTATGGCATTTGTTATGTGATACTACACAAAAAAAAAATGAGGGCATGATTAGAAAAGGCTATAAAAAAAAAAGTCTTCACAGTCAAAAATGACCACCATAGGAAATAAATGGGAATATACGAAAAACATTTGCATGCATAATCTACAAATCAGCCATAATGCAGAAAAAAAGTGCACAGCTAGTCTCATTTTTAACCTGAAATGCTGCATTAATTGAAAAATAATTTTTTAGGAAAAAAAAAAAAAAAAAAAAGAATTTCTGTATTTTCAGGGGGGGGAAAATGGATCATAATTATTGCATAAATATGAATTGGTGCCATAAAATTCTCTCAGAATACTAAATGAAAAAGAAAAAATATTATTGAACAAAAATATGTTGAAGTTTCTGCTTTTATTCAGGTATTGGAGGATTCATGGTCAGACAGAGGAACCGGACAGGTCTGGGCAGAACCAAACAGGCCTTGTTCAGGAAGGACTCCACTGGCTCTGAGACCCTGCAAGGCAAAGATGAGAGTGAGTATCATTCAACACTTTCAGTACGATGACTTGCTGGTAGCTTATGTTAGATCCTAAATCAATATCTTCTGTCTTTATTATTTTTTTAATATCTGTTTGAGTGGATCAACTGCTGCGAAATGTCCACAACCACTGCAGAAGTGCATAAAGCTGGATTGGGCTCATCCCGATCACATGTATTTGACACCCCTAATGTAGACTGATCTATTGAATAATATCTACATGAATGCATTTTGAAAAATACATTAAAAATGTATTATGTACATACGTATGTATTAATGTATGTATTTACGGATGTTATTTTTGAATTACATAAGATTTGAATGTAATGTAAATAATGAATAGGGTTACTCTTTTCTGTCCTGACAGGCTGGGGTGACCAAGCGCCTGACACTCCAATCGATGAAAAACCTCCTTTGTCTGATTTTCCCGACAACCCTGAGGTTAAAATACGGAAACGCTACAGGAAAAAGAAGACCAAACTGGAGGAGGCTTTCCCTGCTTACCTACAGGTCAACTTTTAAAATATAATAGATTAACTCGATTTTAAAGACAATATGAGTGGTGTTTGTCTGTGCAAGATATACCATCACTTTATTGAGGTGTACTGGGTGGTTCCCAGGTCATTGCTTAGTTTTTGCGAGGTTGTTTTTGGTGGTTGCTGGCTCAAATTCTCTGTGATATTTGGTGTCTAGATATGGCTCGGGTCCTTCAATGCAAGTTTGTGAGGTTTTTCATCTACCAGGCAAATATCATAAGTCACATTCTCTTGGAAAAGCTATAGCAGATCTCTGCAAAACAAGCCACACAATATGAGATCATTTCTAATAGGGATGCACCGATACCACTTTTTCCAGTACTCGCCCGATACCGATACTTTTATTTTTGGTACTTGCCGATACCGATACCGATATTTCTAAGCTGCAGTTCTCTGGAATCAGTATCAACTTTTCAGCAGATGCTCTTTATATGAAAATACAGTTTGTTTGTTTTTTGCTGAAAATATAACAGAAAATGTACGCATAAATTACGTAAACGTGTGGAAAGCATATTTTGAGAAAATCCTGCTAAATTACAATTTACTAGGGCTGGGTAAAAAATATCGATATCTCGATATTAATCGATTCTCATTTTTACGGAACGATATCGATTCTTAAATCCCAAGAATCGATTATTCTAGCCTGTTTTCAGTTAATGGACGGAACGTTGAAGGGCACTTCCCATCCAATATATCGCAATAAGCATTGTGCTTTGGTACTTTTAATATGAAACAAAGTCTCAGATTTCAAATTCGGTCCATTGTATTGCAGTATTCAAACAATAAATGCCGTTTTTGGCGCTGTTTAATGTGGAGTGACAGATCGCTGTAGACGCGGCAGCACGAGGCTCACGTGAACTGATCATCTCCTCCACATTAATACCAGTTTCAGCACAAAATAAACATGACTAAATCAGTCACTCAATCAGTGTTTCAGCCGTGCAAAGACGTCAATATAACGGCTTGTAAACAATGTCACGTAACCAAGTACTGTACCTGATATATATCCAAAATAATCGATATTGAATCGATTCGCAAGCTTGTGAATGAGAATCGAATCGAATCGTGAAATTTGTGTCAAAACTCAGCCCTACAATTTACCTTTCAAAAGCTGTAGATCAGAGATAGATAGATAGATAGATAGATAGATAGATGGTTTCTGAAGGATCAAGTGACACTGAAGACTGGAGTAATGATGCTTAAAATTCTACGGAAGAGGATTAGGGCCAAGCAATAATAAAAAAATAAAACCATCTCGAGATTAAAGTCGTTAAATTTTGAGAATTAAGTCGTTTCGAGAAAAAACTCGTTAAATTTCGAGAAAAAAAGTCGAAACAAAATGTTGAGAATAAACTCATTAAATTACAAGAAAAAGCTTGTTAAATTGCGAGAAAAAAAGTCGAGATAAAATGTTGAGAATAAACTCATTAAATTACGAGAAAAAAATAGTAAAATTTCGAGAAAAAAACTCGTTCAATTTCAAGAAAAAAGTCGAAATAAAATGTTGAGAATAAACTTTATTCTCGACTTTTTTCTCACAATTTAACGACTTTTTTCTCGAAATTTAATGTTTATTCTCAACATTTGATTTCGACTTTTTTTCTCTAAATTTAAGGATTTTTTTCTTGAAACATAATGACTTAATTCTCGAAATGTAATGAGTTTAATCTCAACATTTTATCTCGACTTTTTTCTTGAAATTTAATGACTTCAATCTCGAGATGGTTTTATTTTCTTATTATTGCTTGGCCCTAATCCTCTTCCGTAAAATTCAGCTTTGTCATCACAAAATAAATTAAAATGTAAAATGTATTACAATAGAAAACCGTTATTTCAAATTATAATAATATTTCAAAATATTTGGATTTTCCATTGTTATATACTAAATAAAAAAAATAAAAATTTTTTTTAATTAAAATCAGTAAACTACTATTATAAAACAAATAATTCAGACTCTAAATTCTAGCCGATATTCACACATCAGAATTCTCTATTAATGCAGTACTGTAAAAACAACAAATCTGGCGCTGTACTTAACAACCTTTAATATTGACTTATTTGAGACACATTCCACTTCCCACTGTATTTTCATATTACTCTACATGATTCTGTATCACCCTCACGTGTAAATAGCATATAGCAGTCCTGCACACTGATGTTGTATTATCATCATATCACCCAGCCCTAGAAAGGAAGAATGAATGGGATGGGAATGACATAATTGGTTGGTTGAGCTAATGCTAGCTGTTCACGCTAGCTCCTGCGTCAACACTGAGAGAATCCACCCTAAAGGTGCTTCTCAGAAGAGCCACTTCAAATCAATTATTGAAAATGAAGGCTTTTAGTGTCTCAGCCAGGCAGGTTCCTAGAGCTGGAAGCTGTCAGGTGAGCTGAACTGAATTGACAGAACAGGCGGTGTGCTGGGAAGTCGTATTACGGCCGCTACAGCACGTATGTTGTTTTCTTGCTTCTTCCTGTGATTGCTGTGCGCACGTGCAGCGGCGTGTGTCTCCGTAGGTCATGCGTCCTGTGGGGCCGCGCTGGAGCGGTACAAGACGAGATGAAACATGAGCTCATTTGAGGGGCTCCCACAACGTTACAGTCAGTGCAGAGTAACGCCATCTGAGAGGCAAAGCCTCACTGCCAGACAAACACACAGCCATCTGGAAGGGCTCCATTGTACCCAGAAAAGATACTCTATCAACAATACTTTCATTATGAGTGATAACAGCACAATGTGATTTGAGTACGCCTCTTCAGAAGTTTTGCTTTGAATGTCATGATCACCCAGAGTGCACTACTGTTGTCTTTGGTAGGAGTGATGTGTGTGTGATTTGCATTTTTATATATATATATTGTAGTAAATCAGCTCAAAAGGGAAATATTTATGACTAATTATAACTGGTTATGATTAATAATAAATATTTAGATTAGATCTTCGAATTAACTGTAGCAGAATCAATATTACCATTTAAATATTGCTTTTTGTGTACAGTAAGATGCAATTTAACCCATAGTGATGTTTGATCTTGTCAAAACAGTTCACATGAAACAGTCTCAAATTAATTGAGAGGAAATGTTGTGAAAAATATGGAAACACGGGCCGATAAATTGGCTAATCTTCAAATAGCCATCTTCAAATAATCTGTGTCCACTTGGTTGATTAACAGAAGTGGGTCATGGGTAATGAACATGTTTCATTTTCAGATATTCTGTAATATAAATGTTTCTTTACATTCTACATGTTTTGCTATCATTAAATTGCATTATATGCAGTATCTGCATTTTATTAGCCATGCGCCACCCTACTCTCTAAATATTTCCATCACCATCCACCATTGAAAATCTTTTATTGTATGGTTAATGCTTGCTATATGAAACCAGTAATTTTCTAAAACCTACATCAACTTTTACTAGATGGACAAATCAGTCACATATTTTATACTGAATTCTGAAGTACTCTGACTCCACAATCTTCTCTTGCAGGAGGCCTTTTTTGGGAAAGACCTGCTGGATAAGAGCAAACAGAGCAGACAGGAAACCACACGGCTACTAGAGGATGAGCGAGACAGGAAACAGCTCTCGGCCAATCAGATGAAGCCACTGTCGAACGCATCACTCAGTGCATCCGTGGCACTGCTGCCCAGTAAATCAGTAGCAGCACGTACGTTTCTCACAGCTACTGGTGCTCACACACACACACACACACACACACGGCCTGTCTCAGCCTTCTGTTTATGTTCTTGTCTTTTTTTCATATGATATTCATACCCAGTCTGATTTATACATTTAGTTCCCTTAAAGTCACCATGAAATTAAAATTTACTTACTTTACACACATTCCTGGTCTTATTATGGAGAGCGGGTGCCAGCAGAGTCACCCAAAAATGTCCCCTTATGGGAAAAAAAAAATGGATTGTGAATGCAATTTCATGTTGTCTTTAAATTTGACCACAATTTAGACCACTTTCTTAGAGTACAGTCATTAGACCCTTATAATCACTTCCCTGCTTTATCCACATCCACAGAGAACTCTGTGGAGCCTCTAGTGGACCTGTCCGAAGAGCTGAAATCAGACACAGAGCTGCTGGGAATGTTTTCAGATAACAAGCAAACAGAGGAGTCCGGTAGGCCTTTATGAGTGTCTCTAAACATGAGAAATAACAGCACGTGTTTGCTGTTTCAGTGGGCTCCAGCTCTCTAGGTCTACTATTATCATTGTTGAAGAATCTGCTTTGAAACACGAACTTCATGAGGTACAAACATAGTTAAACTACAATAAGGATTCCCTTTTTTTTTTTTTTTAAAGTCGCTTTTTCTTAGTGTAGTTTTTAACTACGTTACCAGTCATAAATGTAGATACACTTGGCTGAATTAGTTTCTCATAATCTTAAAATCTTTTTATATAAAGGCTTGTGCTTAGATGATAGATTTAATGTATTCCTATCAAAGAATGTTCAAATAAAACCTAAAATTCAATAATTTCAGTAGGGCTTTCAAATGTAGCACGTTAACACATGCAGTTATTTAAATCCGCACGGTTAATTCTTTTTTTCTTTTTCTTTTATCACACACACACACACACACATTTCTACACCCAATAATTACGCATATTTATTAGCTTTGCTTGAAAATAGATAAATAATCAATAGTTTAATATCTAAATATTTAATTATCTGTAAGAGATGGTCTTTATTGTCTTGTCATTATGTTCATTTTCTTGGCATTTCCATTTTTCGTTCTTAGCTCATTTTATTTGACATTGTGTATGAATCATCTGCAGAATTTTTCTTTCTCTCTTCATGGTGCTGATCCCTCATTGTGTTTGGTTTGGATCTTTGTAGGTCTTGATTTTTGCCCTTTCCAAGTTGAGTACTCTCCTTCACCATTTGGTAAGAGCTCATGGTCATATTTTAAGTTATTTACTTTTACTTCTATTCTCTTGGCACCCCTTTGCTTGGGTTTTATGGGAACATTTGTTTTACTTTTTCTATTGTTGACATATCACCCACAATGTGCACTGCACCTGAATCTAACCATTATGTATCATGCAGTCTATTTAGTTTCACCAAGTAAAACATCCCAGAACGCACAGCTATCAGAAGCATTTACATTACCTAACAGATTCAGAATGATGCAGCAGTGCAGTGCTGGACTAACAGGTGTGATCAAGGTGTTCTAGAGACAGGCATTTCAGAAAAACGAAGGCAATGATGAATGGCCTTCCTCCTGTGAGCGGCAGTCAGGGCCTCTGCCTGAATGGATGAGTGAAGAATAGGGACACTGTTCCACCAAGATCCACTGAGTCCTTGGTTTGATGAAAAGAAACCAACCTAGCAATTTGTGAAAGATGTCGAGCTCTCATCCCTGTTGTAAAAACAGCCTTGGAGGACGAGGCGGTCTGACCTCCCTCAGAGCCCACAGTAGTATTTCTATTTGAATTATTTTTGCAGCACAAGTTGTTTATTCAGTTTCGTTTGTGTCAGATATGACTCAGGTAATCACAACCTGCTCTGGTCTGGTTTTGCTTATTAGTTTTAATTATGTTAAAAAGATAGTTCACCCAAAAATGAAAATTCTATCATTATTTACCCTCATGTTATTCCAAATCTGTATGACTTCCTTATATTGAACACAAAAAATATTTTGAAGAATGTTTTTAGTAACACTTTAGTTTAGGGACCAATTCTCACTAATAACTAGTTGCCTTATTAGCATGCATATTACTAGCATATTGGATGTTTATGAGTACTTATAAAGGTCTGGACACACCAAGCTGACCGCCGGATGGATAGGAGCAGGGAGAGCAGTTATAACCCCCTGGGATAAACAGAACAGAACCAACATTAATGTAGCAGAGTGACAATTTAATGTAACAATATGATTCAGGATAAAGAGTCTGACTCAACGAGGAATATCGATTGCCAAGTCCTGACTGTGGACAAGAGGAGGAGTTGGGGATGGAGGAGGGTAATTAGCTCCTGAGCAAAGCGATAAGCTGCTGAATAATACTGAATGGACCTTATATGAGGAAGTAGTGATAGGCATCGTATGCCTATAGGTAGACGTGGATCAGCTGAGAGTCAGCTGATGCAAGCTTTACTATCGTGACTTGCCAGAACTCACGCTACGCGTGATACTATTGATACCTGTTGATATAGACAGTTAATTCCTTACACGCGTGCACAGAACGCACATACTAGTTTGCAGTCGGATGTAGTCTGTGCGGTGTGATCAAGCGCAGCTTTTCGGTCCAGACGCAGCCGACACAAAGCGACGAACTGTCGGCTTTCGTTGCCACTTCTGTGAAGTCAGCTTGGTTTGTAAAATATGGCTGCATGACCATATTTTAGATCCCTTAATCCTACCCCATACCTAAACTTAACAACTAGCATACTAACTATTAATAATCAACAAAATAGGAGTTTATTGAGGCAAAAGTTATTTTTTGCATATGTTCGACAAATTAAACAGAGTTATACAGATATGAAACTTTATGAGGGTGAATAAAAGAACATTTTGTATTTTTAGGTGAGCTGTTCCTTCAGTTTTTTAAGATCAACTATGACTAACCCAACTTCAGGACACCAGGGTCCGGTGGTTTGTCATTTTAGTTTGTCGAGATAGACATGACATTATTTGTGTGCTTTTGTATATGTGTTTGTATAGGTCTGGACATTGCTCATTTAACAGAAGATGCATCTGTTTCATCTCAAACTCATCTAGGCCGAACTCACCCACATCAGGTGCCCGAGGAGCCACTGGATGGCATCCTCAGCCCCGAACTGGACAAGATGGTCACTGATGGTCTGTATAACAAATGTATGCATTGTTGAATAGTAATACTTGTTACTTAAACATCTAAATGTAAACAGCGAATCTTTTTGCCTTACAGAATCAATTCTCAGCAAACTCTACAAAATGCCAGGTAGGTTATAAACTCAAAGCAGCAACTGCCAGTGAACGTGTTCATTCGATTGTAAGTATTGACCCATTCCTTGCAGAGCTTGGTGGGAAGGATGTGGAGGATCTCTTCACAGCTGTCCTGAGCCCCAGCACCAGCCAACCTCCTCAGATGCCTCAACAGATCCAGGGAGCTCAAACCCTGCAAGGTCCCGCAGGCACTGGTTTACATCCCTCCCAACCCAACTCAGGTTTGTTGTAGGAAAATAAGGAATATCAGGGCTCCAAACTGCAACCAAATGGTCGCAGCGCAGACCGTTTATCAGCTCGCATCAAAGCTCAGAACAGGTTTACTCGGGAACCAGTGTTGATCTCATGACACTGTTACTGCACAGAGCTGCGAGATCTATTGAGAAGCATTTGAATTCGCCGCAGAATGAATAAGGTTGCTGCGAGATCTAGTGAAAAGCATTCGAATTCTTCACAGAATTCTCAGCAGATCAAACAGCGCTGATGTAGAAAACCAGAAATAGTAAGAAAAACTATAACCATGATGTTGTGGCAGACAACGTAGAATGTTATTACATTATTCTTTTCAGGGTTGTAAACCACAGGAACTATAAATAAAAGGATATGGTAACACCTGTTGAACAATAAAGGGGGTGATTCTTTTCTATACCCACTGTAAATTTTATTTTTAATGGGATGACCAAAATTTACTTTGTGGTGAACAAAAGCTTAGTAAAATTCAAAACAGACATCAAATTACCACTTTAACCAGTAGACGGCATATTAGTCATTCATTTCTACTTTTTTGCTTTATATTTTGAGATTATAAAATCACCATTGTAAAATATCAAATTATCAAGAAATCAAATTTTGTCAAAGTTTTGCACTTTTTTGAGTATGAAGAAAGAAAAGTCACAAAGTGCCTTGAAAAACAAACTTTTCTTCAATTTGCGACTGAATCACACATAAAGCAAGTAAAGGGTGCTCCGTTTATAATCACTGAAGTTGTCGGTCAGTTCAGTATGATAATATGGAAGAATAATGATACATTTAATAAGAGTGGAATATATAAATTTTCCATAAAAAAATTTGATTTTGCACATGTTACTGTTGTTAATGAAAGTAAACATGCTTCCCAACTCAAGGTCAGTGCTTTACTGTCAAATGTGTATAACAGAGAAATAAACGTGTTTTATTACGTAAAATATAAATAATAACTGCATTTATTATTGCAAAACAATAGTAATTTTATGATTAAATTTTCTTTATTTTTCTTTATTTTACCCCCACAGACCACCCCCCAACGCTACCAAATATGTTTCTGGCGCCACCATCTGTAGAATTTAGTGGCGCTGGAGCCACTGCTTTCAGATGTTAGTCTGGAGCCCTGAATGTTTCAGTAATATGGTTAAGACTCTAATTTAGCAGTTGTCTTTTGTTGGTAACATTTGTCTATGTATGATGTGTGTCATATTTTCCATGTTAAAATACTCCCATGCTGGTTTTAATGCACAGACAACTGTAAGTGCGGCATTCATAGGTTGACTTTCAAAAGAGTGTGAACAGTGTGGTGTTGTCAAAACAATTCTGCATTATTAGAGCATAATCATTAAAGAAATCTATATTGTTGAACCAGCATGGTTTTGGGTTTTTTTGGTTGAGAATTTCTGTTTGGCCAATGACAGACAGGGGGAGCGTTCAAGAAACCTGTTTGACATTATTTTTGTAATTCGGTGTTGATGGCAATTGCACATTCTTCAAAAATCATAAATTTCACCTTTACCGGAATGTTCTGTCCTCTGAGGTGGAGGGAGACTCCATGTCCACCGCACAGAAAAGCACTCTGAAGTGGGAGAAAGAGGAAACGCTTGGAGAACTTGCCACGGTTGCACCGGTCCTGTACACTAATGTCAACTTCCCAAACCTCAAGGAGGAATATCCAGGTCAGCCAAGGGACTTCAAAGTGATCTGTCATTAGCAGCTTTGAAAATCAATAAAGTACTATGTGTTACAATCAAAACAAATTGCTATTAGCAATCCATTTTACTATATTTAGTATGTAATCTAACATATATTAATGCAGTTAAGAAAGTCAATATGGTATATTTAGATTTCCATCTCTTCTTAATATCCCTCAATGTTATTCTTCTAATAGATACTTTTATTTTAATGTTATAACCTTACAGACTGGTCAACACGAGTGAAACAAATTGCAAAACTGTGGAGAAAAGCAAGTTCACAGGACCGGGCTCCATATGTGGTAAGTTAACACAGTATCTGCTGCAATACATTTGAGTTTAGCATCATCACCACCAGCATGGGAAGCTGGGTTTCTGGTGAACCAGCATATACATGTTTTGAATGCTGATGTGCTGGTGTGTCGAATGGCTTCACCTGCTAAATTTTGCGGGTGAATAACGTGGCTATGTTGGTCTACCCGCTAGACCAGGATCAGGCCGCCACTAAAAAGCTTGGAATTTATTTCAACAGGATAAAGGGACTCTTGAGTGTTGCTCAAAAGTCAAAAGAATAAATTGGACCCAAGGAGCTCATTACGGTCTAAGAGATAAATACATTTAAAAAGATATGATTAAAGGGAAGGAGTGCCACTTAAAGTAAAAAAAATAAATTTAAAAAAAGCTTTTAGACAGTCTAAATACCATGTAATTTTAGCAAATTTATGCAACCTTTGAATTTCAGTGGGAGAGATAAATACATTTAAAAAGATATGATTAAAGGGAAGGAGTGCCACTTAAAGTAAAAAAAATAAATTAAAAAAAAGCTTTTAGACAGTCTAAAAACCATGTAATTTTAGCAAATTTATGCAACCTTTGAATTTCAGTGGTCTTTCTTTGATATCAACACTGCACAACCACTCTGCCATTCACAGCAAAAGGCCAGAGATAACAGGGCAGCCCTGCGCATGAACAAAGTTCAAATGTCCAACGAGACCATTAAGAGGCAGCCGCCTCAGCCACAGCAGCCTTTAGAAGTGTTTGATCCTGCTATTCCACCACTGGACCCAGAATTACTGTTCAACGATCCACTGAAGCACAAGGAATCAGAGCATGAACAAGAATGGAAGTATAGACAGGTAAGTCTTCTATAGACATTTGTTTGGAAAAGAGCTAAATTGTTGACTGCCAGAAATGTTTTGGTTTTGTCAACAGCAAGTAAATGATATAAATGGCATCTCTACGTCTTTAATTGTCTAATTTGTAGAACTGAGACACAAGTTTCATTTTTCATTGAGAGCGTAACATTAAAAACAACAAACGTGTAACAAATAGGTCACAACTGCATTTTGTGCTACTGTTTTTAATGTTGAAATGTTTGCATGGGCAGCCTTCGGAATAAACTCTACTAAAGCATATTTGTTTACTTGAGAGGGCAGAAAGGAATATGAAAAAATGTTTGAAATGTGATATTTTCTTCATGCATAAACTCGGACATCTTAGGAACTTCTCAGAACTTCAAATGAGTTACATCTGTGTGTTCCCTTTTGCCAAGAAGTAATTCAGCTTGTCAACAGATAATTTGGTTTGATTTATTAGTATTGAATGAATTTTATTGTAATTGTAATACATTATGTATTTTAAATAAATCACATATGGTACATTTTCTTATTATTTAATCATTAATATATATTTTTTCCACTTGTTGCAGCAAATGAGACAGAAAAGTAAGCAGCAAGCTAGGATTGAAGCTACACAGAAACTTGAGCAGGTGAAGAGTGAACAACTTCAACAGCAGCAGCAGCAACCGCTCCCGTCAATCAGCCAATCTGAGCATGACTCTTCCAGTAACCTGCAGAGTCCAGTGTCTGTGCATTCCAACAATGGGAACATGTCTCCCAAGCAGCCCATTTCAAAAAATGAGGTTTCAAAGTCACAGCTGCCCGGCACGCCTACATCGTGTTCCCCAGATGACGTCTTTTTGCGCCCTCATCCACCACCCCCATCTTCAGGATCTCAGCCACAGAGCCCTCAGATGTTCTCCCCAAGCTCCTCTGGCTCTAGACCATCCTCACCCTGGGATCCCTACACCAAAATGGTAGGCACACCCAGACCACCAACTACTGGGCAGGGAAATCCACGCCATAACTCAGAATCAGGGAAATCTCCCAGAGGTCTTTCAGAGCCAATTGGCTCTCCAACAGCCATATGTAATGACCCCTATGCCAAGCCCCCAGACACCCCAAGGCCAGCAGGAGCTCCAGACCCTTTTCTCAAACCTATGTGCCCTCCCAGAGCTAGTCAGACTTTGGAAGGGAGGCATCTTATTGGCTCCCCAGGCCATGATCCATTCTCTAGGGTGTCTGTGAGAAAGGAAGCCTACCAGAGGATGCCTCAGGGCAGGATGATACTCTCAGACCCATATGCTCGTCCTTTACTCACACCTATCCCAGGCAGCAATGAATCAGGGTCCGTCCAGGTCTTTAAAACCCCTATGCCACCCCCTCAGACTCAGGAACAATATGCAGGTATGCTTGCCCGGAGAGCAAGTGGGGATCCCTTCGAAAGACCAATGATGACCCCTCGGTCCTCTGAGGGATTCTCCCAGAATCAACAGAATGATCCTTATGCGCAGCCTCCGCTCACTCCTCGTCCTGCAGTTAGTGATGGCTATGCAAATCAAAGGGTTCCACGACAGCCCCAAACCCTCCCTTTTTCTCAGCCTGGGCCAATGACACGCCAGACTTCCTGTAATCCATATGCTCGAGCCCCCTCCACCCCTCGGCCAGACTATTCCCAGTGTGATCCCTATGGACAACAACCTGCTACACCAAGACCTTCAAGTGACCCTTTTACCCAGTCTCCATTTTCTAACCCATACGCTAGAATGCCAGGCACACCTAGACCACATGACCCTGAACCCTACTCTCAGCAGCCTGTATCTCGCCATCCGGTCATGATGAATCAGCCCTCTCAACAGTCTCAGCAGCAGACTCAAAACTGCATAATGTCCCCTATGTCAATGGACCCTTACGCACAACCCCCTGGTACCCCACGCTCAGGAATACCAGACCGGTTCCCCAAGTCTCCAAGTCACCAAAGGACTCCTGATCCTTTTATTCAACCTCCCGGACTGCCACGCACTGTTGGGCCCGATCCTCATGCACAGTCAGTGGGAAGGTCCCAGTCATTACCTAATGATTCATGTGCACATCCCTTACGAACACCTCATCCTAGAGGCGTCGGACAGGGCTTGGGACCTGGGCCCATGTCTAATCAAGATCCATTCTCTCCTCCTCAAGTCTTGATGCAAGACACATTTGCCAGTCCAACAAAACATGGACCTCAGCCCCTCAAACATCTGGGCATGACAGACGAAACCGGATCTCAGCTGCTATCCAGTCGACCCAATCAAACTCTCATCCATGACCCTTTTGAGCAGGCCCCCATGCTTCCACATCCTCAGTGTGGAGAAAACAAAGAGCATCAAGGTTTGGTACAGAGTATCAGTTCCCACCCCATGGGCCAGCCCAGCTCTGAAGCTCAAACGGTACCTCTTGCAGAAGCTGAGGAAAGACTCAGACAGGTGTTGTTTTATTTTGTTGCTACTCTATTTAAGATGGTTTATTTGTTTTATTAAGTGCACTGTATTAGTTACAATATATAATTTGTACAACAACATTTAACACAACGTTAATTTGTTCACAGCGTCAGCGTATTCGAGAGTTGATCCTCAAACAGCAACAGCAGAAAAGTGCCATACGTCAAGATAAGGGTGTACAGGATCATCCTCTGACCATGCCTCCAGGAACCCCTCAGCGCTGGAATCAGGAGTCTACAGGCCAACAGAGTGAAATGTTTAATCGCCCGCCACCACCATATCCTGGTTCCGGAGCTGTAAGAGCCCCTCAGAGATTCCATGGGCCATTCCCAGGAGATCAGCAGGGGCATTTCCCTGAAGGCCAGTTTCCTAGACCACAGTTTCCTGGGGATGCTGACTCAAATATAAGGCAGCTTGGGCCAAGGTGGGTGATTTTATATACTTCAAAACATTTGTATGAAATGTAGGGACTAAAGTTTTTCAAACACTGCAAAAATAATAATGATCTCCTGTTGATTTTAGGATGCCCATCACTCCTAATGTCCAAGGTCCTCTGGGAGCTCCAAGGCCTCATCAGATGCAGGACCCAATAATTGAAACTCATCCACAGATGAGAAGATCCATATCTATGGATTTGGGAAAATCAGTAGGAGGCAACCCTCTAGTAACCTTACATTTGCCTCCTAGTGGCATGCACGTGCAACAGCACAACATCATGGGGCAGCCCTTCATAGAACTGAGACACAGAGTGCCAGATAGCAGACTGCGGCTTCCCTTTGGAACTCCTACTATGCAGGGAAATGGAATGGAATCGCCCTCACAGCAACGACCCCCAGGTTTCATGGGTGGCCAAGAAATGGGATTCCCCTTCAATCAGATTCCAAAACCAATGGACACAACAATGAATCAGTCTCAGGTAGCTAATACGCAGATGCAGGCATCGCTCAGCTTGGGGAATTTACAGCAGGCCAATATTCCGTTGAGAGCTGGACATCCACATATCCCCCTGACAAGGTCTATAAGCCAACCTGCTTCCAACGAGACTCTCAGTGCTCCCTTACTCACAAGTATTGCTGCTACATCTGCTGTACAAAACAATGAGGTCCCTTTATCCACAAATGAAGTACCTGAGGAGAAAATCGATACTGATGAATCTGCTGTGAAGGACCTTGAAGATGTTGAGGTGAAGGACCTTGTCGATGCCGATTTAGAGAACCTAAATCTCGATCCAGATGATGGAAAGGACTTGGATCTTGAAACAAATGACCTGCATCTAGATGACTTCTTAACGTCTGGGAAATTTGATATAATTGCTTATGCTGATGCTGATTTAGATCTTAGCGAGGACCTGGATCTCAGTGATCCAATAGAAGACCACACTGAGACGTCTGATTTCCAAAAGACAAAAGCAGAGAAAAAGACTGATAGTTTTGATGGCACATCATCATCATGTTCTACATCGACAGCGAAGGAAGTGGTCAATACTGCTCAATCTCAAGGTCACATCAGTCAAGACGTTCCCCAGGATCAGGTGCTGGTTTCCTTGAAAACAGAAGAGGATAGCAAAAATGGAATTAAAGATTGCTTGTCCCAAGACACCTCTTGTAAGAATCAGGTAAATGATAGTGCTGCCATTAATCAAACTGGCTTTGAAAATGATATTGATGCCAGTTTACAGGTTCCAAAGTCTGGAATTCACCCCGATGCTACTCCAGTGCTTTCAAGCATGCTGGTCAATGTACCACTAGAAGGTGAATCACAGAAGCAGGAACACTGTGGACAGTCAGCGGCACAAAGCAACCCTCTAAATCAGGAAGCTACCATGTCACTCAGTAGCACTATGTTGGGGCAAGGAAACTTCTCAGTGCAGGGGATGGATACTGGCCTCAGTATTGACCAGTCTTTGGTGTTTTCTCATGGTGAAAGTGCATTAGAAGTCCCAGGCTCCATTCAGGAACAGCAACAAAGCCATATTTTTGGTATTGATCAAAAGGATGCTGTACTCTCAGGGGAACAACACAGTATTCTTACTCAACAGGCGATGCTGTCACAGGAAGGCCATCAGAACAGACCACTGCTTCTGGAAGAGCAGCCACTTCTTCTCCAAGACCTCCTGGATCAGGAGAGACAGGAGCAGCAGCAGCATAAGCAAATGCAAGCTATTATAAGACAGCGTTCCAGCGAGTCATTCTTCCCTAACATAGGTAAGGGGTAGCAAATATAATGAGTATTGTAATTTTGTTCTTCCTTTATGCGAGATTAGGCCTTTGTCTGTTTTGCATGTGGCAAACGGCTGGTCAAAGACTGAAAAGATAAGAAACTCATTGTACAACATTTGACTATTTCATTGTGCACATAGAACTACTTTACTGCAACTATTTTAAAAATGTGGTTTTGCACAAACTGCTAAATTTTAACAGTTTTGAACAGTTTCAACCTGCTGTTCGGCTGGCAATCCTGACTGTGAGTAATTTTGATTGTAATTTTGAGTAAATGGCATATATATGAAATGCACTTCTGATGGAATTGGTGCATAAACTTTGATTTGAAAGTAAAACTTATTTTGTTTTTACAAACAAATTTTTTGTTGGTGGTAATCAGTACCATGCTGCAGATGCTGTGGATAGAGCTTTACTTATATTTAACAGAATAATCCATTAAAACACATTTTTACTCCGTTTATCACAAGCTAAACAATTTTATATTTGTACTTTATATTTTTTAAGAAACTGTGTACTTGACTATAATTTGCTTAAATTTGCATACTTTTCCATTGATTTATTCAGATTTTGATGCTATCACAGACCCTATAATGAAGGCAAAGATGGTTGCATTGAAAGGAATCAATAAAATGATGGTCCAGAACAACATGGGAATGTCTCCTATGGTGACGAACAAGTGAGTTAATGGGCTCGTTTATTTGACTGAAATATTATTAGATTTATTTCAGTGTATGAGCTTTTGCAGTAATGGCTCTTCCATTATTCTCCTTCACAAAATCTCAATTAGTGTCCAGACAGAGCAGGCGGTACCAGGCCCTGATGGAGGTATAACTCCAATGCAGTTGGCTGGACAGGTGAGACTCAAATCAGATTTCTTCTTATCAGCAGGCCCACATGGAATCTGAGCCTGTAGAACTCTGCAGAAAATTTAGCAGATTTCAGCCAAATTTGAACGCCTACATCTTGTGTGTTTATAAAATATTTTGGCTAATTTGATTTTCCTTTACCTACCAATAAGTGTGTAGTAATCAGTAGCTGTATTTCTTAGAATTTGGCAGATTTTCTTCTTTAGTCAATGCAAAAAAAAAAAAAAAAGGTTTGCAGTTCAAGTCCATAATGATTGTCTCTTTGTTCTGTTAATTTCTCATTTAGGATGACAAACTTACTCCTCACATGGCACGACCCAATCCCCCAAATTTTGGGACAGGATTTGCCCGTAAGTCTTTAATAATTATAGATTAGTAATACAGTCCATATTGTATAAAGATGTGTATAATGTGTAATGTAATTCAAAACTAAGCATATATTAAATTGCTGTTTTACATTTAATCACAAACATGTATCTGTAAATGTATTTGTATGTATGCTAGTAATTAATTCCAACCTTTCCCCCATCAAGGTGACGCACAGAAGGTTCAGTATGAGGACTGGCTCAGGGAAACCCAGCAGCTGCTTCAGATGCAGCAGAAGTATTTGGAGGAGCAGATTGGGGCCCACAGAAAGTCAAAAAAGGCCCTGTCAGCCAAGCAGAGAACTGCCAAGAAAGCAGGACGAGAGTTTCCTGATGAGGATGCAGAGCAGCTGAAACATGTGACAGAACAGCAGGGTGTGGTGCAGAAACAGCTGGAACAGGTAAAGCACACACATAATATCAATCATTTGTGGATTTAAACAGTTTTCAGTTTATAACAATCTCAAAAAAGTATTTTGATAGTGTTGAAAAGTAAATTACAATACACATATCATTTCATCATTGAAAACAATGCACCTTGTTATTTGATTTAAGGCCAATTCACACCGAGAACAATAACTATAACAATAGGTCCACACCAATGGACGATAACCATCTGTTTAATATAAGTGTGTGCTGCAGTTGTTGTCTGCTGCTTTAAATGATCAAGCTCTTTAAAGTCAGGTGACTCTGATCGGCTGTCAGTGTTTTTATCTTTCATCAGGTGGAAAACAAAACACTCTGAAAGTGATTCAAATTATATTGTTCCTCTGTGTTGTTAGCGCTAAAGTTGTGGCATGGACATCACTATTCTCCCAAAATTAGAACAGTTATTAAAACTATAGATACAGTTATTGTCCTGCAATAATCTCATTATTTAGTAGTTTTTCAGAATTGTTAACTGAATACAGATTCCTTAAAGGGGTCATATGATGCTATTTTAAAGATCATTATTTTGTGTATTTGGTGTAACAGAATATGTTAAATATTTGGATGACTGTTTCTCTTTGTAATAGTCAAAGTTAGAAATGATCATTTACACTAACAAGTTTTTTGCAGTAATCAAGGACAGAACACATTCTGATAATAAATATCTTTTAAATCTGTGGTTCAGCTATGGTTTGTACAAATTGAAATGGTAATATACCTAAGGAATATTAACGACGGGCCATTTAATTATTATGAAATAATGCACACCCGAGGTGGTGATGTGGCCAGGATGTGAAGCGTCAGCTATCTTTCCTCAAGCTCGGGTGTGCATTATTTTCTAATAATTCAACAGACAGGAGTCGATTATTCTTCTTATACTATGGTTACCACACCTCAAATATTGTTCAGATATTGTATTTCAAGACATTTGTCAGGTTTTTGTCCTTAAACCTATCTTAGTTGTAGGACTAATTTCTTACGCATCTCATCCAACGTCTCTGTTGTTGAGTGAGTGAGAGTGAGAGAGCGAGTCTGTGTGCCTCTCAACAGTGTTCGGCAGCAATGTCTCTACTAATAGCGGAACTGTTCATGAAGTGCATCTGCTTCAAGAACAGCGCTGTTGTTACCTCGCTAGTGAGATATGGCATGTAACTTTTACTTTGCTAAAATCATCAGAGCATTGCTAACAACACATTTCTGTGCACATGTATGTTTCCGTACATAATAAACGTAGTTTTGTGGCAAAAACAGGGAAATAATTTGTTGATTTTATCTTGGCGTTTACTATATTTGCTTGGCTTGGAAATCATTTGGCGAAGTGATATTGACATATAATGCGGTCAAGACCTGCCTGGAACTACTTTCTCCGTGCGTTTCCCTGAAAATAATTGCACACCTTAGAACGTTCATCAGCCAATCACATTCAAGCATTCAACAGCCCCGTAGTATATAATGAAATAATATTTTCTGATGTAAGACATGCTGCTACATTTACAATGAATTCATGTCTAATGAAGAGTATTATTTCTAAAATACCATTGTTGGCTTAATTCATACGTTGTTTCAAGGATTCACCACTATATATTATAGAGGCAAGAACATATTCCCTATTCCTCAACAGTCCAATTTAAGATTTTTAAATGTAAAATGTCTGTTTTTTCCAGATTCGCAAACAGCAGAAGGAGCATGCAGAGCTGATAGAGGAGTACAGGGTTAAACAGCAGCAACAAGGTGGCATGCAGCCCGCAATGATGCATGGAATGCCACCAATGCAGCCTCATGCTGGTATGATGCCAGTTGGGCCCCCAGTGAACCAACCTATGATGGGTCCAATGATGCCCATTCGTCTCCATCCTAGCCAACCAGATGCAGCTAATGTGAGCAACACAGCAGGTTGGCACCCTGGTGCACCTGTTCCCAGTGGAGGACCTCAGATGCCAGGAGTAATGCCCGCTCAAGTAGTGCAGGCACAGCCTCCGCAGCCGGCAGTGGCTAGGCCCGGTCAGGGGCAGGCGGGGGGCGTGAATTTCGACGATACCAACCCATTTAGCGAAGGCTTCCAGGAACGTGAGCGTAAGGAGCGACTACGCGAGCAGCAGGAGAGGCAAAGGGTGCAGCTCATGAAGGAGGTGGAAAGGCAGCGGGTGAAACACTGCATGGAGCAACAGCAAGTCCCTAACTGCCAAGATGGCACCATGAGGGCCTTGTCCCAAATGCCTTTTTATAACCAGGAGCTACCGCAGGACTTCATGCAGCCACCCAGAATGCAGCAGATGCAAGGTCCACCATTTCCACAGCAGCAAGGCATGCAACCAGGGTTCGTTGGAGGACCATCCAGACCAATGATGGGTAACGGTCCATTCCCTCAGGAAATGGGACCGGGGTTTGTTTCTGAGAACCTAGCACCCCATGGGCCTAACTTTGTCCAAGCACAAGCTAGAACTCAGAGATATCCTGGGCCAAACATGATGCCTCAGAATCCAACTCAAGCGCATCAGTTTCCAATGGAGGGTCCCACGCCCTTGCCTCCAAACTTTCCAGGTCCCGGTCCGTCACTTATCCAGCTGTACTCCAACATCATTCCAGAGGAGAAGGGCAAGAAGAAGAGGAACCGCAAGAAGAAGAAAGATGATGATTGTGAGTCCCTGAGAGCTCCTTCCACACCTCACTCGGACCTGACAGCCCCGTTAACACCCTGCGTGTCAGATACATCATCCACACCGACAAGGAACCCAATGGTCTTCGGCGACCATGAGTTCTGCGAGACGTCCCAGCCTGGATCGTCTACACCAGGCTCCATGAGCAGCCAGCCCCACTCTGAGCTGGAGCGCCAGCTCTCTGAAGGCAGCTGTGGTGGAGGGCCAGAGATGGCCATGACCCAACAGGAGATGCATGACAGGATCCTGTCCAACATCAAATTGGAGAAGGTGGAGGCGAATGACTGCCACGGGCATAAGGGAATGGAGATGGAAATGGAAATGGGACTAGGCATGGTCAAGGTAGAGGGAGAGAGGGAAGGAATGCTGCCTCATCCTGCGAGCCAAAGTCCAGCCAACAGCTTCAAAGGAGATGCTGGGAATGAACTCCTCAAACACCTCCTGAAGAATAAGAGGACTCTACCTCCTGCACTGCCCCACCAGAGGTCTGAAGACCGTTTGAGGTCAGAGGAAGAGGGATCCACAGACTACAAAGCATTTCTACGACAGAGCTCCATGGACAGCACTGGGGTGAGTGATTCAGGATGCATCATTTTCATTTTAATACATGTGTATTTATGAACTCTTTGTCTTAACGGTGTCATTTTTCCGTCCCCACAGACATTTTCGGATTCAAACCACCCTGATTTCCCTGGACCATTACTTCCAGAGGACAAGAAGAAACAGAGGAACAAGAGGGCACCCAAGAATGGAGACAGACCCACTCCCCGCTGTAAAAAGCGGAAGAAAGAAGGGGACGAGAATCAAGCAGTGTATTCCTCTACTGAGCCAGTGATGACCCAGTTAAAACAGGTACGACGAAAAATCCTTTTTATTTTCAGTCTGTCACAGCCCTGTCAGTAGGGATCCCTTCATATACACCAAACAAGAAATGTGTTCTTTTTGACTCACACTGCAGCTTATCATTTAGCATTATGAGCAATATTAATAAAGTGTTCATTTTTCAAGTCTCTCAATAATTTATTTTCAAGTTTTATTTATTCCATGGCAAAGTTGAATTTTACGCCAGTCTTCAGAGTCACATGATCTTTTATAAATCATAAATTGATTTTAATAATGTATTAGAAAATGTAGGAATCAACATGAACTAAGATTAATAAATGCTTTAAAAGTATTTTCATTGTTAGTTTGTTAACTAATGTAATTAACATAATGGAACCTTTTTGTAAAGTGTTACAGAAAAACCTTTCTAAATGTATCTTCTTTTGAGGACGTTTATGTATTTTTACTGAGGAAAAAAGACTAAATGCTAATAAAGAAAGTGATTTTTGCTGTAGCAAATCCACTTAATGTTAGATATCATACACTTTTTGCATTGCTATTATAATTTCTTGAGTTACGCCCGGTGGTCTGGTATATATGTGGTTGTCGAAGCCACTTTGTCATGCACTATGAGAAAGAGTCTAGCATGTTCTGCTTTTAATCTCAGACATGATTACAGACAGGAGAGGCTGTGCCATGTCAACTCATGTCTGGCGTATCATCACAATAGAAATCACAGTACAAAGGAGGATGGTGCTGTGAGGCATTATGAACGCTCATCACATGAAAGAAAGTCACTGGTGTAGATAATGAGCTCTATGAATGAGGAATCTGGAATCGACACAGCAGTTTTAAAATCTCCTGACTGAAGTTTTCTCTATCAAAAAAGTTGCTCATTACATATGTGTTTTGTTAGCAATTTAACAATTCTTTTGTTTTTTGTCTTTTATTCATTAAATTGTTTTAAAGTGACAATAAAGACATTTAAAATAAGAAGAAGAGATGTTTCTTGAGCAGCAAATCAGCATATTAGAATTATTTCTGAAGGATCATGTGACACTGAAGACTAATGATGCTGAAAATTCAGCTTTGCATTGCAGGAATAAAATATATTTAAATAGAAAACTTTTAAAAATGTTTTAAATTGTAATGATATTTCACAGTACAGTTTTACTGTATTTTTGCTCAAAATAAATGCAGCCTTGGTGTTCATAAGAGACTTTTAAAAACATTTAAATATCGTATTGGCGCCAAACGTTTCAACAGTAAAGTTATTTTTTCTGTATTTTTGAGAGGGCATCCATATTTGGTTCAATCTAACTATATACTAAATCAATCAAATCAATTTAATTCTGTTTTAATAACATTTTAATATCTTTTTTAATTAAAGTATATTCTGTCTTTTAATATAATAGTAAATATAGTCACTGTGAAATTAAATTAAAGGGTCTTAGCATAAGATGTATCTCATACCTTTTGCTCATCACATGAGAAGTTGTCAGTTTTCTTAATAACATTCATATAGGACCTCATGAGTGCAGGTCTCTCTTCAAACGCTTTTCTAAGCATGACCTTTATCTCACGTTTCCCTTGTGTCTCTCTTTGTGTCTCATTGTTTCACTGCACCAGCAGCTTTCTCTCTTGCCCCTAATGGAGCCTCTGGTTGGGGTGAACTTTGCCCATTTCGTGCCCTTTGGGGGCGGACAGCTGGACGGAGAGAGCCGTCTCTCGGGCACATTTGGGAGCGCCTCATTGGACGGTGTCTCTGACTATTACTCCCAGCTGATTTACAAGGTAATTAAGAGCAGCTAATAAAACACTCCATGACTGTACATTTGCTGCTGAAGCTTTTTTATGACCTACTTCAAGTCGCGTGACATCAGCGGTAAACTCCACTTATTAGATTTCATGTATGAGATGTGCAGATGGTCTCTCATATTTTTCTCTCTCTACAGCAGAATAATTTGAGTAACCCTCCCACACCTCCTGCCTCCCTGCCCCCGACTCCTCCTCCAGTGGCGCGCCAGAAGTTGCTCAATGGCTTTGCCACAACAGAGGAGCTTGCCAGCAAAGGTGGCATCATTGTTGGCCATGATGGTGAACAAGTTATAACAACAACCCAAAACACACATAAAAATACGTGTATTATAATATTCATAATGACACCAATGTTTTTGTTTGAACAGTCACCAAAGGGCTGCTTTCTCGACCGCTGCAGTTTAAGGCTGAGGAGGAGCTGCTGGCTCGAGCTCTGGCTCAGGGGCCCAAAACTGTGAATGTGCCGGCCTCTCTTCCCACCCCACCTCATAACAACCAGGAAGAGCTCAGGTCAGTAGACAGATAACAAGAACTGGGATTACACTTCCCATTGATGTTTTTAACATTTCTGTTATATCAAAGTCTGACCTTCAAATGTGTATTTTCAGTAACAGAATAGTTATAATTGCAATTTTGCTAAGTTCTAGATGTATTAGCAGGGACCAGGGAGACTGGAGTAATGGCTAATGAAAATTCAGATTTCTTCAACATTAAGAAATCATGCTGACCTCATACTTTTTAATTTTGAATGATAGTGTACATAATTTTTTCCCTGTCATTTTGAGAAAGCACCCATATTTGATCCTAACTAAACAAAAACACCATATTTTTGAGAACATATTTTAATATCTTTATGCTAATAAATATTAGCATCACTATAAATGAATTTGTTTTGAATGTTATAAGATTTAGCATTAGGTGTGAAATGAGAGTGCAGTAGCATCACATGAGAAGTCGATTCCATAAAATAAAGGGTTGATTCCTCATTTAGGGTAAGTTTTCTGTCCTCTAGGATGAATTTTATGGTGTTTAATTACTTTTTACTGTGTCTTTATTTTTCCTAAGTTTTGAGACTTTTGAAAGTTAAAATGTCTCTGTTTTTGGCTTATCATCTCCACAGATTTTTAACTTCCCTCTATAATAAATTTATAATGTTAAAACCAGAAGTTGTAATTGTACTGCCATACTTCAGAGTGAAGATCAGAATTTGTTTACATCATGATCTTAAAAGTTATGAAGATCGGTGAAAGTCAGTAATAATCAGTTTCTTTTTTTTTTTTTTTCTTTATAAATTCTGGTAACACTTTATTTCGATAGTCCACTTTAGACATTCTATTAACAGTAAGTAACTTTGCAACTACATGTCAACTAGCAGTTAGTAGAGTATTAGTAGACTGTCTGCTTAATATCTTCTAACACTTTCTTTGTCAACTTATTCTACTAACCCTAAACCTACCCTAACAGTCTACTCTGAGAGTTAGTAGACATGTAGTTGCAAATTAATGAGAATTAGTTGACATGTAGTTGACATGTAGTTACAAAGTTACTTATAGTTAATAGAATGTCTAAAGTGGACTATCAAAATAAAGTGTAACCTAAATTCTAACTGAATTGACTGCTAGCTAACCTTCGTCCAAGGCCAAATACAAGCCCAACGCTTTCTCCAAAAACTGAAAAATGTCATTACAATCACACAATTAGGCACCGTTTTTACAATCCACTTGAAGGTTGATCAAGGCCTTGTTCAGCCTTTTATTCCAGAGCAAATGCTTTAACACAGATTAAACCCTTTTGAAGAAGTTTCATTATTTTGAAACTTTCAAAAGCGCCCCAATTAAAGAATCCCCATGGTATGTGCGTAAAGGTAATGGAAACAAAATAGCAGGTTGACAGAACTTTGAATGTGATTGTGTTTTAAATCTATTTTTCAGCACAATGTATTTTTCTTATACACACAGGGGACAGGAGCACTGTGAAGACAGAGACACCCCAGACAGCTTTGTCCCGTCGTCTTCCCCAGAGAGTGTCGTTGGCATGGAGATCAGCCGCTATCCTGCTCTCTCATTGGTCAAGGAGGAGCCTCCTTCTCCAGCCCTGTCTCCAGTAATTCCAATGTTTCCTGTCTTTAGGGGCAAAGGTAATAAACTCTTTCCATTTTGTGCCTACACTTACATTGTAAATGTTCTGTGCTCTGCTGGGTGACCACAGTGGATTTTTATTTATTTTTTTATCTGTTTTTGTTTATTCCTCTTATTTTGTAGGCTCAGAGGTCAGGTTACGAGAGGTCAAGACGGAGCCTTCATCAGTGTTCTTCGGCTCTCCATTTGGATCAGTGCAAAACGGCTCCAACACTGGACTGGTGTCCATCGCCATCACACTGAAGCCAGCAGCTGCCGAGGTGAGAAACAGTGATGTTTACCAGAGAAATCCGTTTCTATCCAAATCACTTGATGCACCACTGCAGAATGTGTCTTGAATGACAGTACAAGAACATTACAGCAAGTACAACAAAACATGGAAGAAGAAGTACAGCCATTTCCCTGCTACAGAATGGGCAGATACACAAAATTTGACAGATAATTTAAATTCATATTACAAACAGTCAGTTGAAATGGAGCGAGCAGAAGTAGTATAAATAACTAGATTATTACATTGTCTGAAGAAATTGTGAGTTGTTTCTGCCAATAAGAAAAACCTGCTGCCTGAACCCTAAGTATAAGCAGTAAGAATAGTGATGCTTGCCTCAATAAACACAGCTACTACATTTCAAATAATGTATGATATAATATCTAAACCCCTCTTATTCTTCACTGTGGTCTTTCAGAACATCACTGACGTTGTTGCAGCCATTGCTGACCTGATCCGTGTGAAGATCCCCAGCAGCTATGAGGTCAGCAGCGGCCCGGGGGGAACTATGGGGGCCATCAAGACCTCGGTGGATCCACAGCGTCTGACCTCTGCACTTCACGAGCCGAATGGACTGCGGGCCACACAGCAAGCACCTCAGCACCTGCAGCTTCTGCACAACTATAACAAAAGTGAGGAACACCTGCTTATCCATATTTTGTCACCATTAAATCTTTCTAACAGTGGTTTCAGGCCAAATATATGTCTTTGTCTACATAAAGATGTTCTCCGTGTTATCCTTGACATCGGATGTGTATAATGCAACATAAAGGTGATTTAAAAATCATTTTGGTTTTAGTATTTAAAAAAAAAAAAAAGATTGGGTTTGTAAGTTAAATGTTTAAAAGTCTCTTATGCTCACTAAGGCTGCATTTAAATTCTGTAGAAACAGTAATATAGTGAAATTTTATTACTAATTGAAATATTTGTTTTCTGTTTAAATACATATTTTAAAATTTAATTTATTTCTGTGATGCATAGCTTAACATCATTACTCTAGTCTACAGTGTCACATGATCCTTCTGAAATCATTTTTATATGAGCTGCTGCTCAAGAAACATTCCTTATTATTATCAATGTTGAAGACAGTTGTTCTGCTTAATATTTTTGTGGAAACCGTGATTTTTTTAGCAGGATTCTTTGATGAATAGACTGTTTAAAAGAACAGCATTTATTTGGAATATAAATCTTTTTAACATTATAAATGTGTTTACTGTCACTTTTGATCAAGTTAATGCATTCTTGATGAATATAATATTAATTCTTTCAAAAACCTCACTGACCCCAAACTTTTAAATGGTAGTATATATATATATTGATAAAATCAAAAATCCAAATAAACATTTTATCTTTATATATAATATATAAACACTTTTGTTACATTATGTCTGACAATGATGGAACAATGAGTAAATGAATAACTGAATAAATAAATAAATAAATCACTTTTATGGTGCAAAATACATACATGGATACAGAATGTAGCGGTAGAATTAACCTGATTGGTACACAGTTGCATTCAGCATGTTTACACAAATACAATTATAGGATAGCAATCAGGAATTGTTTATCCATCACTTGTTAACTGTGCAGTATTGTGTCTGTGTCTGGCTGATGGAAAATCACTATTGATTTTGTGAACGATTGGAGAAGCTACTTAAACGCAGTAGTGATCTTGGCCTGAACTCCATCCTATTGAAGTCTGCTCATCTGTATCAGATACTCACTTAATGAATGTACTGAATCAGATTACAAACCTCAATACAAGATTACACCGCGTTCATTGCAGGGAAATGACACCGCTCTCTATTATCGTTGTGTAATTGCCGTTTTTACGCTAATCAGAGCTGGTAGGAAGAACCTTTTCTGTTTATTGACAACTGTGGATCTCGTTCAGGTCTTGTTGGCGGTAGAGCGCAGAATAAGAAGATACAGCAAAGCCCAGGACCGAAGCAACAATGGTGTCAACACTGTAAAGTGGTAGTCCTGGGCAATGGCGTGAGGAAAATTAACAAAGATGAGCAGGGCAAAGCACAGGTATGAATGTTATTTTAGTTTTCCCTTAGTGAATTCAAAAGGGCATTTGAAACCCATTTTAGTTCTGAAATGTGGCATATTTCCAAGTGAAATGTAGGGTGGGACTTTATTTTATTGAGTGGGAATTGATTGGATCGTTGTATCATGAACAGAAAACGAACATGCTAAGTATATTCTGGGTTTCGGGTGTGCGCCTAAATGGTTAAATACACACAAAAAAAAATGCAAAAATGCCCGCCTTGGCCAGTATTCACATTAACAAAATTACTAATGTCTTAGGTTAACATAAACAGTTGGGAGAAAATAGGATTTGTGTCAGTATATTAGATCAGTGCGTTAGGTCTTAAAGTGACAGCAGCCTAAAAAAACTTGCTGCTGTCTGTCATTAATGTTAATCAGACTACAAAAGAAAAAAGAGAAAAGCATTTTTTTGTAATTTTAATAAAAAATCTATGTATATTTCATTCGTAAAATGTTGTATTTTACATTTGATTACTTTAAAGATTACTTTCAGATTACATTGTTTCGGTAGTATTTCTTACTTGAATACTACTGAATACTTGCTTGATAAAGTATTGTTTATTTAATTTCTATCTTTGTACTGTTGTATTTATTTGTTCTGCTGCTTGTCATTTCTGTGTTCTGTTCTGTGTTTCTTTAGTTGTAGGGCCTGCTAGTTTTAACTGCTCAGTAACTTGCAAATTAGTCTTAAAAACCAACATTAAAAATACTCATCATGTGATCATGGATCGTAATCCTACCTGGAAATATTACAATATGATATTTTTGCAATATTGCCCACCCCTAGGATGCATAATTACATCAGCAGGAAAGTCATTTTTCAGAAGCGAAACAACTTGCATTATTACATGCAATTAAAGAAAGACAAGACAAGCATTTTTAAACCCGATGTCCTCATCTGATTTCTCCCAGGAGTCTCAGTTATGTTCGGATTGTGGTTTGGTGTTCTGCAGTCATAGCTGTCTCATTCTGCACTCATCATCCTCTCAGTCCAATGGGAACGCCGACACCAAGGTTTGTTTTCTCTGTCATAATCCATATGCAAACAGCATGGCTGATTTTATTTGACTGATGAATAAATTGCTCTTGATTACGCATGATGAATGTTGCACACATTTCATGTTTCTGTGTTGTGTTTCCAGGCATCTGTTGCTCTACTTCCTGAAAGTGCTTTGAAACAGAGTCCCTCTAAAGTCCAGCACCAGTACAGCAACAACATGTCCTCACTGGATGTCCACTGCCTGGCCCAACTCCAGCCCAAACCGTCCCCTTCCTCTCTGAATCTTCACACGGCTTTCACCCCAGCTGAGGCGGCTCAAGCGATCAAGATAGAATCCAAACCTGAAAGCATATCGGAGAGCCATTTTAAAATGATGGTAAAGCTTAAACCACATTCCCAGAGCCACATGGAAGACAAACCATGGCATCACGGCAAAAGGTGGAAAGGCCTGTGCTGGCGAAAGTGGACGGTACACATCACGATGACAAAAGTTGCCACCCAAACATCGGAGTCAGAAGTTGAGGAGCTTTTGCAGCAGCTCAACTCATCTCTGCGGCCGTGCTCAACCACCCTCGATCGGCGCCGCTGCTGTTTCTGCCAACAGATAGGCGATGGGATGACGGATGGCCCAGCCAGGCTGCTCAACCTGGACTTGGACACCTGGGTGCACCTCAACTGCGCCCTCTGGTCCTCCGAGGTCTATGAGACGCAAGCGGGGGCCCTGATCAATGTGGAATTGGCGCGTCAACGAGGGCAAACGGTGGTTTGTGTGTTCTGTCAGCGCTTGGGTGCCACCAGTGGCTGCCATCGGCTGCGCTGCCTCAACATCTACCACTTCACCTGTGCCCTGCAGGCCGGCTGTACGTTTTTCAAGGATAAGACAATGCTGTGCCACCAGCACCGGCCGCGAGGATCTGGCACCGCCGCCGGGTTGCACTTAGAACAGCAGCTGCGCTGCTTCTCCGTGTTCCGCCGCGTGTTTGTGCAGCGCGATGAGCTACGACAGTTAGCGGCGGCCGTACAGCAGCCTGAACGCGGCCATACTTTCAGAGTGGGCAGTTTGCTTTTCCATGCGATGGGTCAGCTGCCACCTACCCTGCTGCCCACGTTTCATTCGTCCATAGCCATCTTTCCACCTGGCTACGAGGCGAGCCGGCTCTACTGGAGCATGCGGCACGGCCAGAAGCGCTGCCGGTACGTCTGCTCTGTGGAAGAGCATGAGGGGCGTCCCGAATTCAGCATCCGTGTCATTGAGCAGGGCTACGAGGATCTGGTGCTGACCGACACCACTGCTAAAGGTACAGCTGTCACAGTCTCTATTCGATTAATTATGTCACATATACTGATATAAAAGCTGACAGAGTTCCCACGGGTCAGTAAAAAAGTCTTAAATTCAGTTTGCTCAAATTTAGTCATAAAAAGTCTTAAATGTCTTAATTATCACTTTAAAAGGTCTTAAATTTGGGAATGAAAAACAGACATTGCAATACGGCCTAGTCAGATTATTAAACTTCAAATGGCTATGATTTAATGAAAGTAAAAACATGGCACTGTTGCACATTCTACCGGCCCGCAGTTTCAGAGCAGTTTGCGGTCAGTGAATCTTGCACATTGCCAATGCCAGTAGATTGCTGTTGATGAATTATGACAATGTTTACTTTGTGGCGTTTATATGTTGTAAGTGGTTGTAAGAGTGCATATTCTATCTCTATCACCTTTTCTATGAGCAGCTGGAAATGGTTAAACAGCGACATTTCAAAATAAATCAGGGTGTTTATCAGGCTTGTGTATAATTACAAGTCCTGCATTATGCATAAAGTATTTTTTTCTGGTTATTATTGCTATTTTGGTTACTTAAACTGTATCTGGCATTTAATTCAACATAAACTAACTTTTCTCTGCTTTGCCCCCTCCCAAAAAAAAAAGACTATAAACATTAAACACATTCAATATAGAGATTTTACTTGCACAGGCTTAAAAATATGCCTTTCTTTAAACACATTATTGTATATTGTTTGGCCTCTGATTCATATGTATTGATATATTGATAAATCAATAGATAAGATAAACCAATTTCATTATATGTTATATATTAAATAGAACATCTAAAATAGTATTTTAAATTTGCAGCTACCCTGTTTTGTTAATAAGATGTATTAAGTCTTTAATGAATGTGTGCCTCAGCTTAAGAATCTCAATACATGATTTATTTTGAGATTGTTTGGGATTATTCTGTGTGGACTGTGTGGAGTATTCTTAAAAACATCTTTAAAAGTCTTACATTTGAGCTCTGCAGATACCCTGAGCAAATATTTTTGTATTTTAGTATTATTTTGAAATGTATGATCGATCAGAACTATGATATGATAAACATTAAACATCTCTCATAAAATAACAAGTAAAAACCAGACTAAAACAGTAACAAGGCATAACATCATATTGAAACAGCAGCTTTAATGTTCAAAAAGGGTGTAAAAAATAACTACAAACTTGCCTTTTGTCTCCAAACTAAGTGATGTTTTGGCCGCAATCTGCTGCCAATAGAGTTACTCTAAAGTCCACTTTAAAAGAACAGAATCAAAGCGCTTTCAATTCTGAAATGATGCGTGTAAAAGGACTGTTCTCTGTGCATTCACATTGTAACTGAACATTAAAGTGGACTCCGATGCCTTTTTGTTGTGCACATACTTCAAATCACCCTGAGACCACCAAAAAAAAAAAACTTTTATGAGCCCCATATACACTCTGAATGTGTAGTAGAGGGCAACACAAAGTGCTGCCCCAATATACCCACATGCATCCCATAAAACTATATCCCATAGTTTTTTGAGGTTCAATAATCACGCTATGCCATATCACAATTTAAATTTCAGTGTGATTGTGTAGCTCTCATTTAAAGCCAGTTAAAGATAATCTCAACAGTCCTACCTGCGACAGCGACATGATGTTTTTTTTATTTGTTTGTGTGCTCTAGGAGTCTGGGACAAGGTTCTTGTGCCCGTGGCTGAGAGGAGGGCTGAGACGGGCATGCTGAGACTCTTCCCCGTCTATCTGAAGGGAGAGGACCTGTTTGGGCTCACCATCTCAGCAGTTACCCGCATTGTTGAATCGGTTAGTACGGTCAACCTCAGTATCACTCACTGCATATTGTAAAGTGAGATTCCCAGTTACATGCAGTTTGTTACGATGAGCTCATTTTGTGATTTGTCACTCTATTGTAGCTGCCGGGTGTGGAGGCGTGCTCGAGGTATCGATTCCGTTATGGACGTAATCCCATGTTGGTGCTTCCACTGTCCATCAATCCATCTGGTTGCGCTCGTTCTGAGTTGCAGACGTACCCCCATCATGAGAGGTCAGTAGCTGCATTTTGTAAAAAGAGTGTTTCAGTATTGGGAAAAATTAAGGTACGGTCACATAAACAATTTCAGCAAAAATTGCATGTGCAAAAAACTGTTTCTGCGGGTCTTAACTCTTAATTTGCCCTTCTGAAGATTAAAAGTTCTTAAACTGTAGCAGAAAGTCTTAAAATTCATAAAGTCATGGCATTATTGCATGCACTGCAAAGAATAAATATCTTCATCAGTATTTTTGTCTTGTTTTTTAGTTCAAAAGTCTAATCATCCTCAAATCAAATTACATTTAGTTGTGATGCAAAATGAAGATTGTTGAAGTTTTGTTTTATGAAAAATTTAACAAAATGGAGTTCATGCTTAAAACAAAAACGGGTATCTGTCAAAAGGGCCTGAAAACTTGTTTTCCCTTTGAATGAAGTTGATTTTTCTGACCCCTTTGACAGATCTTAAACTCACTTTATTTTGATCAGTTTTTCAGAACACAAGACTTCTTATCTTCTGTCATTTTGCTTCTCAATGTGTCTTGATTTAAGAAACTTTAAAAATAAGACAAAAATATAGAGGAAGAACATCATGTTTTAGCAGTATACTCAGAAGGTACACTAAAAGATATTACCAAATTCTAGTGAAGCTATTTTTGTTTGTAAAATTAATTACAAATTAATGGAGATCTGTTGGAAGTTGTATTTTCAAAATGTTACATACAATTCCTTTTGTGCTCCCTGGACATTTGCATTTAGAGAACACACTGACATATTGTTTTTCCTTTAATTTAATCCTTATATTTTCTTTAATTGGTCTTAAAATGGTCTTAAAAAGTCTTAAACTTACCTTCATAAAACCTGCAGGTCCATTGTTGTTGTCAGTAGAGATGTTGGTCAATTTGCATGACCAGCTTGAATACAAGCGAAATCTGTGTGAGGACCGTAAGGACGAAAAAGGGCACGGGTGAAAGATTTCCTCATGCATGTATTATTTAATGGGTGACCTTTACTTTTTGAGTTGAGGAACAGAAATAATGTTTTCTTTCTGTGTTTCTGCCATCGCCTCCTTACAGGCTGAAGATCCTCTCCGTGTGGTCCAGAGCATCTCATTGCATCCAGAACTCAGCGGTGGCAGAGAGAGGATCTTCTCACAGCAAGCACTTTGTGCACTCGAAGTCATCTCAGTACCGCCGACTGACCAGTGACTGGAAGACAAACGTGTATCTGGCACACTCTCACATCCAGGTGAGTCCATGCACACGAGCGCTTTGTGAAGAACATGTTTGATCATCTCACCCGTCTGATGCACATTAGCAAAAGCTGACTGAAATTGCCAGATTCAAAAGTTTTAAGGGATTCATATAGGCCTTGAAATACTCAGTGTGCCTTGAGTAGTGACTACAGTTTCTGTCATTCCTCTAAGAGCATCTTAATGAAATATGTCTCTTTTAAGCCTGTATTATTGGCGTTCCTCCCTCTGACACGGTTGTGCGGTCATCTAAAAGAGCCACAGCTGATCCAGTGTCACTTCCAGTTCCCTGCCGAGCTTTTTGCATAAAAACAGCTAAATCGCCGAGTCATATCTGATGTCTCATTCAGTCAGCTGTACAAACCTGTGTGTTAATTGAAGCAGGGTAGAATGCAATGTACATAGGTCAGTCTGGATCCAGGTCACATTTACCCCCACCAAAAAAAAATATATATTTTGCATATGGAAACGAAGTGATTCTCATTAGAGTACCATTAATGTACTGTAAAAAATATGCATTGTACTGTAAAAGTGCTGTACTACAATATTTTTAAAAATAAATGGCCATGATGTATACATGAATTCAAATTTTAAATCAATTTTAATTTTATTTTTTCCACATTACAGTAATGACAATTGGACAGAAAATGTGAATAATAGTTATAAAAATAACGTCACGATGCAAAATAATCTTAATGACATGAAATAGGCTTAATTTTATCTACTATATTTATATATATATATAATTTGTTTTTTTTACCACCCGGAGATGGTTCATGAAGTTTTAAATATGGATTTTTTTATTTTTTTACCACCCAGAGATGGTTTATAAAGTTTTAAATATGGATATTTTTCTTACACAAATGCATCTATTCACTTCATATACACCTAGGATGGATTGAGGGCGAGTAAATAATGTGGTAATTTTCATTTTTGGGTGAACTATCCATTTAACAGCTTTTCATGTGATTCATATTTCTTCATGCTCAGGCAGAATTACAAGTCTTTGGGGACAATCATATTTTTGGGTCAGATTAGTATCCAGAAGTGAGCTAAACCTGACAAAACCTCTTTATCATTTGTAAAAAATTATATAAAAATAAAGTTTCTAAAAATGCTGAAAGTTTTCTGTAATTGTTTGGATATATTGTTTAGAACTAGCTATATACAAAAACAATAGAATACAAAAAGTCTATGAAATGTCCCAAGTAAACGTGTGTGTATACCGATTATTCATATTTTGGGGACAATTTTGTACCCAGAACCTGGGTGCAAACCTGGCAAAACTTCCTTTTGGGGATGTCCTCGTTTGTATAAACAGTATAAAAAATAACGTTTTTCAAGAAAAAAAATGCAAAAAAAAAAAAGCAGAAAGTTTTCAGTTAGGGTTAGCTTATAGTATTTATATGTAGCTGTATATAAAACAGCGTAAGCCTATGCAACACGAGTAACATGAGTGTGTGTGTGTGAGCTCTAGCCTTGGGTGTGGAAGCATGTCTAATGTGTCTCATGTCTGCAGGGTCTTGGGCTGTTTGCAGCGCGTGACATTGAGAAGCAGACCATGGTGATTGAATACATGGGGGATATTCTGCGCGCTGAGGTGGCCATGAGGAAAGAGCTGCTGTACAAGGCTAAGGTAAAGCTCGCTCAACCACTGAGGGAATAATGTTGCCTTGACTTCGAAATGCATTTGTATAAATCTGTGTGGATTTCTCCCACAGAACCGCCCAGCGTACATGTTCCGCATCGACAGCGAGCGAGTTATCGATGCAACCCGGTCTGGAAGCCCTGCAAGGTAAGAAATGAACTTAGCTTCTCATATCAGCTTTCAAATGTGTACATTACTTAATAATGCATTATGGGCAATGTCAAATCTGACATTGTTATCTTTTCTATATTTTACACAATTCTGAGCACAATGCTGAACATCTGTGAACTGCTTTAGGATTACTATTTAAGATACTCTACTGTTCAGAAGTTTGGGGTTTTTGAAAGAAGTCTCTTATGCTCACCAAGGCTACATTTTTTTTTTTTTATATATATAAAAAATATAAGAAATTTATTTTATTTCAGCTAGTGGCCAAGGCTAGATATTTTTCATTTTCATTTATTTGCTGCACTAAACTAACTAAAAATTCTGCGCGCTGAGGTGGCCATGAGGAAAGAGCTGCTGTACAAGGCTAAGGTAAAGCTCGCTCAACCACTGAGGGAATAATGTTGCCTTGACTTCGAAATGCATTTGTATAAATCTGTGTGGATTTCTCCCACAGAACCGCCCAGCGTACATGTTCCGCATCGACAGCGAGCGAGTTATCGATGCAACCCGGTCTGGAAGCCCTGCAAGGTAAGAAATGAACTTGGCTTCTCATATCAGCTTTCAAATGTGTACATTACTTATGGAAGCAAATAAAAAATACATACTGCCCCCAAACTTATGAATGGTAGTGTATTAGGACAAAACCCCCTAAGTTCAATTTGAGTTCAATTTATTCCGTAGGTACATCAATCATTCATGCTCGCCGAACTGTGTGGCTGAGGTTGTGACGTTCGAGCGGGGCCACAAGATCATCATCAGTGCCGCCCGCAGGATTGAGAGGGGAGAAGAGGTAAGGAAGAGGGAATTCACTGAAAATTAACTGCACCCCTAAAAGTCCTTTATTTTTATGCACCTTAAATGAAATATGCACATCAAGTAATGATGCAAACATGCCCCAGAAATTAGCGTTGCGATGCACAGTACAGTATTGCAGGGCGGTTCTGCTAGATTGTGAAGGATGCAGCAGACCTCTGCAATCTGGCATAAAATCTGTTATCAACAAATTGGACGGAACCATCTGAAACAGTTCGTGGCTCAAGCCAGCACAGGTCTAAAGAGGCTCTGGATTACGCAGGTAATAATGTTGTAAATAATGTTTCTTGCACAGACCGATTGTTTCGCTTCATAAGACCTCAATATATCATCAGGGGCAATGGGTATTATTTTTGTCTTGCCTGTATATGCTTTTTTGTCTCTCTCAAAGTAACGGTAGCTGCTGACTTGCATTTTATGAATCACCAAGGACCACGGTTTCAGCTAAAACACTTCTTTACTGTTCTTCTGAATTCATCTCCCTTTTAAAGCAACTGTATGTGTATTTTTGCAACTTCTGAGCATTTTTTGCTATTGTAAAGCAGTTTTCTACCTGCTCACCAAACTTCCAAACTCCCAGAACAGATGTTTGAGAAAGAGACCACGTACCATCAGAATGATTTTGAAATTAATACAGTTGCTATCAAGTTGATTTTTAAAACAATATTTTAATTACACTGTTAAATGTCAGTACCGGCCTTCCTACTGTACATACTATTCTGTGACTGTTGAGCATCATTCTGATCCAGACACCTCAAAAGGGCCCTTTAACTCTTTCCCCGCCAGCGTTTTTGAAAAAAGTTGCCAGCCACCACCAACATTTTTGATGATTTTCACTAAAATTTCATGGCCCCCAGAATATTTTGTTTTATGAATATCTGAACATGCAATACATCAAAATAAAGAACAGAGCCTCTACTTTTAAACAAAAAGTTTAAAAGTAGTTAAAAGTTTCTGTTTTATTCTAGCTTCAAGCATTATTGTTTTATCAACACTTAAATGTAGGTAAGTTTTATTTTTTTTTAAAAAGCAACATTTTGAGCAAAAAGCTGAGAAAATCAAGTTTTTATCAAATACTACATCTGGATCATATTCAGTTCGATGATCAAAGCAAAGATGCAGTTGATCGCTTCCATCAACACCCCCAAAGCTTCACAGTCCTTTGCCACTTCCTGGATCGACATTTCACTCGGTAACATTAGGCATAACATTTCATTTATATGCTGTTTATTGTCACTTTAAAGCAAATCATGTGATGAAATGCTGAATAAGGGCAGAGTTTTGTAATGTCTGCTCTCATAAGAACTATCCACAGTGCTTCTGATTTGATATTCGAACTTCCTTTTTTGTTGCAGCTCTGCTACGATTACAAGCTCACCCCAGTTGCAGATCAGAGCAAGATCCCATGTCACTGTGGAGCTGCCAACTGCCGCAAGTGGATAAACTAAACAGGAGTGACAACAACTCCAACAACTCTGAGGTGCCAATTTACCAGAGGAGACGTGCAAAGAAGAAACGGCCAATCCTGGAAGTTGTTGATCTTTTTTTTTTTTTTTTTAAATGTGCAAGACTAAGAGGAAAACACAACGCGAGAATTCAGCATTGTGTGAGCCATTCGTATAATTTCTTGACTTGAAAGGAAAATGTTCCGTTATGTGCATGTGCCATGAGTCTGTGTGTGTGTGTGTGTGTGTGTGTGTGTGTGTGTGTGTGTGTGTGTGTGTACAGTGCTTCTGATTTGATATTCGAACTTCCTTTTTTGTTGCAGCTCTGCTACGATTACAAGCTCACCCCAGTTGCAGATCAGAGCAAGATCCCATGTCACTGTGGAGCTGCCAACTGCCGCAAGTGGATAAACTAAACAGGAGTGACAACAACTCCAACAACTCTGAGGTGCCAATTTACCAGAGGAGACGTGCAAAGAAGAAACGGCCAATCCTGGAAGTTGTTGATCTTTTTTTTTTTTTTTTAAATGTGCAAGACTAAGAGGAAAACACAACGCGAGAATTCAGCATTGTGTGAGCCATTCGTATAATTTCTTGACTTGAAAGGAAAATGTTCCGTTATGTGCATGTGCCATGAGTCTGTGTGTGTCTGTGTTTGTCAGCTCGAATGCGTGTGCGTCACACGGGGCAGATTTCACCAGCGAATGAGGACGGAGAATGAGCGCAAGCACTGTGCCGGGTATTGCCTTATAGGTTGATGGAGGGGCAGGCCCATCTGTATGACAAGATCTGTAGAGACTGAACCGTAGAAATCAATGTAGAACATCACTGAATGGAGAATGTACGGAATTGACTTCCGCAAAGGGACAAACATGTTGCACTAAAAAAAAAGGAAAACAAAAAAAGAAAATGAACTCACAAAAAAACCCACTCAAAATACTTGATTCCATGAGTCAGTTTTATCCTAGATATCTTTCATTGTTTAGTGTAAGAAAATAAAGGTGTTTTGTATTTATTACTGTGAGTGAATGAATGGGCCTATTTTTAAAAGCGGTTAATGTGTTCCTATTTTTTTAAATTATACTTGAAGAAAAGATTTAATAACTTTACAAATATTTCACTGTTGTTTCAGAATATTTTGAAAAATGCTTTAAATTTCATATTCCATCACGTTTATATGTGATGCTTTGTTTTATTCTGTTCTCTAAAGACATTTTCACACCTAAATGACAAATTAAAATTTTTTTTAAACAATACTATTTTACATTTGAAATAGTTCACCCTGGGTTATTCTGAACCTGGGTAAACAGAATCCTGGGTTATCTTGCGTCACGTTTCACACTTTTCATAATTTACCCGGGTTAACAGTTAATTCTGGATATTCATTAAATGACGTTTAACACTTTACATTCCCCACGTTAACCCTGGGTTAATGTTCTTATTTGCATATTTTTGCGGTGTCAGTGTCATTGATTGTGACCTGTATGTAATGTAATGTAATGGCTGTGGCATTGCGCATCCTTTTATTGCAGACTGTACGATCAACAATTTCCTGAAGGGACTTTTAGGACTATAAAGGTAAGAATGAAATGTCTCCAAATACAGTGTTTTATTTTGCAGCATTTTCTTTTGTTTATTCCCTCTGTCACCATGGACATTCCTGCAGTCCAGTTATTGTACCTGGAGCAGAGGGACTGCTCCCTGAAAATCCACACCAGGGACTTCATCGAACTGGCGAACCTGACACACTACCCAGACCGCTCGCTCTTTGGGTCCCGAGCAAAACTGCCAGGGAGCGGTCCTCAACAAGATTTCGCCGCATGTTTGGAGTGGGTGCTGGTAAACAACAACTCGGTAAACATCACCCCTCTTCCTAACCCAGCACCCAGTCAGCCAAAACCCACCTCTCCCACCTCCTCTCCAAAAAAACCAATCAGTTCCTCAGCCCTGCCTCCACTGGCTCTTGCCAGCCCCTCAGCGCCATCCAGGCACTCTGATTCACCTCGGGCCTTCCAATCACCAGCATCACCTTGGCGTGAGGATCCCCTGTCTCCACTTCCAGCCACAGAGCCCCAGACTCCACCTCAGTCCTCCGACCCATCGACTCCGCCTTGGCTCAATGTTCCCTCAGCTCCACTGTGGCCCATCATCCCACCAGCTTCGCCAGGCTCCCTCGTCCATCAGGCTCTGCCTTGGTCAACTGTCGACCTGCCTCCGCCTCAAGACTTCACTCCTCTGGCTTTGCCTTGTCCCTCTGGGTCCATCGGGCTCCTCCTTCCCTCCAGCTCCACTTTGGTCACCTGTCGCTCCGGCTCCGCCGCGGTCTTACGAATCCCTGTTTCCACCTCGGCCCCTTGAGCCGTCTACTCCGCCTTAGCCCTCCGAACCTTCGGCCTCGGAAATGCATGCTGGAACTGCATACCCTCCCTCCCTCTCTCCCTCGCTCTCTCCCCCTCCCTCTCTCCCTCTCTGTCTCCCTCTCAATCAACAGAAACACTTCTGCTGTACTATTAAAACTGTATCTCATGTTTTTATAGGCACATATATTTGAACTACCACTACATCCCACCAATATACAAAAGCCCTCCTGAGACTCTCAAAAGAAGGATTTGATGTCCCTGAAACTACAGTCTAGGATGGGTTTTACAGCCAAGCAATTAGTAGTCAGTTGTTCCACTGTCAAAAAAGTAATCTTCCAATTTATCTACATTTAAAACCCCAGGCAATTCATTCACATCAGGTTGTCCCACCAATTTCATCTTGAGAGCTGACTGAACTGGAACAATGTGCTCCAGACAGAGCAGAGGAAAGGAAAACTGTTTGGCCTCAGTGCCAGACATTATGTTAGATGAAAACCAAAACCTCTGACCAAACATGCCTTGTGCTGACTGTCAGTCATGATGAGAGCGTTTGGTTTCAGGCTGCGTTTCTGCCTCAAGACAGGCCATCTGACCATCAGTCAAACACAAATTACATGTTACATCAGCATGTACAGTATTTGAGGAGAAACAGGTCTTATACCAATACGCTCAATTTCAGTTGAAGTTTAGCATGTGTAACTTGAGGATGATGTCTCTGCAAATAATATAGGATGATACTTTTGCTTCCCTTATTTAAGACAAAGCCTCACTGGGTTACAATGTGGAATCTTTAACAAAATGTGCCACCTGCTGGTAATACATTAAATGAAATCAATGAGTTTGAGAAATGAGAACATGATTGAAATTAGAGAATGAAATATAAAATATGCAGGAAATATATAACTGGGCAGATTAGTAACACTCCCAAAAAACTGAACTGTTTTTATAAAGCTCCATGTATAAACAAATCACAATTATTATGTTTTATATTACATTACAACAGTCATTTATTACTAAAGAAGGGTTTCAAGTATGACAAATTATAGTAATTTAAAATTAAATAATACTGTTTTTGTGTCACAGAATGTAGTTTTATTAGAAACTAAGTTTTTTTTTTTTTTTAGAATGTACCCTCTGTGGGGTCAGAAAGCTCTCAGATTTCATAAAAAATATCTTAATTTGTGTTCCGAAGATGAATGATGGTCTTACGGGTTTGGAAAGGCACATGGGTGAGTAATTAATGATAGAATTTTCAGTTTTGGGTGAACTAACCATTTTAGAAACAATATATGATAACAAGAAATCATCAGAGTGATGAACAGTGGACTTATGTCTCATATTGTAATTACAGTTAAGAGTTAAGAAAAAATATCTGGCAATAACAAATCAGGGTAAGATCATATTTTCAAAAATTGTGAGTGAACACCTAAATCACTGCATCACTCTGACTTTAACCTGACATTCTTACAGTCGTTCACTGTGTTTGTTTGTGTGTGTGTGTGTGTGTGTGTGTGAACTATCTTATCTTTTGGCAAGGTATTTGGCCCTTGCTACAGGATCAGTGTTCACTTGTGCTCTGTGACAAGCCTCTTTTTCCTTGCTTGAAAGTGGCATCTATTGGGGCAAAAGGGGCTCTATGTCATGTCGTATTAATTATAAAATATCAGAAATTTTATGAATTGTATTTTACAGATGTAAATTGTAATATTTGGTTAATATTTCTATTATCACTACATTTTTGTTCAAATGTAGACACCCACTTCATTCTGCTACATTATTAAATCATGTATGTATATATTACATTATATTATATGATATTATAATATCGCTTAAAATTTTAAGTGAATGGAATAGAAATATGCATTAAAGCTAAACATTTCAAAAACACTAATGCTGTGCAACATAATTATTTTATCCTAGACTTATAGAGCTTTAATAATAAAGTTGTGGATAAAGCACCACTTTCTCAAAAGAATATAACATTGAACACTTGAAAATAGTTCCAAATAGTAGGTTAGTTTATATTAAATCTTTAATCAGCATCATAAACTAGTGATATTTGACTAAATTGGTCCCTAACAGAAAGGCTTGTAATAGGAGTCAAATAGTGTAACAGGTGGCACACAATTCCGCCAAATTAATTATAATATTCAGAACAATGGTGTTCCATTTATTTTTATTTACTATTAAATTTTTCTAATGTAAGATTAAGCCAAACTAGATATGGTGTTTTATTGAGAATTTCACCTTTTTAAATCAAGATCAATTATTTGGTACGTTTTTACGGTTACACCACATTGACATTTTTGCAATCACCCCCCAAATATTCTCTCAAAATGAATTAAAACCAGAAATTTTAGACTGGGTCCTCAAAAAAGTGAATGCATGCAAATAATTAGCAAAGGTATTTTGACATTTTAGGCAATACAAGACCATAGACATGGACACAACTCACCAACAGTAGTTACAGGCAACATGAGGGCTATTATTACACTAGACTAAATGACTAAACAAAGAACACCTGTGAACAATCAAGACAATGACCCAATCACAAAACAACTAAGAACCACATGACCAAATTAACCAATGAGAACAAGACACATGAACAAGACAACCAATAGCGGGATAACATGAGGAGCAAGGAAAGCACATGACAAACAGGAACTATGATAAGAAAATACAAAATAAAAAACATGAAAACTTAAAAACCAAAAACAGACATGACAGATCCCCCCCTCTATTGGTGGCTCCCGACCCCAAATGGAAAACCCACCCCAAAACACAAACAAAAAAAGTCCAGGAGGGTGGAGGACAGGAGGCGGTCTTGGGGGCAGGGTGGAGGCCTAGGCCTGTGAAGCGAAATACGACCTGGATCATGGCATGGACTGTGGAGCAGTGGAGGGCCTGGACCGTGGAGCAGGAGCAGGTCTAGACCGTGGAGCAGAGTTGGGCCTGGACCATGTAGCAGAGGGTCGTGGTGTAGTGGTGGACCTGAATTGTGGAAATGTGGTGGACCTGGAACATGAAGCAGTAACAAGCCTGGTCTATGGAGCAGTGGAGGACCTGGACCGTGAAGCAGTGGTGAACTGTAGAGCAGAGGTGGGCCTGGACCATGGAGCAGTGGCAGGCCTGGTCTATGGAACAGTGGAGAACGTGGACCGTGTAGCAACCATAGAGGGTCAGTGGAGCAGGAAACCAGGGCAGAGCCAGAGACCAAGGTGGAGCCAGCAAAGGAGGCAACCAGGGCAGATCAGGAGGCCATGGTGGAGCAGGCGACCAGGGCAGATCAGGAGGCCATGGCGGAGCAGAGACACGGAGGGACCACCTGACCGTGACAGAACAGGCAGAGAGTTCATGAGCGGCTTCCATAGCCACGACATGACAAGCAGAATTCATTGAACAGCCTCAGTGGCCATTGCATGACAGGCAGCGAGTTTGTGAGGTGCGACATGAAAGGGAGAAAATCCTTGAACGGCCTCAGTGGCCATAGCATAACAGGCAAAGAGTTCAGGGATGGCCTCCTTGGCCGTAACCGGACAGGCTGAAAGCTCAGAGACGGCCTCTTGGGCCGTGACATGACTGGCAGAAGGTTTACGTGTGACCACTGTGGTCAAAACAGGACAAGCAGGAAACTCACAGGCTGGTGCCAACACAGGACTGAGCTCTGGGGCTTAAGAGGGCTCTGGAGCGGACTCATGGACTGGAGCAGGCTTTGGAGCAGACTCATGGACTGGAGCAGGTTCTGGAGTGGATTCATGGACTGGAGTGCAGTGTGTGGCCAAAATGGCCATCGCCATAACAGGGAGTGCGACTGACAGTGGGATCACCTCAGAGACCCTCAGACTGGGTACCACCGCAGAGATACAACCTGCTCGAACCAACACAAGTGGCGTGTCCTCCAAACTGGAAGCCAGTCTCACACACCTAGGAATCGCGCTTGTAGCCTCAGATGCGATGTTCATGACATCTGGAAACACTGGAGTGGTGTCCATGATGGCTGGAGACTCTGGCTTGGCAGCCATGATGGGTCGAGAGTCTGGAGTGGCAGCTATGTCGGGTTGTGGCTCTGGAGTGGCAGCAATGACACGAGGCTGACGTGAACTGGCCCTGGATTGGCAGGCATGATGTGAGCAGGCTCTGGCTTGGTAGGTGCTGCAGGGCTGTGGGTAGCATCGTCCACAGTTCCCACAGTGAATGGTGATCCACTCAGTAATAAGGCATAGTCTATATATTCAGCAAGGGACCAATGGATTTTTCCCCCAGGAAGCTGGGAACAAATGGGCTCACCCAAAAGAAACTGCTGGGTTCATATTTTGGTCTAGCTTTCTGTAATAAAATGTCCACATAAGGCGAGCGTTGTGAAAACCCACGTGCAGTTTTATTATATCCCAAAAGTGAGAAGATAAACAATAAACAAAGACATGGCTTGGCTTGGCTTGCCTTGACTAGGCAAAACAAGAACATAAACA
>NW_015650326.1:1358332-1369964 GCF_001515625.1 Sinocyclocheilus rhinocerous
GGAGGGACCACCTGACCGTGACAGAACAGGCAGAGAGTTCATGAGCGGCTTCCATAGCCACGACATGACAAGCAGAATTCATTGAACAGCCTCAGTGGCCATTGCATGACAGGCAGCGAGTTTGTGAGGTGCGACATGAAAGGGAGAAAATCCTTGAACGGCCTCAGTGGCCATAGCATAACAGGCAAAGAGTTCAGGGATGGCCTCCTTGTCCGTAACCGGACAGGCTGAAAGCTCAGAGACGGCCTCTTGGGCCGTGACATGACTGGCAGAAGGTTTACGTGTGACCACTGTGGTCAAAACAGGACAAGCAGGAAACTCACAGGCTGGTGCCAACACAGGACTGAGCTCTGGGGCTTGAGAGGGCTCTGGAGCGGACTCATGGACTGGAGCAGGCTTTGGAGCAGACTCATGGACTGGAGCAGGTTCTGGAGTGGATTCATGGACTGGAGCAGGCTCTGGAATGGATTCATGGACTGGAGTGCAGTGTGTGGCCAAAATGGCCATCGCCATAACAGGGAGTGCGACTGACAGTGGGATCACCTCAGAGACCCTCAGACTGGGTACCACCGCAGAGATACAACCTGCTCGAACCAACACAAGTGGCGTGTCCTCCAAACTGGAAGCCAGTCTCACACACCTAGGAATCGCGCTTGTAGCCTCAGATGCGATGTTCATGACATCTGGAAACACTGGAGTGGTGTCCATGATGGCTGGAGACTCTGGCTTGGCAGCCATGATGGGTCGAGAGTCTGGAGTGGCAGCTATGTCGGGTTGTGGCTCTGGAGTGGCAGCAATGACACGAGGCTGACGTGAACTGGCCCTGGATTGGCAGGCATGATGTGAGCAGGCTCTGGCTTGGTAGGTGCTGCAGGGCTGTGGGTAGCATCGTCCACAGTTCCCACAGTGAATGGTGATCCACTCAGTAATAAGGCATAGTCTATATATTCAGCAAGGGACCAATGGATTTTTCCCCCAGGAAGCTGGGAACAAATGGGCTCACCCAAAAGATGTACTTAAGGGCCACAACATTAAAATCCACTTGGTAGCAGAGTCCACAAAAGGCCTGAACATCCTCAATAGTATGATGCCCTTGGTGAAGGCACAACAGGATTAGAATCATCAAGAGCTCTATTGCCTTTAAGTGTGTTTACACAAACAAAGTATTCATCTTGGTAGGAAACTGCTGGGTTCATATTTTGGTCTAGCTTTCTGTAATAAAATGTCCACAGAAGGCGAGCGTTGTGAAAACCCACGTGCAGTTTTATTATATCCCAAAAGTGAGAAGATAAACAATAAACAAAGACATGGCTTGGCTTGGCTTGACTTGACTAGGCAAAACAAGAACATAGACATGAACACAATTCACCAACAGTAGTTACAGGCAACATGAGGGCTATTATTACATAAGACTAAATGACTAAACAAGGAACACCTGTGAACAATCAAGACAATGACCCAATCACAAAACAGAACTAATGATCTATGTGGATTTATCTATTAACGACTGTTATTGTTAATTCTTCGTCGTGTGCTTCACTCACAACAACCCACTGTAACAGAAGAACGGACCCATACAGTTTCTAGTGGCGTTTTTCTTTCTTTTTGTTCCCATACCATATCCCATATATTTCTCTGTTTGCCCCGCTGAGGAGGACATCTCCAGCCCCACTCCCGACCCAGAGCCCAGCCAGCCATCACCACACAGCTGCACAGAGCGTCTGCCTGAGCCCACCGCAGACCGAGAGCCAGAGCCCGTTGCGACTGAAGAGCCAGCAAGAGAAGAAGCGAATGTGTCGGCAATCCCCCTGGAGCCAGAGGTTGTTGACGCATCTGACCAGGTGTGTGAGTCGGCATCACTGCACGTGCCTGAGGGGAGTACTAGTGGAGATCGATAGCTTGGAGGGACGCCCTGCCCATACTCCTGCGACCCATCGGCTCCGCCTTGGCTCCTTGCTCCCTCGTCTCCACCATGGCCCATCATCCCACTAGCTCTGCCTTGTTCAGTCATTGATCTTCCTCCGCTATGGGATTCCAATCCTCCAGCTTCGCCTCATCCCTCCATCCCTCTGGTTCCTTCTGGCTCCTTCCCTTCCGGCTCCACCATTGTCCCTGTCGCTCAGGCTCCGCCGCAGCCTTCCAGGTCCCCATTTCTGCCTCGCTTGCATGAGCCATCAGCTCAAGCCTTGGCCCTCCGGACCTCGGGTGTCACCCTGGCTCTCTGTCTGCTCCAGCTGGGTCTCCACCTCCAGCGGCTCCGTCTCCATCTGTCATCCCCAGGATGTTGTCTGTCAAGTTTCCACCATGGCTTCTCCCTCCCTTGACTCCACTCTGGGGCCTCGTCCTGGCTGGTCTCTGGACCAACATCTGGCTCCTCCTGCTCCTGGCTTCCCCCTGGCTCCTCCCATCCTCCTCTCCCCCATGGACTTATTTATTGGACTTGGTTTTGTTTTGCCTCTCTCCTGCTCCTCGTCCTTATTTTTTTGTTATTGTTTAAACTGTTATTGTTTATCTATTAAAGACTGTGTATATGTTGTGCTACATGTATCAGACAATTAGATCTTCATTATGGAAAAATCCAAATATAGTGCAAATTGAATTTAGTGCACTCAGGGGCTCTTATATTTCATATCGAACAGAGTGATAATTTCTTCTAGTTCATTATTATGTAATATTTCCCTTCAGAACATTGTGGCTGTGTTGATGTGTAGTTTATTTGATTTTCTGCAGCCCAGTCATGTAAAATTGTCAAATCTGTCCACAGGTTCAAGTTTATATGTCTGACTTTACCTTTAATTGTATAGCGCTTTATACAATACTGGTTGTATCAAAGCAGCTTTACAGTGTTAAATAGGAAAATGGATTGTCAATAATGCAAGAAGAAAATAACAGAGTAATTTTTTCCAGCTAAAGTCAGTTCATTGATGATTCAGTGATGTCATCATCCAGTTCAGCTCACTTCCGATAGTGTCTGTGTAATCAGTCAAGTGTCCCTTGTAGTCCCGTGAAGTGTCATATGTATTGTGTGTGTGTGTGTATATATATATATATATATATATATATGATCCCTTGTATATGTCATATATATTCCAAAAGTTTGGAATAATGATTTAAATCATGATTAAATTGGTTGTAAACAAACGAATAAATTAAAACTAAATTAAAATAAAATACATTTAATCAAGTGAAGTGAACATCTATAGATATCCCCTGATGAGTGAGTAAGGAGCAGTGAACACTAAGGACCCTGTGAATCAGAATGCAGCTTGTGTTTCTGGGACTGAGAGAGAAAGAAAGACTGGAAACTTGAACCTGTGGACAGATAGTCAATTTTACATGACTGAGCTACAGAAAATCAAATAAACTACACATCAACACAGCCACAATGCTCTGAAGGGCAATTATTGCATAATAATGAACTAGAAGAAATCATCACTGCAGGATATGAAACATAAGAGACACTGTCTGAGTGCACTAAATTCAGCCTGCACTATATTTGGATCCATATTGATGATCTAATTGTCTGATAAATCTAGCATATCATCAGTCACATGAAAACAATGCAAAAATGTAATAATTGTCAAACTATTTGTGTACATTATTTTTTATGTTCGTCACTTATTGACATACGATTACACTTTACATAGATTTTTTGTAATGTAACTTATAACTAACAATACTGTATCTGCTTCCAGGTATTAAGCATGGCAGAGAATCCATAATGACACAGCAGTCTGATGATTGCTCTACAGGGTCGTATTACAGCCAAGCAATATGAGGCTATTTTACAGGACCAGCTGCTCCCAATTATTCAAACACTGCTCCATTATGATGATCCCGTATTCCAGGATGATAATGTCTCCACACACACTGCTACACAAATGCAAAAGCGGCTTCTCGAACAGCAGGATGAAGTCAGATACATTCAAGGGCCTCCCGAATCACCACATCTAACATTACTAAATCTGAGAAAGTGCAGAGCAGATATCCAGCTGTTAGATTGTAGATTGTAAAATAGTAGATATGCTGATACATATAGTATAATTTGTTTGCAAATGCCACTTTGTTATTTTATTTGAAAGTGTGCCACACGTCCAAATAGGACATTTTGGAGGGTTTCTGAAAGAATAAGTATCAAACAGCTTTTTCAAATAGCTTTTACATATACCAATATCACTTACATTTTCGCTAAGAAAGCAAGGAAGTGGTATGTGGGTAAGTCGTTTGCACACATACGAAACTTGAATAAAGGTGATTGAGGGTGCAGTACAGTAGCGCCCCCTAGAGACTGTAGTATGCAACTCCACTAATGACTGTTTTGCTAGAATAAAACATCTTTGTATTGAACTACAGATACTTTTTTAATATATATTTGAAGACCAGATTTGGTATCTACATGTCAACTTCGCGAACAACTTACTTATACAATATAAATCAGATACATTTATTAATAAGCTGAGTGAAGTTTCTGTTAATATCTTTGCTTTTACATGATGAGTGAGACCGGTTTTTGGATGTGGGTCTTGCATGAGGTTTCATTTGTACTGAAACCTAGTTCTAAACAGCCACAACTGCAATTCCAATTACGGAATAAAACATCTTTATATTGAACTGCAGATCCTTTTTTAATATATATTTGAACACCAGATTTGGTATCTACATGTCAACTTCGCGAACAACTTACTTTACAATATAAATCAGATACGTTTATTAATAAGCTGAGTGAAGTTTCTGTTAATATCTTTGCTTTTACATGATGAGTGAGACCGGTTTTTGGATGTGGGTCTTGCATGAGGTTTCATTTGTACTGAAACCTAGTTCTAAACAGCCACAACTGCAATTCCAATTACATTAGTAGATGTGAAATGAGTACACTAAGGTAGAGAGGTATCAAAGCAAATCTGAATCCAATGTTTGCGAACATCTACAGTGGTCTACACGGCCATTACATGAAGATCATGATGATTTAAAGAGATTACAGGGAATAATGCTGTAAATAATGTTCAGGTTCTTGCACAGACATCAATATATTGTCAGGAGTCACGGGTATTAATTTTTTTCCCCTCAAAGTGCAGGTAGCCAATGACTTGCATTTCATGAATAACCAAGGACCACGGTTTCGGCTAAAAATCTTCTACTGAAGAAGAAAATCACGAACATCATTGATGGCCTGAGGATGAGTAAATTAGCAGCACATTTTCTTTTTTAGATGAACTATACCTTTAAGAGCTAAAAAGTTTTGGTTACCATTGACTTCTATGTTCTTGTATGGAGAAAAAAACAGTTTTAAATTAAATTGATTGAAAAAAAACAACACTGAGACGTTTCTCAAAATATATTTTATGCTCCACAAAAGAACAGAAGTCATACAGGTTTGGAATGACATGAGGGTGAGTCAATTATTTAGAATTTTCAGGTGAACTGTAAGGTAGAGAGGTATCAAAGCAAATCTGAATCCAATGTTTGCGAACATCTACAGTGGTCTACACGGCCATTACATGAAGATCATGATGATTTAAAGAGATTACAGGGAATAATGCTGTAAATAATGTTCAGGTTCTTGCACAGACATCAATATATTGTCAGGAGTCACGGGTATTAATTTTTTTCCCCCTCAAAGTGCAGGTAGCCAATGACTTGCATTTCATGAATAACCAAGGACCACGGTTTCAGCTAAAAATCTTCTACTGAAGAAGAAAATCACGAACATCATTGATGGCCTGAGGGTGAGTAAATTAGCAGCAAATTTTCATTTTTAGATGAACTATACCTTTAAGAGCTAAAAAGTTTTGGTTACCATTGACTTCTATGTTCTTGTATGGAGAAAAAAACAGTTTTAAATTAAATTGATTGAAAAAAAACAACACTGAGACGTTTCTCAAAATATATTTTATGCTCCACAAAAGAACAGAAGTCATACAGGTTTGGAATGACATGAGGGTGAGTCAATTATTTAGAATTTTCAGGTGAACTGTAGCTTTAAGAACAGTTGCGTTTTTTTTTGTTTTGTTTTTTACAAACATAGTAATATAATTAATATAATAAAAAATGTAGGCTAATGTAAAAATACACACAGATAAGATCAAATTAACATGTCTTTGAAAAGAAAAATTCATCATTTTGTCATGATGACTTCCCTTGTAGCTATAATGAATGGATAGAAAGTGACACTGTCAGTGGAAGGCCGTCAGCTGACACCAGCTTCACACTCAGGCTGATGTTGCAGAAGTCTAATTTCCGAGATAAATAAAACTCGCTTCTCAGCAGCAGTATTCTTCCCTGTGCAGGAGAAGGGCGTGCGCAGTGTCCGCGCGAACCGCCTGCTCAGAGCGGGAATCGAACCCATGACAGAAGTGGAGTTGAATGCGGATGTCCACGGCGCAGTGACAGCGAGAAGGAACTGGAGTCTCGGGATGTGCTCGCTTTGAGTCAGACGAGCTTCAGCAAAATTCAGTTACGGAGGACGATCGTTAAAATCGTTAAACTGGCGTGAATTATTTCGCGAGAGGAGAACGTCTTCCTCCTAAATATTAAGAGAAGAATTCTGACTGCAGGAAAATGGGAAGTACAGTGATGGACTCCAAGAAAAAGGACTGTACAAAGAAATCCTCAAAGAAAAAGCGATCCCTGCGCCTAAACATGCCAGTGAGTTGGTTTTCGCTCTTTATATTTTGTAACTTTGCTGCTTCGTTAAGTGTTGACAATTCCGCGTGAGTGTTGCGTGGGCGTGTGGAACGCGTTCGATGCGTCTTTAAAGTACAGCATGTCTTCTCAATATCTCCAGTAAGCTACATTTGTTCTGATGCATTTTTGGAAAGTTGGATGTTACGTTTTTAGAACATCTTTATGTTACATTGTTGCTTAAGGACTTATTGCAACTTAAGCTCAAATTTCAGACGATGTGTTTTGAGTTTCTTTATTACTCCTGCGCAATTTTTCTTACTACAGTCATGCGAAGTACAAAAGAATAACTTTTAATATGAAATCAGTTCTGCTTGAGAGCTGTCAAAACATGAGTTGTAAACCCTCCCCCGCCCAACGCGAACGCGTGTGTAAGCTGTGGTTGAACAGGCCTACGGTACGTTTGCTTGCGTACGACAACAAAACAGAACGTGCGCGCTAGTGTATTTTTAACGTTTTCGAGAGAATAACTCGAAAAGTACGCTTGTAGGCTTTAATTATAAATGGTTTGGCACGCCATGCTATTGCTTGAGCCTGGCTGTTTAGAAAGCTGCAAGAGGAAGTGAGGGAACCAGCTGTAAGACAGCGCGTTCTGCTCAGCCGTGACTCATCATAGCGTTACATGCTGAAATGCAAACTCTCTCTGCCTGTATAATTAAAGGGGTCATATGATGCGATTTCAATTTTTCCTTTTTGTCTTTGGAGTGTTACAAGCTCTTGGTGCATAAAGAAGATCTGTAAAGTTGCAAAGACTAAAGTCTCAAATCCAAAGAGATATTCTTTATAAAAGTTAAGAGTCAGCCACGCCCCCCTAAAACTGCTCGTTCTAACACGCCCCCACATACCTACCTCACTATGTGGGAAGATGCAGCATCATATGACCCCTTTAACACCAAGGCCAGGCCTGTATATTATTGCTTTATTGAATGCCATTCAAGGGCATCTGCTCAAAACAAAGATAAGTTAAAGCTATGACACTGATATTCTGTCTTTCTAGGAGATAATAAGTAAGCCACCCTGCATTCTTTATTTAGACAGGTATTTTCTTTTAGCATGCACTGCACATCCGAGTTGAACGGATTGGGTTTTTCACGATTACGCTTTTCATGGGCTTTGCTTTCAAAAGTAGAGGCAGATGAACGTGAGCTTGCAGGTGCGGGTTTTTTAAATGATTGGAAATTCACAAGACTGTCATTTTTACAAGAAAGTCCAGTTATGACGATGTGATTAAAAACTATGAGCATAAATAAATAAATAAAACATAGGGAAATACATGGGGAAAATTTCCATTTCGTGCTGACTTGAAAACTTACAGTATCCTTATGTGTTTCAGAGAATAAATAACCGCATAAAGGGTTGGTACAGCATGAGTGTGGGTAAATATTGAAGTGATCTGTGAATTGTTTCTTTAAAACCGGGGTGTCCAAACATGTTCCTGGAGCCACTGTCCTACGGAGTTTAGCTCCAACCCTAATTAAACACGCCTGAATCAGCTAATCAAGGTCTTCAGGATTACTTCCGTAGTCCTTAGGCTGCATCCAAAATTGCATACTTCCCTACTATATAGTAGGTGAAAAACAGTATGTGACAAAAGAAGTATGTCCGAATTAACAGGAGTCATAAAAGAGTAGGCAAAAAGTACCCGGATGATTTTCGGCGTGATTCTGAAGTGTGCATAGAATGGACACTTTACTATCCCATGAGGCCACGGGAGAGGATTTATGAATGGCAGTGACGAGACGTAACTGATGCTGGTAGGTCACGTGACAGTGACAACATGGCGAATGTATTCCATCAAGATTACCTTCATACTACACACATTGATTCTATAGAACATACTCTTTTTAGCCTTAGTCTTCCAGGCAAGTATATTGGAGTTAAAATTAGCAGAACGCTGGACCTCCAGGAGACACTCCTGCTTTAAAATGTCCTACTCTGTAAACATGTTTTTCCTGTCATAGCTAAGTAATAAACATCATGTTTATGGACCAGTAAAGTACTGGTACATCCTATTGTAATTAATTGCACAATAATCAGTTCACAGTTGTCCAGACTTACTCAGATCCCTGATTTTTTTTTTATTTGACCTCCTCCCAACAATTTTCTGAGAGTGAAAGGGGTTTTGTTTGAAAGATCCTCTCTCTTCCCCGCCCTCTGCCTCATCCTGAAGCTTAGTCATTGCTCTCTGCCTGTAGCCATAAACTTAATGTGAATCATAAACATAACCATTTGTAAACATAACACTTGACCTGTGCATCTGAACATTCTGCAAAAAGCTGCAAACACTGAAAAATCACTTTGAGCTGCCTGCTCTACTTTAGTTTACTTCTTTTACTTTTTTGTTTTAGTTTACAGAAAAATAGTATTAACTCACTTTCTTATACTGATAACTGATTTTTTTTTCTTAAATATCTCCCTGTAGATTATAGATCCTATAACCCATAGATCATTTCATGTTTGTATATCAAGGAAAGTTGCTATGGGCAAAGCAAACTATACTGTAGCTCTCTTACTGGGTTACAATCTCTTGAATCTTGTGGCTTCCTGCCTATTTAAAATACAAGAGGAACAAAACAAATCATACTGAACAGTAATTGTCTCTATTTCATCATATTTTTTTCATATTTTAGGCTCTATCTCCTGACAAACAATAATATTTTTTCTACATTTAATTCATCATTTAATGGCCACTGCTTTAATACGAAATATTTCCAGTTATTCATCTGCCTCCATATTCATAACATCTCTGTCCATATGAGAGGTGTGTCCTGGTTCCGCTCATATAGCACTCTGTTCAAATGCTACAGTTTGCGAGGGGATTGTAAGTGAAGAAATCTAAAATCTTGGCCTCAATACAAAACCATAACATCACTGGCACCACAATAAATATATATAACTGTGCTCATTAATGAACTTCTACGAGTAAGACTCTTCAAACATATTCTGGAATGTAATATTTTGGTATGGTCAGTGGGTTATTTTGACTATGATGACTACAGTGGTGTATAGCGTAAGGTAGCCTGGTTCTGGTCATCATCTGTGAAGATGAAATTTCTGCCTCTCTGCTATGTTTATTTGTGGTACTTGTTAAAACTGCTTGTTGAGGAGAGGAGTAGCTAGCAGTAGCAATGCAATAACATTACAATAGTCAATATGCAATAAAGGGATACTTCACCTTAATATGAAAATTTGCTGTTAATTTATTCAATCTCAGGCCATCCAAGATGTAGGTGACACTTTTTCTTCAGTATAACAAAAAATATATTTTTTTAGCTGAAACCGTGGTCCTTGTTGATTCATAAAATGCAAGTGAATGGCTACCGTCACTTTGAGAGTCAAAAAAAGCATATACAGGCAAGACCAAATGAATACCTGTGGCTCCTGATAATATATTGAGATTCGGGCTGTCACGAGTACTCGATTATAAATAAATCCTTGATCGCATTTTGCCCGTGTTGATTAACCGGCAAAATACCGAAATCATTCTTTTGAACTGGTTCTTTTTTGTGAACTAGTTGAACCAGGTCATCAGATCGGACTGAACCATCAGAAACAGTTTGCGGCTCGAGCAGCACGGATCTACAGGTTACTCAATCAAAACTCACTTTTGGACATTCCTGACAGTCACGCCGACTCGAAATGAGCCGAAATACCAACGTTTCTGATCCTATAATCCTGTTTTTTTGCCAACTCATTTAGTGCTCCAGTTCTTTCAACAGTCACTGAATAAGGAAACTGTTTGACTCGGACCTGAGGCTGATGAGTGGGTCATGTGCGCTTATGTGAACCAAGCACTTGAATGAAGGGGTGAAATGAAGGTTTTAATGGTTTATGTAAAAAAAGTGAGTTAAGAATGGTTTATTCACTTTATATTCACTTAAGACAAGTAAAACATCCACGTTTCACATTATTATTGGGTGCTGTAATAATATAATTGCATATACGTTACGCCATTGCATAATTAAGTAAACAAACTGGTGAAATTATTATTTGAACCATTTCATTGAAACAAACTGTCCAAAAGAACCAGTTCACAGAAAGGAATTGGACTTCCCCATTTGCCTGAGGCTCTGGATTACAGGTAAGTATGTGGTAAATAATGTTCAGTTTCTTGCACAGACCAATTGTTTCGCTTCATAAGACTTCAATATATGGTCAGGAGCCATGAGTATTCATTTTGTGTTGCCTGTATGTGCTTTTATTGACCCTCAAAGTGACAGTAGCCATTGACTTGCATTTTATGAATTGCCAAGGGCCAAGGTTTCAGCTAATCTTCTTTATTGTTCTACTGAAGAAACCTACATCTTGGATGAGTAAATGAACAGTAAATTTTCATTTTGAGTGAACTATCCCTTTAAAAGTTTTGGTCTGGCCCTTGTTAGTCCTGTACATCAGCTGCGTTAAACTAGTTGGACAGGAGTAGCATGTATTGTAAACTGATAATGAATTGAAAACCTTGAGCAGGCAAATTAGTCATTGTGCGCTTTCACTTCAAGTAGCTTTGCCATCTCGCATCACTTGGCAAGCTAGTTGAAGGACCTGAGGTAAACAAAGGGTGTAGTTTGAAAACTATTTCACTGCTCAGTCAAGGTTCTTACAGCCCAATACTTTGTCCAAGTTGTCCAAGTTACCTAACTTTTCCTAAAATGAAACCGAATGCAGGATTATAAAACCAAACTAAGCATATATTCAGGTGTCATGGCACATCTTTGTGCACAACATTTTTTTTTTTTTTCATTGCATTGGGTCATTCTTTTTGTAAAGGTAAAATGTCTAAAAACGAATGTTTTTGAGCTACTCTAATCTACTGTTTTAACTCCGTTAAATGACTGCTGAACAGTTGTCTAAAACATGGCTAAACTTTGACATCACCCCCCACAGTGATGTTTTTTCAGGCTCAACAGAAAGCATCCGCCGACAAAACCAACCAGTGTTTGATCCTGTTCCCAGT
>NW_015650326.1:1371707-1402756 GCF_001515625.1 Sinocyclocheilus rhinocerous
GTGAAATGAAGGTTTTAATGGTTTATGTAAAAAAAGTGAGTTAAGAATGGTTTATTCACTTTATATTCACTTAAGACAAGTAAAACATCCACGTTTCACATTATTATTGGGTGCTGTAATAATATAATTGCATATACGTTACGCCATTGCATAATTAAGTAAACAAACTGGTGAAATTATTATTTGAACCATTTCATTGAAACAAACTGTCCAAAAGAACCAGTTCACAGAAAGGAATTGGACTTCCCCATTTGCCTGAGGCTCTGGATTACAGGTAAGTATGTGGTAAATAATGTTCAGTTTCTTGCACAGACCAATTGTTTCGCTTCATAAGACCTCAATATATGGTCAGGAGCCATGAGTATTCATTTTGTGTTGCCTGTATGTGCTTTTATTGACCCTCAAAGTGACAGTAGCCATTGACTTGCATTTTATGAATTGCCAAGGGCCAAGGTTTTAGCTAAAAATCTTCTTTATTGTTCTACTGAAGAAACCTACATCTTGGATGAGTAAATGAACAGTAAATTTTCATTTTGAGTGAACTATCCCTTTAAAAGTTTTGGTCTGGCCCTTGTTAGTCCTGTACATCAGCTGCGTTAAACTAGTTGGACAGGAGTAGCATGTATTGTAAACTGATAATGAATTGAAAACCTTGAGCAGGCAAATTAGTCATTGTGCGCTTTCACTTCAAGTAGCTTTGCCATCTCGCATCACTTGGCAAGCTAGTTGAAGGACCTGAGGTAAACAAAGGGTGTAGTTTGAAAACTATTTCACTGCTCAGTCAAGGTTCTTACAGCCCAATACTTTGTCCAAGTTGTCCAAGTTACCTAACTTTTCCTAAAATGAAACCGAATGCAGGATTATAAAACCAAACTAAGCATATATTCAGGTGTCATGGCACATCTTTGTGCACAACATTTTTTTTTTTCATTGCATTGGGTCATTATTTTTGTAAAGGTAAAATGTCTAAAAACTAATGTTTTTGAGCTACTCTAACCTACTGTTTTAACTCCGTTAAATGACTGTTGAACAGTTGTCTAAAACATGGCTAAACTTTGACATCACCCCCCACAGTGATGTTTTTTCAGGCTCAACAGAAAGCATCCGCCGACAAAACCAACCAGTGTTTGATCCTGTTCCCAGTTGCCTCCATTGAATAAGAGATTAGAGACATTTTGTCTTTCTTTATGTGGATCAGGAATGTCTGGCAGAGTAAAATCTAACCCACACAGTCATAAATGACATCCTAAATGGCCGTTTACTCCTAATTTTGTACATTATTTAACAGCACCTGCTTAAAGAATAAGGTTAACAATTGCTAAATCACCTTGATTCAGCATTGTTGATTCTGTCTTCATCCATTCACTATTTTCTGTATTCAATATAGAAAAGAATGTGGCCTAAAATTCTACACCAATTTATCAAAATATGGTTAAAAATAAAACACTAAAAACTAAATCAACAGTTATAAATGCTATATGTGAATTTACGCATCAAAACATATACACTATGAAAAACTGATATTCATTTTAAGATTTGCTAATGATTACATTTAACAGTGTTATTTAATACAGTAATAAAGTAACTTTAAATGAGCCTTTAAATGTTAAAATAGAAAAAATGAGCATGCACAATTAAATATCCAACATCACACAATAGCAATCAAAAAAAATAGTAAAATCTGCTGATAACCTACATTGCAACAATAAATTTCATTCATCCCTAATTTAGTGGACTGCTATGAGAATTTGGCTGAAGTAATTTCTTTAAAAGACTGTTTAGATTCATATAGTTTGGCTTTTATCATTAACTCTGTTGTTTTGTCTTTTAACAGGATTTGAGCACATTCACATCCTCTCTTATGGACGGGGAGACTGAAGGAGCAGATAAAGATGAAATGCGCAAGGTAAAATACACAAAATCATAATCTTTTTCAGAATTTGTGCAAAATTAGACTGATTGAGTTTTTGTCCATACTACATTTCCATATACTTCCATATGAAGTAAAAACATATATGAAATCTATTAGAACAATTTCATAGAGAGAGAGAGAGAGAGTCCATGTATGTGTTTACATTTTGGACATATATGTCATGTATATGTATATCCATTCTAAATCCCGTCAATACACGTTGATATTATATAAGTAAATATATACATATATGTTGTTTTAAATAAAGTTGCATGTATAACTAAAAGTTATATTGTTGACATGTATGATTGCTACATATAATACCATAAAAATATATCATATAGACATTATTAACATATGAGAATGTATGTATTTCAATTAACTGTGCATGTAATTGTATGTAATTTAATTAACTGTGAAAAATATATTTTGCCTTATAGGTGTAATATATATTGCCTATATGAAGTGTAATATATTTATTACATTTTCGAATGCAGTGTTCCAAATCAGTCACTTCAGTTCCAGTTCAGTTAGCATGCTTCCTTATAAAGCCTCTATTGTATGTAGACAGTAGAGCAAGACTAGGACACTGGGTTTTGGAGCAGAGCCATTGCATGTGCGGTTTGAAGGAATGATGTGTGGATTGTTACACCATGGGTTATATTACACAGAAATAGAGCTGACTTGACTAAACATGCACTTGAGCAATGAAGACAAGGTTTGTTATTAAAGAAAAGAGTTGGGAGTTGCTCATGAATAAAAGGCGAGGCAAACTTTCTTTACACATGCTGTTCTGTTGTTTCAGATTCAACGATTTAAATGCTTTCTTTATGGCTACGGATGATGATTTTGCACAGAAAGGGAAAAAAGATGCCAGTAATTAAATGGAAAGAAACTTTAGCATGTGCCACAATTTCTAATTGAATTGTATAAATGGCAGTATTTGTTAAATGAAGGTCAGAGTGAAATGGTCGACCGATGCATAAGTAGTTCTGCATTATTTATTGCCATATTACAGCCAACTCTAATGGCTTTTATATATATTTTTTGCCTTGTTGATGTGATACGTGTCTAATATTAAACTTGAATTAACTGTGCCAAATATACAGTGCCTATAAAAAGGATTCATGCTCTTGGATGTTTTCACGTTTTATTATTTTACAACATGTAATATAATATATATATATCTCACCCACTCAGAGCTAAGCTGGAAGGTGACGCCTACCCTTCCTCTTGTAATCAAAACCAAACAGAGCTGGGCCAATGAAAACAGCCTGTGAAGCAACAGCAGCCTAGTATATGGGCACATTAACAAATAAACAATCTAAGTGTTTGCCAAAGAGTTGAAGGTCAACGCTTTGAAATACTAACTTTTAGGGCACTAGGCTCACTGCCGGCTTCACTCAAAATTGATTGTCCATTGTGGAATGAAGTATGAGAAAACATAGCTTGCTTTCAGGTGTGGCTTTGTGTACTAAGTTCAGCCACACAAAGCAGTTAAACTTTTCAATAGTTAATATCAAGCGTAGCGTTAGTTCTGGCAGGTCACGTTAGTCAAGCTCGCATCAGCTGACTCTCAGCTGATCCCCATCTACCTATAGGAATACGACACCTATCTAAGAGAAATGCTGACATCGATATTTACTCGTTTTTATGAGTTTTTTCTTTTCCATATTTTCACAAATTGTTCATTTACATTTCAGTATTTATACAAATTTGCAACCTGGTAAATGTATTGACTGTCAAACAGTCTAATTGAACTGTATACAAGAAAGATTTGTGAAATAAAGTTACCAAAGTATAGTTAATAATTTAATGTATAGTTAATAATGAGTCATTTCACTACAAATCATTACAGGTCACTGTTTATAAGCCTTGATTTGACTTGAAGCCTTGAGGTAATTTCACAGTTGATAAGTTCATCTCTTCTTAATGCTTGTTGAAAATATTTCTCCATCAGCATGTGTTGTGCAATGCTTTGGATTTGTCTTGCTTTTTTCAAGTAGTATGCTGATGTAGTAACATTCTCATCCTGTTCTACCCTGTTATCACATCGATACTTTGAAGTACTTCATTCTTGCTTCTTTTTTTCTGACATTGCAAGGCTGATTCTGCCTGATTCAAAAGTCTTAAAGGGGTCATATGATGCTTTTTTAAAGATCATTATTTTGTGTATTTGGTGTAACAGAATATGTTGACATGCTTTAATGTTCAAAAAACACATTATTTTTCAAATACTGTACATTATTGTAGGTCCTCTATGCCCTGCCTCTCTCAAACGCTTAGTTTTCTACAAAGTCCCTCCTTCCGACAAACGCAGTCTGCTCTGATTGGCCAGCTAACCCAGTGCATTGTGATTGGCCGAACACAACAAGCACGCGTCGGAAATGTAACGCCCCTTACCATAATCGCGAGCTTCATCTTTCAAAATAAATGTAAAGACAGAGCCCGAAAGGAGAACAGAGTCTCGTGACAGACACAGTGATGAATATGTGTTTGCAGTACACAAGCCACGGTTAAGACAGCTGACTCCACTGTGAGTGACCCTGTCTCTCACGCGCACACGCACACACACACACACACACACAATGCGCAAAACACCGCATTTGAACAGTCAATAGCAAATACTTAAACTAATAACAAAACAGTAGCTGATTCAGAAGCGCCAGATTGTCATAGCAAAGTCAGAATTACCTCCTCTCCTAGGTTCACGAAACGGTCGTCCATAAAATGCATTGCTGTTCTGTTGTAAGTAATCTTAAAGATTCCTAAATGCATCTACTTCCGGAAGGCCAAATAAAGTGCTTTTGCTTTCGCCTAGAAACACACAGCGTCTCCCTGACATGCTGCTTCAACACTAACTGCGGTTACTGAAACCACGCCTTCTTTCTTTGCGTGCACATTTGGGCCGCATTAAGCAAATATTTCCACATAGTGATGTAGATATGTGGGGGCGTGTTAGAACGAGCCGTTTTAGGGGGGCGTGGCAGAGTCTTAACTTTGATAAAGAATATCTCTTTGGTTTTGAGACTTTAGTCTTTGCAACTTCAGGGATCTTATCTATGCACAATCAGCTTGTAACACTCCAAAGAGAAAGGAAAACTTGAAATCGCATCATATGACCCCTTTAAGCTTCAAACCAGATAAGGCTGAAAGAGATTCTGTGGCCATTATTGAGCTTGAGATATCATGCTGAGTGTTATAGAATCAGTTGACTGTGCTAATGTAATTTCCTGTATATTTTGCGCACTGTTAAGCTCCGCCCACTTGGTTACTGTTGCTCAGTCAAACAAGTTTTTTATAACGTCCCATAGAGCGCAAAATGAAATAGATTTTAACGATAACTTATAAATCTTTAAAGACAGACGTGTCGCAGAGAGTCGCAGTGAGCAAATCGTGCTAAATGAGCGCTGAGCTCCGCCCACTCCCATGAGGCACTGCAAATGATGTAATTGAGTCGGTTTCCCCTACATTCTCAAATCATTTCAATATTTGAATATGTATGCATATATTTCAGTAAACTTAAAATATTTTATTTCTATATATAAAATCAACAACTTTAAATGGATAGTTTTATATTTCTCCATCATTTTTAATTCAATTGTGTCATTTGCAATGGTTCATGGGATTGTAGTTCTTTCTCTTTTTTTGTCTGATATCAAATACTTTTTTGCTTCAAGTAAATGTTTGTAATGTTGTGATTCACCTCATAGCTGGTTGGTTTGGTTTATGGCTTATAATGCTTTAACAAAGACTTTTTAATATCCCTATGGGAAAAATGAATGAAAAAAAATACTTACTGTGGGCAGGCATTAATGCACTCTATTATTGCACATGGGCTACAATAAAGTGAAACGTTGCAAAAAATCTTTTATCTGCCATATTTTGGAATAACAAAATTCTGTGTAAAATATCCAAAAACACATAATATAGCAAAGACGTACATCAGAAAATAGCAAAAACTTAATTTGGCAGACAGCAAGAGTTGCTAAGGCAGGATTGGTCAGTGATTTAAGGCAAATGGTCAGTTGCTTATGTTAAATTACAAATGGCTCAGAAACTGGTTAATTTTACTTTATTATGTAAAAGCAGTTCCTCTTATCTTTTTATCGACACAGTTAGAATTTGGCAAGAGAAAATTATCTTACATCAGCAGAAATGGAAATAGACAGGATCTACATGGAACATTTCTCTTATACTGTAATTTCAACAGCTCCAAGAGTTCATTGTATAAATATCTTAACTTTTTCCCCTCAGGGTGACAGAAGTGACTCGGCTAGCCCATGTTTGAAGCCTTCTACCAGCCAACCCTGTACCCCAGCTTCAGCTCCCATTTGTCCCAGGACCAGTCCAGGCACTCCTAAAACCATCTTCCCACGTCCACTATCATCTCACCAGGACTCACCTCCCAAATCTCCCCGCCGTCTCAGTTTCAGTGGTATCTTCCGCTCCTCATCCAGCTCAGCCCCTGCCAGCATCAAGCTCTTCTCCAAATCTAGAAAAGGTGAGACACAAGTCTGTTATTTTCAGTAATACTGCATATTTCATGCTTGGTGATTAATGAAATGGTTATTGAAGTATAATGTCCTGGCCCTGTTTTTAGGTTATTTTGTTATTTCGCTAATGAAATTAGCTGTTCCTGAGCCATATTATATTATTTATACATATAGAAATATTAATTCAAATGACTGGACAGTGATATACACTAGCATGTTCTGTGTCTTAGCTGTTTTTGTATTTTGTGTTATGTATTTTAACATAGCAAGATGCTGTATGTTCTTTCTACCCTCATGAAACATATCACATTATGGCCTGTTTATGAGGACTTGAAGTACTATATGAAGTATTTTGGTCTCATCAAAGCATGCTGTAGATTAAAGGGGTCCTATTATGCTTTTTGACTTTTTGAATTTTAGTAAGTGTGTAGTGTGTATGTTTGGACATAAAAAAGTTATACAAAGTTACAAATCTCAAAGTCCACTCCAAAGGGAACTACAACGAACGGCTCATTTGGACTACAGCGTTGTTTTCCGGGGTTTTGTGATGTCACAAAGCGCCCCATTAGAATATCATTAAAATAATTCCCGCCTACGGAAATTCGAATGGTTGGGGAGGGGCGAGGTCGTGGTTATAACGCTTGGTTGAATGAATCAGACAAGACGACGACGACGAAGAAGAAGTACTGCTGCAGACTTAGTGCATCAGAGAAAACGAAGAAGAAGAAGAGCTGCTGTAGCGTCAAGTTTTCGCCATGTCGAAGAAACGCTGTTTTTTCACCCCCGTGCCCAAACGTCTATGTTTGGCCTTCCTAAAGCGGATGACGTCAGGAAACAGTGGTTGTAATTTATTTGACATCATATCTAAAACATGATTTAGCCAAAAAAAAAAACAATAACGTTACCACTCTAATATGTCTTGCAATATCCGTGCGTGCAAAGGTTCTGCGCGATCCTCTTGCTCAATATTCTCGGGGTCTGAATCCGGCTCAAATTGATATGGCAATATTGACGCCATCCTTAACTATACCGGAGCAGACAGAACTTGCTGCTTTGGCAAGGGGCGGGGCAGTACTGAAACACCGTCTAAGCTGTTCACCAATCACAATGCACTGGGACATCTAACCAATCACAACACATTTAGTTTTTCGGAAGGCAGGCCTTCATCGAACCTGGAACTAATCGAGCCGTTTGTGCCAGGCTGGGGAGAAAGGTATTTTAATAATGTAAATTATGTGAAAAATAATGCGTTTTTCGAACCACCAAGCATGAGATCCTGTTCTAGTACCGACCTTTAAAGGGGTCATATGATGTTGCTAAAAAGAACATTATTTTGTGTATTTGGTATAATGAAATGTGTTTATGCGGTTTAAGATTAAAAAAACACATTATTTTCCACATACCGTACATTATTGTTTCTCCTCTATGCCCCGCCTTTCTGAAACACGTCGATTTTTACAAAGCTCATCGGTCTGAAAAAGCGAGGTGTGCTGTGATTGGCCAGCTATCCAGTGCGTTGTGATTGGCCGAATACCTCAAGCGTGAGACGGAAATGATACGCCCCTCACCATACTGTGATGATGCCGTGTCCGGCCGGAGCGACGAGACATAAACATTAAAACCCATTACAAACAAGGCATTTGTTGCATCCAGTGGGGACATAATTAAGGATTATAATGACTTATACTGTCTTTTTACGCGTTGCGTTGCATCGCGCCGCGTAAACATAAAACCATGTCTGCATGTGGAGCCGTTTTAGGTAGGCGTGGCTGACTCAACTTTTATAAAGAATATCTCTTTGGATTTGAGACTTTAGTCTTTGCAACTTTACAGATCTTCTTTATGCACCAAGAGCTTGTAACACTCCAAAGAGAAAGGAAAAATTGAAATCGCATCATATGACCCCTTTAAGACAGCAGTTAATACCAAAAACAATTACCAGCATGGTAAGAATTCATTCAGCAACTTCCTGAGTCAGTTTTCTCTGTATACTGATTGCAGATGTTTTGCATCTTCACTTTTGTTATAATGGTTATGGGGAAGCTGATCAGTGACGAAGGGAACTTTTAACACAGACTTTGAGTTCCTGTTGACTCGCTTTCAAAACATCAGAACAGGAAGTGGTAAGATCATGATTTGGGTTTTCTAGCCTTTTATTTTTTCTAATGACTAAAGCCATTACACTCTTAAAAATAAAGGTGCTTCACGATGCCATAGAAGAACCTTTTTGTCTAAATGGTTCCATAAAGAACCTTTAACATCTGAAGAACCTTTCTGTTTCACAAAAGGTTCTTTGTGGCGAAAGAAGGTTCTTCAGATTACAAAAAGGTAAGAAAGAGATGGTTCTTTAAAGAACCTTTGACTGAATGGTTCTTTGTGGAACCAAAAATGGTTCTTCTATGGCATCGCTTGAAGAACCTTTTGAAGCACCTTTATTTTTAAGAGTGTAGAGCACATGCTATTAGGCCAAATTGTGCAGATCTAATGTGCACATTAAGCAGTTTGATAGATAATGGGGCACAGACATGAGCCCACATCACTGTTTCTCTAGTCAGAGTCTAGTGGTGGCCTGGAAATGACTTAAGTGAGGGCTTGTTACAGGATTTACAGGTCAGTCTCAGACTCACAGCTCATTTGCTGACTTTATGCAACAGTAATGCTAGGAGAATCAAGTTTTTAATATAGAGAATCAATATCTTAATAAAACAAATACTCTTAACTCCTAAATCATCCTTATGGAAAGCAGTTTCTTTTGGCTTGCTGCTCTGATTAAACTGCATGTCAGTATCAAGAGGAATCAAGTATTAATGTACCATAGCATATCATACCAATATAGATTTTTGGATATTCACAGATTTATTGTGTTTTTTTTTTTGTTTGTAAAATAAATACAGCATCCTAAAAAAATTGAAATTTTGCTTTTAACATCATTGCGTCTATTATCATTCTTCATAAGCTTATCACCTAGTTATTTTATTTCTTAATGATGTCAGGTTGTCAGTGAGAGGATTTGGTTTTTTCACAAATTTAAAGGGTGAACTATAGCCAAAACAAATCCTGTCATTATTTACGGACCCTCATGTCTTCCCAAACCAATATGACTTTCTTTCTTCTGTGGAACATATAAGAAGATATTCTGAAAAAGGTATTTTTTGTCCATACAATGGAAAACATTGGGGTCCAATGTTCTTCAAGATATTTTTTGTGTTCAGCAGAAGAAAGTAAGTCATTTGGGTTTGGAGCAACATGAGGGTGAGTAAATGATGACAGAATTTTCTTTTCTTTTTTTTTTTGGTGAACTTTCCCTTTAAGAGTCATACTTCTTTTTGGCATTTATAATGTCTTGCAGCTTTATGTTACTCATTAAAAGTTTTCATTCAGCAGACACTTTCAAATTTGTTGTACTTTTATGCACTTATTTTGTACTTGCACAGAGAATTGCAGGTTCGGTATGGTAGAGTCAACCAATCAAAAGCATGACGTGAAACACAGCACCTTCTCAGTCTGGTTTCAAATGTTAGTTGTTTCGTTCCAGAGATTGTGCCCATGTGGCTGATTAACAGAAGTGCTCCGTTTTCCTCGTGTCAGTTCCAAAATCTGCTGTGAAGAAATATGTAACCAAAATTTTATGCTTTATAACTCTGTGTGTGGGTCAAAGATGAGACGTCCCATTTTGGTTTCCACATCAAATTAAATTCACAGAAGTGATTTTATAGACCCAGAAAGCATATTATATCCAAGTAAAGTGTCTACTTGATTTTCAAATAACTTTAGTAAAAATAAAATGTCAAAACTTGGGTGAAATAATGTTCCATCATCATTCAGCATATATAGCATAATAAGTGTTCATACTAAATTTATTTTAAATAATTAAAAACGTCTTGCTGACAAATGGCACTGAGTGCCTGTTACTGTGTGCCATACTGAACCAAATCGAATGTACCTAAAAATTTCTGGCCACGTTTCCAGATTGTTCTCCAATAAGGGGTTCTTCTGAAGTCAGTTTTTTTTTTTGCCTCGTTTTGCCAAAAGGTCACAGGAAGTGGCCTCCTTCATTGCCAAAATCTTTAGAGCCATTTTAAATTGCCAAGTGCTCATTTCATAGAGCTCTTTTCATGGACTTATGCTGATCATTGTGGTGGCATATTGAGGCTTTATAAATACATGTCTTTGTGCAGTTTATTTGAATAATATGAAACCTGAGCTGCTGCATGCACTGAGATAACCTAATCTCACTTCATATCATCTGTTTAACCTGCTCCACTTCTGTTTAAATATACATGTTATACTTATATATGATATAGTGGAGAAATTCATTCTGGCCTACACTCACATTAGAGTTTGACCCTCAAACGTGTTTCACCAATCTCCTTTACTTCCCACCAGGAGGCACTGTGAGTCAAACAATCATCTTATATCATATATCCTAGTTTGAAGGGTCAGATTATAAACACAGTTGTGTTGTGTATTGTACACTCTAAAAAATGCTGGGTTAAATACAACCCAGTGCTGGGTAAAATAGGGACAAACCCAGCAATTGGGTTGTTTTGACCCAGCGGTTGGATTAAATGTTTAACCCAACCTTCTGGGTAGTAACCCAACCGCTGGGTCAAAACAACCAAATTGCTGGGTTTGTCCCTATTTTACCCAGCACTGGGTTGCATTTAACCCAGCATTTTTTAGAGTGTAGTAAGACAGACATTGATCCATGGAATAAATATGGTCTGCTTTGTTTGTCCACTGAATCTTCAGTTATGTTTCATGTTCTCTGAACATGTATAGATGGCTTTATTCTCTTTGGATTGGATTGATGCAACACCAGGAGTCAGACACCACAGGGACACAGAGCTCTCGGCATCAGCACTGCTGTAAAGTTTCTGTATTATTGTCTTGAAGAGAAGACAGTTCTGAACAATCGGTAGGAGATGGGATTTCAAACTGCAGAAGTGACACTATAGGATTGAAAATCCAGATTCTAAGGGCATGTTCACACCTATAGTTTGGTTCTCTTAGTTTTTTTGGTTGGGACCCAAAAAGAAAATAATACATTTAGTGTTGTTTTGCTTAGCGCTCCTTGTATGTGTGTATATCAGTGGCGAGCAGTGACTTTTCTTTAACCAGGTAGCCTATGCTATCTAATTTATTAATTTAAGAGAGATGACATAAGAAACACCATGGCAGGAGTCTAATTAAAAGTAGGGCTGTTGCCAGGAATAGTAATTCATGGCAGTGCTTTCCCACATGCTTACACACACATATAAACATATCATACACACATATAAAAAATCCTCAGAAATTTTCACTTTGATTAGTTTGCTCAAGCATGTTGCCAAATAACATGTACCTTCAACATACTTGTTCTATGCCAAAAAAAAAAAGTAAGATATGTTTTCAGTGGACTTTCAAAATTTGCTTTGCTTGAGATATTCAGTAATGGAGATCTGGCAGCAACAGCATATTTTTCCACTGGGGTGAGTGATTTGCGGACAGCTTTTTTGTGCATGAAATCACCCACATGCCAACAAAACGATAAGAACGTGCAACAGTAATGGCAATTAATAGCAATAAAGCGCCAAAGATGCTGTGGATCCGCTCACACGAATCCCTCCATAACTGTCACAGATTTGCAGAAATTACCATCGTTTGGCAAAGAAATAATTTACAGACAGTTACATATGTATTCCCAACATTTTATTATGTAAGGGAATTTATAGTAATGAAAATATTTAGCCAGTCCCCAAATGTATTATTCTCAAATGGCTTGGCTATGCAGAGCATTCTCAGCTTAAATGGACTGCACACCCCTGGTGTACATATGGTGGTATTTTTACCAGGTGAGAACTCACGAAAAGCTTATAAAATATATAAGAGTCAAAATAGGCTCCAGCATCTCTGCGACCTTTGCAGTTTGGATGATGGATGGATGCATGTATAATAATAATTATTATTATTATAAAAACAATAGGTTTAGCAAACACCATAATAATTTAATTTTAAATATAAGAACAATCCAGGGAATGTAAAATGGCACTGCATAACTGAAAGTTTCAGAAAGACCAGGAATATCGGATGAAAGGGTGACACAAAGACCGAATGGGTAAAATAAGAGTAGCAGAGTAAAAAAAATTTACTGTCTATATGTAAATTCAGAGGTCAAGCAAAAAGAGCAAACTGTGTGGAGGACTGAAACAAAAGTGTTGCTGGCTTGTGTTGCCTGGTCTCCTTTTACAGCTTCCTGCCATGTATGCTATTTTAAAGAGACACACAGCTGCACCTGACAGTTTCCTGCAGAGAGGGCAGGGCTGCACGCTGGTGAGAGGGAGAGAGAGAAAGGGAGGAGAAGAGAAAAGGCGAGAAGAGAGAGAGAGTGCAGATAGATAAGTGAAGAGAGGCATCACATCTGAGACAATCTGCAGCACTGGGGGCCATAAGCAAGTCTGCTTTCATCAGCAGGGTCTGCTCAACTGACACAGTGTAAGCAAAGTGACGGACTGCATTGTGTGTCTCATGGAGACAGGGAATCAGGGGATCAATAAATAGCACTGGAATACAGCCAATGCCAGGATTTCATTTCTACAAAGGGTACTGGAGGAATTCAAGTGGACTGCTGGGACACGTGGCATCTGTGTAGAACAAAGAGACTGTCATAAATATCTATAGGAGACGCTTCTGAAGGTACAGCTATCCATCATCTGGCTTCACTGAGAACGAGAACCTCTTCTGGAATCCTGGAAATTTGCTTTGGCTTCACTTGGTGTTGAGTTCTCTGTTATCCGAACGGGATCTCTGTATCGTGCGTCATTGCTTTAGTCAGGACGGTATGGTTGATCTTCAGGCCGGACGGGAGGCCTGCTGGTTCCCATGAAGAGGTTTGGTAGTTTGCGTCGGACCAAGAGGCACCATGACGAGGAGCTGCTCACCGGGAGACGGCAGTCAGAATCGGCATGTTTGTCTGGTAAGATACTAATCAGGATATGTCTCTGTATAGAGCCTTCAGCTAGACATAACAGTATTGATATCTGTCTGGTGGTGGAATGTTCCAGTCTGCCTTGTGCTATTATTATGAGACAGGCATTGACTGTTGTTCATCAGAAAGTCTCAGTACATCAGATATGTACAGTATATGTATGTGTTGCATAAAGTGCCATGACATAAATTGTTGTTTGAACTGGATCAATCATTCATGGTCTGTTGACTTGGCTACTGTTTTCGTATGTCAAGATCATTAAAATAGACGGCCTAGACGTTCCAGTGTAGAGGTAAAGGAAATTACAGTAGGCTGGAATGGTCTATGTTGAACTGCGTATTACGTAAGTCTTTATTAACCACTTGGCAGGGAAGGTCATTTCAGACCTACTTTGGTTCAGGGTTGACCCCGAAGCCTTCAGCTGATGCCTTCGTCACAGTGACGCAAAAAAAAATGTGACAGTGGGTTCCATTAGGACATGAGGAGTAAGCCTTGAAAAAGACACCAGACTCACTTGAAACAACTAAACTCAAATTGAACTGGAGGCACGAACTGGGAATTCAAAACCCATATGTTTTTGAAAAGCATATTAAGAATATAAACATAAGAATCTCTGTGACATTTGGACTCAGCTTGACTTTGGACTGACTTGAAGGTGGTGTAATTTTTTCGATTTTAAAATACTTTCTACTGTCCCATCTCATTACTCAGAGACAACTAAGCAAGCTGCACGTAAGGTGAGTTCCCTTAAAAGTATAAACACTATGGCACTATTAAAATATTATCCTGCTTGTTTGTGTGTCCAAATGGCGTAAGTTTGGGGCAGGACTGTTTGTTGACTGACCAATGGCAGACCGAGGGATTGTTTGGGAAATCTGTTTGAAAGCCAGTATTAAGAATATAAACATAAGAATATCTGTGACATTTGGACTCAGCTTGACTTTGGACTGACTTGAAGGTGGTGTAATTTTTTTGATTTTAAAATACTTTCTACTGTCCCATCTCATTACCCAGAGACAACTAAGCAAGCTGCACGTAAGGTGAGTTCCCTTAAAAGTATAAACACTATGGCACTATTAAAATATTATCCTGCTTGTTTGTGTGTCCAAATGGCGTAAGTTTGGGGCAGGACTGTTTGTTGACTGACCAATGGCAGACCGAGGGATTGTTTGGGAAATCTGTTTGAAAGCCAGTATTTTTGTAAAACTGTATGGTGCTGCTAGTGCAGAAATGACACACTTCACCTTTAAAATCTGTATGTTTCCCCTAAAAGTATAAAAACTATGGCATTATCAAAATATTATCCTGCTTGTTTGGGTGTCCTGACCAGCCCAACGTAGCAATATTGGCTTAAACAATGGCGTAAGTTTGGGGCAGGACTGTCTGTTGGCTGACCAATGGTAGACAGAGGGATTGTTTGGGAAATATGTTTGAAAGCTAATATTTTTGCAAAACTGTATGGTGCTGCTATAGTAGTGTAGAAATGACACACTCCACCTTTAAAGAACAACTACAGAACAACTTACCTTGTACCTTACATACTTTCTCTCATTGTATTACAGCAGTCAAGTTTGTTTGGATTTTCTGCATGTCCAGAATGTCTGGATGCACGTACACATGCGCTGAATCATATGATGGGTCATATTATGTCAGCCTGACTGGAGTGTTGTATTAGAGTCGCAGTGGGGTCCTGAGGGGCTTCACTGTGTGTCACATGAAGTAGTGTTCCTGACGCAAATCGAATAAGCTCAGGTTGCCTCATCACACTGTCAGCTGAATCCAAAATTTGGTTCACATTTATGTTCAGGCTTAGGATAAAGGTTAGGATTAGTTCTATGACTGACAGATGATTTTTCAGAGCCAGTATGTTTCCTGACTGACTCGGACATGGATTATTTGCTGAATAAGAGCCACGGAAGCCTCCGTCTCTCAAGTTCCAGCTGTTGGAAGCATGTTACTCAATAGTCTTCTTGCTTAATCTGGTTAATATGGTAAAGGTATTATGATGTGCTGTGTGGAATATCATGCAGGAAGGTGTTGATATGAACATTCTCATTTGTAGCATGTCAGTTACTCAAATAGCTTACAAGGATAAAAATATAATGTAAACCAGCAAGCACACAATTAGATTAGATGGCATTCATTTCTTCAAATGGGTCAAAGGATTTGTAAACACATTTCAAACTAGCCTATATCATTGCATCATTAAACCTGAACTAAATTAACACAAGCATTCATCCTTCAGGTCTCACGGTAAATGGTGCCATCAAATAGTGTAAAACCAGAATCCCTGACTTAAACATTTCACTAACATCGCCATGGAACGGAGTCAAACTGATCTGAGTCCTAGCATACACTCTGGAGGCCTGTGAGTGAGTGTTATCTGCCCTTGTGGAATGTGTAGCAGTGGCAAGGCTAAAATAAGAAGCTAACTCAACAACACACCAAAACAGGTCTAAGCCAGCTGGTTAAATCTGGCTGAATGAATGTCATAAGATAGTTAGGATCCCAAAGTCATGTTCTCGTGCACGCATATTAACCTTTACTGATAACTACCCACATATACTTTATTTGAGAAGTGTATTTTTGGTCCAAGTTTAATAGAAAGCGATATAGGGGAGTTACTGTACTGTACCTTCATCCAACAAGCATCCTTCAGATAGTGTAGCATCAGTGATACGGTAACTGTACTTATGAGCTCCTCGCATCTACTGACATAAATCAAGGGGTGACAGAGAAATCTTGTAGCGAATTCATGAGTCCACCCAGCCAGTATCCTAGAGGGAGGGACGGGCCATGTTATGAAGGAGACCTAAGGTGTTGGACACATTAGCGTAATTCGGCAGGTAAAAAGGTCCATTGTCAATATGTAGCGATTTATGAAGAACTGCTCACACAGAAGTCAAGCAAGTCAAGAAGTTCAAACCAAGCAGCTTTCTGTTGGTCAACCGCCAACGTGATGAATTAATCCCAAAGTATATTTTTATACGTATGCTAGCGTATGCCTACAGTCGAACACGCAGCCTTACAAAGAATACTCCATTTGACAGTGTGCGTGAACGCAGGCGGTCGACACATGCGCTCTAGAAAGATTCATCTTAGTCCAGTGTCTGCTCTGTTTTTCTCCAGAAGTTATGACCGATAAAAATGTCCTTGTACTCTTTAATCTAAAGTTGTGTCTCTCTCATAACCCCCTCACACAAGCGCTTGTCAATGCAGGCGTCTGTTGTTGTTGCAGTCTCTGGTATTTGTTGTTGTTCTGTCTCTTTAGTTTCGTTTCTGCTAAGGCTGAACGATTAATTGCATTTGCGATAATATCGCGATATGAAAAAAAATCGATTTTTCAATCGCAGAGGCTGCGATTACACGGTCACGTGACAGGCGAGAGTAAAGAGGTGTGTTCGACTTGAAGATCAGATCGGTGTATGACATCAAAGTACGGCGAGCGAGAGAAAGCATAAGGAGACGTCCGCGCTGTCTTATAGCTCTCGCAGTACTTTGATGACACACCCATCGGTCTAAGCAGCGCTGCTTCAAGTCGAGCGCGGGCCATCAGCAGAAAAAGAAAAGAAATAAGTAAACAGCCAAAGGACGTAACTTAGAATGGGAGATGGATCGGTTTGTGAAAGCGAAGAGAAAAGCCATAGATGAAGTCGCACAGACCCAGGCAGGTGCTGGTCATTCAAATGCTAAATGCAGAAAATATGACAAGGCATATCTTGATCTCGGCTTCACTCACCGTGTCTAAATAAAAATGTCATTCATATCAATTCATGCATCACCTAATTTCATCGTAACATATAGGCCTGGCCTACAGAAAAGAACATTTATGTTTAATCTATCTAATAGTGTGTTGGTCATACTATACAATGATTTATAGCTTGTCTTTGTTGAATAATACAGAACATAAAGAGCTTTAAAAAAAATAATTGCATATTAAATCGCAATCGCAATATTGGTAAAAAAAAATCGCAATTAGATTATTTTCCAAAATCGTTCAGCCCTAGTTTCTGCTGTGAAACAATGGCCCGGGCCAGTGTTGCCACCTTGTGGAACAACTGATTAGTGCAAAACCAAGTCAATGCGCATGTGCGACCTGCATGTACAAAGTAGGAGCAAATCTTCCCACATCGTGACGTAGACATGTGGGGGCGTGTTAGAACGAGCCGTTTTAGGTAGGAGTGGTTAACTCTTAACTTTTATAAAGAATATCTCTTTGGATTTGAGACTTTAGTCTTTGCAACTTTACAGATCTTCTTTATGCACCAAGAGCTTGTAACACTCCAAAGAGAAAGAAAAAATTGAAATCGCATCATATGACCCCTTTAAGACTGGTAATTAAGGAGCTTTTTACCCTATGAAACCCTTAAGAAACCCTGGAGCAGGGTTAGCACCTGCTTTTGCAGCATTGACCCCACAATGCGATGCCAAACTTGTACAATGTGAAACAATGCAGTGTTTAAATGTTGCAGCTAGATGCGTAGCAACAGTCACTCAGTCGCGTGCCTCATATTCACATGCATTGGACATTCACGTAAACACTGCTCGTCTTAACTTTATAGTCTGAAAAGTCCAGGGAAAACTTTATAGTACTGGGCGATATATAATGTGAGGATGCGCAATGCTATAGTTAACTATTTCAAGTCTGAAATACCCTTGAGACAATTTTCGAAATATACAGTATCTTCTGTTGTGTTCCACAGAAGATTTGGAATGACACAAGGGTACATAAATGATAATGAAATGTATTATTGGGTGAACTACCCTTTATAATTCGATTTTAGTGTCAAACCTCCTACAGAAGAGGGCACAATTTCAGAAAAAATTGTCAATATGTGCATCACGCTCAATAATTAAGCCTGGGAGAGGAGTACCTAATTACATGACTTTCTCTGACCTCTATCCACTGGTCACTGCCAAGACCACGAGAGTCTGTCCCACTGACTGAACGATAATATCAAGGCAAGTTGGATGTGTTTGGTGTGTCGACAGGGCCATCAACACCCAGCTGGGGCTGTTAATGCCCACCCGCTGAGAGGTGTGACTGTGCGCACTGACTCAATCTGATTTTTGAACGACTATGTAAATGAAGTTAATGAATGATGAACAGCTGAAAATTAGCTACTGGGACACCAGCATTAATTGATGCCAGCCTGACCCCAGCCTCAATCTTCCCTTCGTACACCGAGAGGAGGCTTGCCAGGGCTAATCGTGTCTACAGTAAACTAATTGATTACAACAGTGCATTTCATAAATGAAACGCAAATTCATATTGTCTTATAATCTAATGATGGATACCCATCTTCTGAATCACTTGCATACAGCCCAAACCATGCACATCTGCCAATCCAACACAGAACGTTTTGACTATGAAACGTCCGTAGATGAAGCATAGTGACATGCTATAGCCAAATGCCTTGATAGCAGAGATACATGAATAGTGCCCTGAGCTGAATATGCCCAGTTGCTTCAACTCTCAGCTGAATTAATGTACTGATATTCAAATCATGCTTCAGATTTAAAGATTCCTCAGAGCATATGTGCTTTTGATAGTGCTACGGCAGTATTAGTAGAGGCTGGTGCAGTAATATATCAGTGCATGTGTTGTGTCATGCAGTACACGAGGGGTTATGTGAGGGCTGTCATATGAGACACACCTGTTTGCTGTGGTATCTCTGATGAATCCAGCTCTAAACAGGAGTGATTAACTCTATAGTAACACTGAATCAAAAGAATGTTCTGTGTTACATATGAGTCAAGCTGTATCGACCACATTTGTGGCATAATTTTGATTATCACAGAAAATAATTTAGAATTGCACTTACATTAAGACTTTTGCATGATATGTGCAGGGTTACCAGAACAGGACTGTTGACATGCAGCAAATTCCACTCATGAGAATGACAATGAGTACGTTTACATGGACATCAGTAATCTAATTATTTACCTTATTCTGAATAAGACAATATTCTGATTAAGGTGTTTACATGAGTTGCTTTTAGAATATTCTTTTCATGTTCCCGTTTTACATGTGCCATTAAGTGATCTATGCACTATAACAAGTCATTACGTTCCCACGCAATGCCATCCGACGTTCCCTCCAGAATTGTATGTATAAACATACAGTTCGTCTTCGGTGGTAACATATACAGTTTAGGGTGTTTCATTTTTAATTTTACGAAAGCTTCAAGGTGCAGTTAATTATTTGTCATGCTATACATGCAAACAGATGCTTAAAAATATAATATAATATGACGGATAAAAATGTGCCTTCTTGCTTGAAGCCATGCTCTTTTATTTGCCTTCAAATGGTTGACCACTGCCATGTGTGTATCCTGTTGCAAAATGCAGTGAAAAGTCCTACACAATGGTAATAATAGTGTGATTAAGGTATGTATATGTCTATACTGCACTTCAATAATGCGACTAAAATAGGAATACTCCACATGTCTTAATTCGATTTGTGTTTACTTCGAGTATGACTTTAGCCGGATTAAGGTAATCAGAAATCTCTGTTTACATGGTAGATTCTTAATCAGAGTATTGTCTTAATCATGTTAATATCGGAATATTGTTGTCCATGTAAACATACTCATTGGTAGATGTTGGACACAAAACCAGAAGTTCATTTAAATGGAACGGTATTCCTACTTCAAAAAGAACAACTTGGATAACTTTAAATTATGCATTAAATTGATCAAAAGATATAGTAAAGGCTTATATAATGTTACACAAAATTTCTATTTCAAATTAATTATCTCTTTTTTTTACCATTACTATATTATTTTACTTACTGTTCATCAATAATAAATGTTTCTTGAGCAGCAAATCAGCATATTAAATTGATTTCTGAAGGATCGCATGACACTAAAGACTGGAGTAATGATGCTGAAAATACAGCTTTGTTATCACAAGCATAAATTACATTTTAAAATAGAAAACATTTTAAATTGTAATATTTCACAATATAACTCTTTTACTGTAATATTACTGTTTTTACTTTTTAAATAAATGCAGTCTTGGTGAGCATAAGAGACTTATTTCATGAACATGTAATGCATAATAATAATTTAAGTTTTTTTTTTTCAATGTCGATATTGTTTACGAAGCTGACACAGAATCAAGTTCTCGAACACTTATCTGTCAGACAGAATGGACATTTATGCTTGGTATTTGAAGAATTTGAAGAAAAATACTCTTTTAAGTGTGAAGAATTATAACCTCTGTTATTCAGTGTCAAAGTCAGAGTCAGGGTCATGTGATTTTTTTTTTTTTGTGATGATGTTGTTGTGGGAACAGAGCAGAGGAACATGTTTCCTACTAACTGATTCAGTACACTATACTCTTCTTATGAATCTTGCTCTTGATTGACGGTCAGATATTGGTCAGTGCAGCTGTCTATTTTTTGCTGTGTCATGATTATTTGACCAGTCCTGGCAGAATTTAGCATCTGTTACTAAGACCAGTTTCACAACATGTAACCTAGAAACCAATTTGAGGTAGGAAAGCTAGCAGAAGATAAATAAGATAGATCAGATATCAGAATAGATATCATCTCTGTTCTGGCTTTTTTCTGCTATTCATTTAGAATTTCACAAAATAAGCCACTCTCCTAATTTCACATCAGAATTATGATTCTTTTGAACAAAATCCACTTTGCAAATTCAGTACTTCATTGTCTTCCGTACTGATGTGTCTCACAGGCTCTGGGCTTTCCACTCCCCCCACCACCCCGACACAGAGTCCCGTTCCACCAGTCTTCCCTATGGAGACCCCCAGTCCTGCGGAGCGCGTGGAGGAACGACGCTCTCGCTCTCTCTCGTCTCCCCCTGACACAGGTCAGCGCTTCAGCCTGAGCCCCTCCACCAACAAACCCCCTATCGCCTCGTACACCTTTAACTCTACCTCACGCCAGGTGAGTGAACAACTTCACACGTTCTTTCTGGGATTACTATAGTTTACACTTGACCCATAGAGAAGCAAAGTCATTTTTACACCTCTAGTGGCACCTTCAATCAACCAATTGCATATTTATTAAAAAGACAAAACTGCTTGCTCATTTTCTTCACCTAACATACCGTTTGATGTTTTTCGATCAGAACAAATTGTTGGGCAAATGTTTTTTCTTGTTTTGGGCAATTTATATTTTTACATTTATATATTTTTAAGCAGTTACCTCAAAGTGATTGATATTTGCATCAGTAATATATCTGATGCAGCAACTGAGGTCAAGTACAGGCATTCTGGACAATATGATGCTTGCTTGTAATTGACCTTTTCGTAATTGTGACTTTATATTTTGCACAGGTGACTTGTCGCCTGTTAGCCATTAATATAAAATTAACAAAGGTCAACAACTGCACACAGTCTCTTTGACTTGCATATCTGTTAAGACAATCTGTGAAAAAATGTGGAAATGTTTGAAAAATTACATGTACAGTATTTGCGGGACAATTCGTTATGGAAGCCCATTGCAAAGTATTTATTATTATGGAAAGTTTAAATTTTACAGTTGCAACTGCAGGATATAGAGCCCTAATATATCCTGCAGTGATATCCTTTATCCTAAAGACTATGACATTACTACAAAGTTGCAAATTCGCAAGTATAAGAAAGTTTCTTGTTATTGGGTGTTTCTTCAACTTCAGACACTTACGTCCCACAAATAAATTTGATATTTATTAAAACAAACACGTGTAAATTAAGATCACATTAAAACTATATTGGATTTTTTTTTTTTCCAGTCCTGGCAGAATTTAGCATCTGTTACTAAGACCAGTTTCACAACATGTAACCTAGAAACCAATTTGAGGTAGGAAAGCTAGCAGAAGATAAATAAGATAGATCAGATATCAGAATAGATATCATCTCTGTTCTGGCTTTTTTCTGCTATTCATTTAGAATTTCACAAAATAAGCCACTCTCCTAATTTCACATCAGAATTATGATTCTTTTGAACAAAATCCACTTTGCAAATTCAGTACTTCATTGTCTTCCGTACTGATGTGTCTCACAGGCTCTGGGCTTTCCACTCCCCCCACCACCCCGACACAGAGTCCCGTTCCACCAGTCTTCCCTATGGAGACCCCCAGTCCTGCGGAGCGCGTGGAGGAACGACGCTCTCGCTCTCTCTCGTCTCCCCCTGACACAGGTCAGCGCTTCAGCCTGAGCCCCTCCACCAACAAACCCCCTATCGCCTCGTACACCTTTAACTCTACCTCACGCCAGGTGAGTGAACAACTTCACACGTTCTTTCTGGGATTACTATAGTTTACACTTGACCCATAGAGAAGCAAAGTCATTTTTACACCTCTAGTGGCACCTTCAATCAACCAATTGCATATTTATTAAAAAGACAAAACTGCTTGCTCATTTTCTTCACCTAACATACCGTTTGATGTTTTTCGATCAGAACAAATTGTTGGGCAAATGTTTTTTCTTGTTTTGGGCAATTTATATTTTTACATTTATATATTTTTAAGCAGTTACCTCAAAGTGATTGATATTTGCATCAGTAATATATCTGATGCAGCAACTGAGGTCAAGTACAGGCATTCTGGACAATATGATGCTTGCTTGTAATTGACCTTTTCGTAATTGTGACTTTATATTTTGCACAGGTGACTTGTCGCCTGTTAGCCATTAATATAAAATTAACAAAGGTCAACAACTGCACACAGTCTCTTTGACTTGCATATCTGTTAAGACAATCTGTGAAAAAATGTGGAAATGTTTGAAAAATTACATGTACAGTATTTGCGGGACAATTCGTTATGGAAGCCCATTGCAAAGTATTTATTATTATGGGAAGTTTAAATTTTACAGTTGCAACTGCAGGATATAGAGCCCTAATATATCCTGCAGTGATATCCTTTATCCTAAAGACTATGACATTACTACAAAGTTGCAAATTCGCAAGTATAAGAAAGTTTCTTGTTATTGGGTGTTTCTTCAACTTCAGACACTTACGTCCCACAAATAAATTTGATATTTATTAAAACAAACACGTGTAAATTAAGATCACATTAAAACTATATTGGATTTTTTTTTTTTATTTTTTTTTTTTACTTTTGATACTTTTCAGGTGACTTTTATAGATACTTTTACACCTGTCGCAGACTCAAATGTAAACGTAAAATGTGCCAACCTATTGTGGCAGTAAGTGGTCAGGAGTTTGAAAATTACCAATAAGAGAAATCCTATAGTCGACTACACCACTTAAATCTAGCAACAAAATTGCTAAATTGGCAACACTGGGAGCGGTACCAAGGATGAAGCATCCCAAGCAACCAAACACTTCCCCCTTTTATATGCACAACACAGGCATTAATTGGCTCATGAAACTCACCCAACTGACCAATCATGATGAAATACAAACACTGATAGGTTCACCTGGTTGGGTAACACCAGCCAATCATATTGGGTCTATACCTCACTCTGCTACACTATTATAAAACTTAATTAATCCACATTCTCAAATCTATGATAACCTACAGTTAACAAGCTTTGAATAAACATAAACTATTTCCATTATTTATTTTAAATAATTTATACACAATGATTTCATTTTTAAACCAATTATTATGTCCCCCATTTGTGGTGTCATTTGCAAAATGACCAACAATTTCCCCCAATAAAGCTTTATCAAAAGTGAGTGTACTTGTTTACCAACAGCACTACAGCGTCAGTGAAGAACTTGAGATGAAATATGAAACATGTGATGTGCGGTAAAGATAAGTCAGTGTAGCCTAAATACCAATCGAACAGTATATATTCATTTCCAATCAGATTTAACACGATTTAACTGATATTAATTACCCTTAGCAAGACAAACAACAAGCTAACGTTATTTTATTCCAAAAATGTTTACAATTTCCACCACAGAATGTTGGACATTACTAATAGACAAATAAATACACTCGTTGTAAGAGTGTAAAAGTGTGTCGTAAGAGATTTTTCACAGGACCAGAAGTAACGTAGTGCCCGTTCTTGATGAAACACCCTACTTTGAGTAAGTTACGCTGTTTATTTATTAGTTTTTGTGGCGGGAACAGCCAGGATTACATAGGAATTTTGGAAGATTCGCCGGTTTGATTAAATACCTCAAAATAGAAAGTACCTTATTTCCTGCGGCTTAAACTGTGATCATTGGCTCACGCGCTCATGATGTTTAAAATGCTGGTTTTGAGACAAAGCCGCAGCCGGTGATTTTTATAGCTATGATCAGTGAATTCGCATTTCTTTCGTTTCTTCGTCGTCCAGCAGAGAGCGACAGAGCTATAACTAGGGCCAAGTAATCGCTTCAGACCCAGTGTTGACATTATACGCTCCTTATGAAGTAAGTTACTCTACCTGCGCCTCGTTTTTACAGACGTGAAACAGACTCGGAATGTTCCATTGTCACCTTTGCGGGGGTGTCCGTCTATTAATATTTCACCACTGCGCTTAATAAATCTGTGAGTGAAAGCTCTTCAGATCACTCTGCTTCCTGTGTGGTGACCAGCCTGCTTGTTTGCAGATAAGCAGATTTTTAAAAATGGACGCTACCACTCCATAGGATCTAATAGGGTCTTACTAACTTTGAAGTAAGTGATTGTTGATGAAACCATCAGCCCGTGTCTTTGTGTTTCAGAGCTGCGTACTTGCTGAAGGCATGCTGGAAAAACTTGAACTTGATAATGAAGGTAAATGATTATACTTATGCTTGCTTATTTAATTTCATGGTCTTTGCAAGTTTATGGTTGATGACTAAATTGAATTTGCAGCCTGTTCTTAAAAATAGGTTTGCTGTATGTAGTATTTTTGTATTATTTTATGAGTATAATGGGTATAATTCATAACATAATTGTATTTTATTTTGTTTTAAAAAATGAATAGATTTTAAAGTTTTACCCAGATAACACGCGTACGTCTGCAAGATGTCTGTTAAAGATCGCTTGATCTGGAAAGTATCTGCTTTTAATTAAATTATTAATTAAAAAGATTAAAAATCATAAACATCTTAAAGACATTTTCTAAACGCCTATTTGACATCTGACAGGAAACATCCTATAGACGTATATTGCAGATGAGTAAACACTCTAAAAAAAAATACATCTTGCAGATGTAAATGCAGACGTCAAATAGACGTCTCCTAGATGTACGTGTGCTATCAGGGTATGCAAAATATTTGTAACATTTTTAACCCTGATAGCACACGTACATCACGGAGACGTCTATTTGATGTCTGCATTTACATCTGCACGATGTATTTTTTAGAGTGTTTGCTCATCTGCATCTTGCAGACGTACGTGTGCTATCGGGGAAGTGTTAGAGATTGCAAATGATTCTAATGCTAATGATTCTGCTGATTTCTTCTCTGTTTTCAGCTGCTGAAGAGCCAGACAGTGACATTTACATGCGCTTTATGAAATCCCACAAGTGCTATGACCTCATCCCCACCAGTTCCAAACTAGTGGTCTTTGACACTACATTACAGGTACGTCTTAAATGTCTTCTGATGTCTAGCACAAGAACAGAAAGTGAAAAGATTTGGGTATGGAGTTTTGTGTTATGTTCAGAATGGGAAAGTATCTTACTACATACTGCATACTAATCTGTTTACTCTGTATACTGCTCTCTTTTTTAAAAAGTAGTATATGTAATTTAGGAATTATTCCATGATACACATTTCAAACAGTAGTATGTTGTATTGTTGTCACATCAGCACAGCTGTAGTTGCATCTAGTCCATTCATCACACTAGAAATGGTCTAGTTGAATGCATTGCAATGTGGGATACAATATTCCATGCAGTTTACTTCATTGTATATTGTATAAGTCATTCTATTTATACGTAAAGTTGCATATTTTGCACAGTATAGTGAGTATACATACCACTGCAGAAATGGAAAGTAAGTTAGTATGCTTTTCTGAACATACTTGTTTCAGTTTTGCTTCCCACTTGTAGTTTAAACACATGATGTGTAAGTGATTGTGGTTAATGTTTCATCAGTAAATAAATCTTAGTTGGTGACTGAAATGGATGGGATCTCTTTGAAGTGTTTGGGAAGCAGTCATAAAGCTAGGTTTGTCAGGGTTAATCAGTAATCATGTGCAGGTATGTGCCGTTGTTAGATCTGGGTGTAACTCCCTTATAACCTATTAACCTGTTGACTTTCCTCTGGCTGAGGGCCAGTTTAAAATAATAAAGGCTCAGAGACGATCAATGGAATTTTATGCTTAGACTGATGTACTTAATTGTACTTGTTTGTGAATGAAAGTTTCTGAAATTAGGCAGTTTTATGTCTGGATTGTGATATAAAGTTTATGGGCCATAACTTGAAATTGATGTGAACTGCCTTTATATTGAAATGAAAATTTATTTTAATGGATAACTGGTGGGTTGGTCAAAAATGGAGAGAATTTGTGTTAGAAATGATGGGTCCAGGGTCCATAATGTGCCAAATATGAGCAAATAATAGCATTAGTGCGTAAATAAAAACCGTTGTGTTCCGGTTGGCCGATAATTTATTAGAAATTGCACACATTATTTAAGTCAAATGAAGAATGAACCCTTTACTGATATAAGCCACATGAGCATTTCAAATAATCCAGAATCTTCGAACATCTGTCATCTACCTTAAGTTTATCTAGGATGCCTAATTTATGGCATAATCTTTGCATTAAACCTTCAAAAGAAAGTTTAAATAACAATAATAATGTTTTTATTAATAAAGCTCCTTTACCAAGCTCAAGCTTGTTTTACAATAAGCATACTGTATGAAATTGCAAAATTGCAGAGGAGGAAAAATTGCTCTTCACTTTTCAATAGTTTCACTTCTGGGCTCATTATGTGTGATGCTGCAAATGTCACAATTGATAAGCAGCTTATTAATTGTATTGCTATAGGGACAAAACATGTTTTAATCAATACAAAATAAAACTTTATGGCCAGTAAGAAATAAGGCCAAATTTGCCAGTTCATTTGTCATTGGCAGGTGTGGACTTTTTTTTTTTTAACCCTGGTTGCACCCAACTCATTGTGTCTCCTGTGATATTTTTTATTTTATTTTTTGTCTCACACCACCAGTTCCTCCAGAAGTGTTTTTAAAGGAACCTAAAGAAAAGCATTGTTATGTGAATCCTTTGTTCTCTTTTAGGTAAAGAAAGCTTTCTTTGCCTTGGTTGCTAATGGAGTTCGAGCCGCGCCATTATGGGAAACCAAAAAGCAAAGCTTTGTGGGTAAGCAATGACACGTGCACACACACTCACACACATGCTCTCACCTGCATTTCAGTCATTCTTTTCACTGGAGTTGTCTTTTATAGGTCATGCAGACAGAAAATGTTTAACTCCTTTAATCCTGCAAGTCCATTTAAAAGCCTGTCTTGAAATTATTGTTAAACTTAATCAGTAATCAAATAAAAACATTGCTTCAGGACATTATTTGTTCACCTGTAACATAATTGGACATGCTTAGGTTAGCTTGCTAACAATAACATGTACCAAATTGGTTGAAATTCATTGCTGCCTGTTTCCTGTCTGAATTGTTTTGAATTGTAGATATTGATAAACTGGCCTAGATGGAATCTGCTGATGTTTTTCTAATTTTCTGTGCTGATATTTTACACGAAAGCATGAAAGAAAATTTTAACATGGTCAAATGTGTTAAATGATCTGAGAGCTCTTGTTGGTAAATGAACATCAATGTATTATAGCAAATGCACAAAGGACACTGGATGCATATTCTGCAAAATCTGCATGCACTGTTTCTCTGTGAGCCTAGATATGAGTCCTATCTAATGATATGTTTTCTCAATAGGAATGTTAACCATCACAGACTTCATCATCATCCTGCACAGATACTACAAATCGCCGCTGGTAAGGATTCAGACATCACAGAAACTCGAATACAACCAAAGTTTTGCTGGTCAGTGTCATTTTGCTCAGTGCTGGTTTGTGGTTAATGGCTGTTCATGGGGGTTTGGCCGGAAATTACCTTCAAAAGTGGCTTCAAAAATTCTCTTCAGCTTGTAGACCTTGCATGTAATCACTTAATGAATGTTCACATAAGAGGAAGGATATTTGTTCATTTAAAAATTTGAAGTCATTTTTTGTGTTATATGCCTCAGGTGCAAATATACGAGCTGGAGGAGCATAAGATTGAGACTTGGAGAGGTAAATATTTTCAGCATTTTCACTTCATCGCTGCTTACACTAATTTGCGTTTATATAGATTTGTAATTATTCACTGAACACATTTTTGTACACCCAATGGGCCTCATTCATGAAACACGAGCAGAACGAATTTGTGTAAATCGTTCGTAAAGCCGTTCTGACGTAAACTTTCGAATTCATGTAAATGTTCGTATTTTCGAAATGTTAGTTGGTAGGAAAGAAATTTACACCTGCTCCACGTGTAAATGGTGCGTAAAACGTTCTGTTCATTTTGGCAAACTGATGACACTGAATTTGATGCACTGCCATTATAATGTTTTACAAGTTCGTTTGCTCCGTTTTTTTTTTGTTCTTGTAGCTGAGAGTTGATAAACTGTTTAGCTTTGGGTAAAACGCAGCGCTTGTCACTGTCACTTTTTACCCAGCCGTCCAATCAATGGAGGAGGGGCGGGACAAATACTACACCGACCAATCATCCTACTTGTACAACAATAGAGAAGTTAATATTGCTGGTTACTGCATTTTTATATTCAGTAATATTCTTCAAAATGAGATACTAGTAATACGTGGATATTTCAAATCATAGCAACCAAAGCGTCTCTCAGCTAGAAAAACGCTGTGCCACCAAAGCGTTCTCCAGCACCACCAGCTGGCCGTTTTAAGAAGAGCGCCTGACCGTTTTTCAGCTAGCTAAAAACGCTTTGGTGGACACACGTTATTGAATATTTATTGTTAGGCATTTGGCCTATTAGTGTTTTTTGCATTTATGCAATATACTATAGCCAAACCTGAGAAAGTAGACCAGAATATTCCACTGCGTTCCTGGACACGCAATTTACGTAGCTGTAATTCATAGGCGGGGATTATGCTAATTGTGAATGAGCGTCCTATTTACGAATGATTGGAATTCATTAACATACACATGTTTAACTATCAAATCTGATGTGTACGAAGTGTTTGTGAATTCGGAGGAGAGTTTTCGGGAAGGTCTGTTTTATGCGCAAATTACTCAAGACTCCTATATTTACGAATGTAAATGTATATATTTACGCACACCCATGTCTGGAATTTTCTGCTTTTATATTCCATGGAAAAAAGTTCAAATTTGGAAAGAAATTAGTAAATAATGGCAGAACGTTTAATTTAAAGTGCTTTGACCCTTTTTGATTTCTGCTTATACCAACAGAACTTTACTTGCAAGAAACGTTTAAACCCTTAGTCAACATATCTCCAGATGCAAGGTGAGACTTTAGGTCATATTTTTGTAGACTGTGTTTTATAATTTTCATTGCATGATGCTTAATCCTCTCTTTGGTTTATAGGAACATTTTCTCGAAATTATTTTGAAACAAATTGAGCAATTAATTCAGATTCACATTTGTGACATTATCTGCTCAGCAGAGCTAAATGGTTGGTTTCTTGTAACTCTTTGCTATTTTTTTCCCAGTATATTTGATGCTGTTTACTCACTCATCAAAAATAAGATCCATCGTTTGCCAGTGATCGATCCAGTCACAGGAAACGCCCTCTATATCCTCACACACAAGAGAATTCTCAAGTTTCTGCAGCTCTTTGTGAGTATATCGCTTCCTTTTAGCTTACTGAGCTTTTATACTTACAGTTATCATACTTTTAGAAATGGTAGTTGTTGTGAACAAACTAGTGAAAGGTTTCAGAAGAGTAATAATCATCCTGAGTTATGTAGTGTCCTGTGTACACTGATGGTTTATGGTCTTGTAGGTGTGTGAGATGCCTAAACCAGCCTTCATGAGGCAGACTCTGGAGGAGCTGGGCATTGGCACATACTGCAACATCGCTTTCATTCACCCAGATACACCCATTATTAAAGCACTGGGCATGTTTGTGGAGAGGAGAGTGTCTGCCCTGCCGGTGGTGGATGTTACAGGTAACGACACATATTGCTAACCTTGCTGGCAGTTCATATAATTCAATTATTCTCCTGTCAAGCCCTTTTTAGGAACAAAATTTAATTGTACATGTCTTTCTAAGTCAAATTTCTCATATGTGCTTTCCATATTTTTCCTCCCCAAGGAAAGGTTGTAGACATTTACTCCAAATTTGATGTCATTGTAAGTTGTTCCTTTAATATACTATTTCAAGTTAAAGAATAACTTCACAGCTTTTTACCACACATTTGTTGTGAGGTGTAAATATATAATGTTCCCATGGAGATTAAAATGGTGTTTTCCATGGTCATGATCATGGACATTAGTAAAATATTTCTACAGTGAATATTTTTTTTAGTTCTCTATTCTGAAATATCTCATCAGTTAGATTTTGCACTTTGAGTGCTTGTTTCTGATGAGTTTTCTAATTTGTACACAAATACACTACCATTCAAAAGTTCAGGGTCAGTAAGTTTTTTTTTTTTTTTTTTTTTTTTTATAAATTTCTTAGTTTTCACAAAAATAATAGGCAGCACAGATGTTCTCAGCACTGATAAAAATAAATGTTTCTTGAGCATCAAATCAGCATATCAGAATGATTTCTGAAGG
>NW_015650326.1:1402766-1445775 GCF_001515625.1 Sinocyclocheilus rhinocerous
TGAAGTCTCTTCTGCTCACCAAGTTTGCATTTATTTGATCAAAAATACAGTAATAACAGTAATATTGTGAAATAGTTTTACAATCTAAAATAACTGTTTTCTATGTGAATATATTTTAAAATGTAATTTATTTCTGATGCAAAGCTGAATTTTCAGCATCATTACTGCAGACTTCAGTGTCACATGATCCTTCAGAAATCATTCTAACATGCTGATTTCCTGCTCAACAAACATTTCTTCTTATTATAGTCAATGTTGAAAACAGTTATGTTGCCTAATATTTTTGTGGCTGCCGTGATACATTTTTTCAGGATTCTTTGATGAATAAAAAGTTCAAAAGAAGAAATCTTTTGTAACATAGAATGTTTTTACTCTCACTTTTGATCAATTTAATGAATCCATACTGAATTAAAGAATTAATTTCTTTATTAAATAAAATAAACAACTTACTGACCCCAAACGTTTAAATAGTAGTTATTGGACCTTATTCAGGAAACACTTGTAAATAGTTTATAAATGCATTCATATGTCCCTTCAAATCCTTTTGTATCCATTGAATTAAATTTATCAACTTATTCTTGTCATGAATAAGACCCACTAGTACAAAAGTGACAGAACCTTAAATGTTACAGTCACCTGCAACTATGTTCAGACAAACTGGATCAAACATGTAGTGTCATGCAATAAGCATCACATGTAAAACTCATCATTTGTCTTTAAATGTTTATTAATAGGATTAATTATAAATGGCCTGTGTTGTGATGACTAGTGATGATTGAAGATATATTCTGTCTGACTCTGGAGGTTGCTGTAGCGTGTAGCTATGTTCATTAGTGTTGTGGGTGTGTGTAGAACCTGGCAGCTGAGAAGACCTACAATAACCTGGACATCACCGTGACTCAGGCTCTGCTGCATCGCTCACAGTACTTCGAGGGCGTTATGAAGTGTTATCGACACGAGACCCTGGATACTATAGTGGACAGGATCGTCAAAGCTGAGGTGAGATTTACTCACAGCAGTTTACATTGAGCAAACGCCACCAACAGGAATTACATCGATAACACAGCCACTAGAAGTCCCACCTAAAACAGACAATTTAGACACTTAATTTTTGCATATTGAAGAATTGGTGACACTTTATTTTAAGGTCCAATTCTCACTATTAACTAACTATTTACTATGACCTCAATCAATTCCTAATTTGCTGCTTATTATTAGTTAGTTTCAGTTCAGTTACACTTTATTGTTGGAATCTCTTCAAAAATTGTTGCATCTCACAGCACAACAGTACAATAGATAGACACAACTTAATAAAAAAACAACAATATTAATACATAAAAGTGTAGTGTTTTCTATTTTCCAGAGTCCAGAGGCCTACTTAGACCCCCAATTCTGATTTATTAATTTTACAGACTGATGAAGGATTCATATTTAGTTGTTAAGGTAGTTGTTAAGTTTAGGTATGGGGTGGATTAAGGGATCTAAAATATGGTCATGCACAATAAGACATTAATATGTGCTTTATAAGTACTAATAAACAGCCAATATGCTGGTAATATGCATGCTAGTTAATAGTGAGAATTGGGCCTTAAAATAAAGTGTTACTTAATTTAAGTACTTTACCAAAATTTCTGCTTTTAAACCCTGCAGTACACTTTAAATAATTTTTTGTTCCTTTTTCACGATTCAGTAGTATTTTCTGTTGTAATCGACAGTATGCCGCAGATTTGCTGCATAGACAGTACAATGCAAATAATTTATTAAAATACTCCATTAAATGCACAAAGCTCAAAGATCAATATGAAATGATTTTCAGTTCAGTGATTTTGACTACTCAGAGTCCGTTCACAAATAGCATGTTTTTACCTTCAATTGCGCTGCTTTTCCATCTGATTGTGTGTGTGTGTGTTTGTGTTTGTGTGTGTGTGTGTGTGTGTCCTGCAGGTGCACAGGCTGGTAGTGGTGGATGATAACTCCAGCATCGAGGGCATCATCTCTCTTTCTGACATCCTGCAGGCGCTGGTTCTCACCCCCGCAGGTATAGACGCACAGAATTCCTAAATCAACCCTCCATTTCACTTTCCTTCTCCCTCTCCACGCTTCCCCGGACTCAATCTCCTCTCCGTGGACATCCAGCACTTGAGTGTCCCTCTCTGACCCCCTGAGCACAGGTACGGTCACACAGGCTGGATTCTGATCGGCTTGTTATGATTGCGCTGAATGAAGCTGGATGTAGGTGTGTATTCCAGTAATGCATATCATGATGGCATCATTGCAAGTGTTTGTTTGGTACTGATTTTTTTTTTCATAACACAGACAGCTCATACATTACTGCAAGTTGACCTGACAGACTGTCAATGGCAAAAAAATCAATATGAGACAGAAATAGCTGTCTGGTTGAATAGTGATTGAAATACAGCATGTGCTCTCAGCGCCCTTTATGAAGCCTGCTGGGAAAAACTGCATGAAACACGCCGCATCTCCCACGTGCTGCTCAGCATGCTGTCCTTGATGTCTCGAGCTGCAATAAGCAACACTCTTGTGAAGGCAAAAATAAGAAATGTCGTTTAATGTTTTTGTAACAGGCATTCCACGGTCGTGGAAAACCTGGAAATATTTTTGGCAAAAACTTGGAAAGGGAGTTTTTAAGAATTGTGATTTCCAGGCCAGGAGAGGTTATGGAAATAATATGTCAAGGAAATGAAAATCTTAATAAAATATTTAAAAGCCACAGAAAATCATAGGAATTAAAAAATCTTGAAGTCACCAAAAAGTCATGCAAATTATAATAAGTCACTGAAAATTCATGGAAATTATTACAACTGTAAAAAGTTACAGGAAGGTTATAGAAATCAATACTATTGTAAAAAGTCACTAAAAATTAATGGAAGTTAATACAACTGTAAAAAATCAAAGGAAAGTCTTGAAAACCAGTACTAATGGAAAAAGTCACAGAAAATTCATGCAAATTAATAAAATTGTAAAAAGTCATGGAAAGTCATGGTGATGAATACTATCAAAAAAATCGTCAAAAGTCACCAAAGATTCATGGAAATTAAGTAAAATTGTAAAAAGTAACAGAAAAGTCATGGAAATCAATACTATAGTAAAAAGCTGCAGAAATATTATGGAAATTAACACAATTGAAAAAAGTCAAGGACATTAATAAACTCTTAAGTCATAGGTCAGTCATGCACTGCAAAAATGCTTTTCTTACTTTGTTTTTGTTTTTTTGTCTTGTTTTCAGCCAAAATATCTAAAAATTCTTAAATCAAGAAGGATTTTCTAGACAAGTACAAATTATTGTCTTGTTTTCAGAAAAAAACATGTCAAAATTAAGTGAGTTTTTGCCTGAAACAAGCAAAATAATCTGCCAATGGGGTAAGCAAAATAATATTGTTTTCGGTTTGAAATAAGATTACTTTGCTTACCCCATTGGCAGATTATTTTGCTTGTTTCAGGCAAAAACTCACTTAATTTTGACTTGTTTTTTCTGAAAACAAGACAATAATTTGTACTTGTCTAGAAAATCCTTCTTGATTTAAGAATTTGTAGATATTTTGGCTGAAAACAAGACAAAAAATCTAAGAAAAGCATTTTTTGCCGAGAAATGTATTATTGAATGTACATTTTTCTAGTTTCCTTCAGCTCTAAAATATTTAATTGGGATAAAAATGAGCTAATTCACTAAAATTCTAAACCAAATATTTTCCTGTAATTATGAAAAATTAAAACTACATCAGTTTATCAAAAATAATTTGTAGAAACCCTGTTGTAACCAGTTCATTTGGGTTCTGCTTAGTGATTTGTCTGCACTTACAGATTTGTTGTTGAGAGGTTCGAAATACGAGTCTCTTTTTAAAACTCTTCCAGTGATTTTGCCAAAGTGTGTGTGGTATTAAAAGAGCACTGATTGACAGATTTGCTTCATGAACTGAATTGCACATCATTTGGCCCACAGGAGGACGCAGAAGGGACAGTGTGACCGAATGACAAGACAATATTTTGGAGGTAAAAGAGAAACACAAGAAATTCAGAGAACCAAAAAGGTCCCGTCGGCATTCCTGACGGGATGCGGAGAAGAGGACAGCTGGAAATTTTTTAGATCCTCATTTAAGGGCTGGGAATTGTGCGAGGCTGAATGAAACTGTTCGAATCTGCAGCTGAAGGAACGGACATGCGATCATAACGCACGTGATGTTGGACATGTTTATGGTGGGCCAGCTGTGAGAATCTGCCGCTATACTGTACACTGCTTTAGATGCTGGGCATGTTTGCCTGCTGGTCTGACAGCACTAAATCAGGCCCAGGGAGGAAGTCTCCTTTTGTGTTCTAGCTGGGTCTGCATTATATCATCAGGCACTGTAATCCACTCTTGGGTGAGTGTCTGAACTGGAAATTTGCCTTAAATGAAGACCTCAGTGAGAGTTGATTGTAGAGGTTAGCAGAGATCCAAAGATGTGCTTGTAGTGCAAAAGCAGGTTCTTGATTCTTCAGCAATAAGTTGCTGTCGGTTCGAAGAACCTGCTAGACTCTGTAGACATCTGGCCTTTTTTTTCTCTCACTTTCTTGAAAATACTTTGAAGTCGCATTTCATCCCAAACTGAAAAGAAAAAATATATAACAGAAAATGAAGCATAAAGCAAAATAATGTGATTATTTGTTATTATTTAATGACAATTAATCACACTTCCCTGCAGTTTTTATTATTGCAATACAAAAACATCTCATTATTTATTATTATTATTTATATATTATAGAAACAATAAAACATGTATATATTAAAGTATTTATTCTATTACCTGTAATTTACGCAGGAAAAAAAAAAAATGTTTTTTTAAATAATGACCAATTTATGAGAATCACTTCTGAAAATAACTACATTAATAATTTAATATTACATAGTTGTCATGAAAATAATGTAGTAATTATTTTCAGAAGTGATTCTCATTATTTGGTCATTATTTTAAAAAAACTACCATTCTTTTTCTTTTCTTTTTTTTTAAAATTCTGCTTAAATTACAGGTAATAGAACAAATGCTATAATATATACATGTCTTATTAATAAATAAACAGCTAAATAAAGATAATGATGAATGATGTTTTGTATTGCAATAATTAAAATTGCAGGGAAATGTGCTTACTTTTCATGAAAATAATGTAACAAGCAAAAAAAAATCTACGGGGTAATATATATGATATGACCCGGACACATTCTTGACAAGTTTAATGAGATTTATCCGAATATTATTGATTTTTCCTGTTAACACTGGGCTATTAGTCCAAAATGTCTACTGAATATGAATTGTTTTTTTCATCCTATTAGTTGTCAGTGGAAAAATGAATGTACTACCACACTGCGTACGCACTGACAGTCATGGACTGTATTTTTACTGGAACAAAGAATGTTATGAAAAGTGACTATATATACAGAGCCATATTTTTCTATTATGACTGTCTGTAGTGTTTGGCTGTGTGGGATAGCGTGTGCACTACCTGTCTTATGCATTAAAAGAGCATGAATGTCAAAGCTTGCAGTTGCAAAAATGGCCACGCATCTTTGCACCCCAGTGATATGCTGAGCTACTGTAAATACAACATGCCATGTAATGGGTTCAAAACTGATCAATCATGTATTGTTTGATTGCATTTTTTCATTGTAACCGCTGTCGGTGAAAGTTAAAACCGTTAGTTCTGGAGAGAAAGAAATGTAAATTTTTGTACACAGAAATGACACTATATTTAATTTTTTATGTGGTTGAGCTAAAATATATTGATAATGCATTAATATTTGTCTGAGATTTGTTTTGTTGTGTACACCTTCCTGTCACTATGTTTGAAGCTACCATATGGCATTTTTGAACACAGGAGAGCATCATTTTAAATTAGGGTAGGCCTACTTAAAAATAACAAGGAGATATACATTTAATTGTAGTTATTACATTTTATTCTATCTGTATTTTTCAGCATTCCAGACATACTGTGGTGGGGATTTTTCAGCGACTCTTTCTGCACGCTACGTTGTTACGTCGGTAGGTGGCGACAAGTGAACGTCTGTCAGTGAATCAATCACTCAACCGATTCGTTCAAAAACAATGACTCATTCAAGGACCAAACGTCACTACTGTGTATTGCTTTGGACAGATTAATTCTGCTTTGATGTCGCTGGCCTGATGTCTATAAAATGTAAGATGCTCAATATTACTATTGAACTGAGTTTTTTTAATCAGCAATATCACTAACAATTGCGTTTTTATTCATATGCCAGATACGCTGCTGTTACGTAAAACTGTGACTTGACGAAAAGACAGTAAAGAATAGAGGCAGAATCCAGAACCGTTTTTCTTGATCTGTATTCTTGTATTTTATTTTGTTTGATAAACACCATAACAAATACAAATCTGAACGGCTGTATGAAAACAAGTAAATACTAGGCTACGTTTCCTCTCCGTGATATGAATGGCGAAACGCCCCATGAAGCTTCGAAACATCTGTGAATCTTTTGGTTCAGAGCTCGTATCAAACTCGCCAAATTACGAGAACAGAGGTTATCAGAGATTCTCTATTATTAGGAGACGCCCAATAATAATCAGTGTTGGGGGTAACGCATTACAAGTAACGCGAGTTACGTAATCAGATTACTTTTTTCAAGTAACTAGTAAAGTAACGCATTACTTTTTTAATTTACAAGAAAATCCGAGTTACTTTTTCAAAAAAGTAATGCCAGTTATAATAATTACCTTCATATTTAATGGCAATACTCCTAGAATACATTTAATAGACTGCACTTTAATGAAAACATTTGCAATTGGTACGTAAAGGTGTCATTATGCCTGTTTGAGCTTAATTTTCGTTTCAGTTGATTTAGTTTTGAAAAGCTATGTATTTCTGCTTTTCTCTTAGCGCCACCTACTGTCAGAGAGCGAATGTGCATTTTCACTCAACCTGTCCTTCATTTAAGAACTGTCTGAACCAGGGGTCTCCAGACTCGGTCCTTGAGGGCTGGTGTCCTGCAGCATGCCTCAAAACACCTGCCTGGAAGTTTCTAGTAGCCTACTTCTAGTAAGAGCTTGATTAGCTGGTTCAGGTGTGTTTAATTAGGGTCGGAGCTAAACTCTGCAGGACACCGGCCCTCCAGAACCGAGTTTGGACAGACAAAACAGTTCTGGTGGTTCTAGGTAGTTGCTTAAGAGCCCACCCTCAAGTCTTTATTAAAATTTTGCTCCCTAATTATGGCTTTGGATCCTTCCTTCATGTAAGTCAAAGATCATTTTCATTGCCCGGCAGAAACAATCAGCCAATTGTGAAGGCTCTAGCTCAGGGGTGCCCAAACTCGGTTCTGGAGGGCCGGTGTCCTGCAGAGTTTAGCTCCAACTTGCCTCAACACACCTGCCTGGAAGTTTCTAATATGACTAGTAAGAGCTTGATTAGCTGGTTCAGGTGTGTCTAATTGGGGTTGGAGCTAAACTCTGCAGGACACCGGCCCTCCAGGACCGAGTTTGGGCACCCCTGCTCTAGCTGGATCCACAGCGTTTGGCCTGATCCAAGATTGTGTTTTAGGTTTGTTTGTGAGGATAGCCGGAGGCACTGTGTTGAAATCTGATGAAAAATTGACAATTAGCAGCATGGCACTGGCTCTGATCTCTGGCAATGGATCTGCAGTCCTTCAGAGTACAACATGCTTACTTGGCAACAGAAATGATGGTTGAGTGAATCCAGTGAAGACTGAAAAAGTTGTACATAAATGATCCTCTTTAATCTATTATAGGGGTCAGTCTACAATTGCTGTGACATTTTTAACTGAAATTTTTTTTTTTTTTTTAAATAAACTCATCAATTCTACATTAAACTATATTCATTTCATTTTTAGAATAAAAACAATACTAATGTACCATATGCTGCAATGCAGATGTGGTGTTACCCCTAATTAAATGTATAGGAAACAGTAACGCCACTGCCATTAAAATTAGTGATAGTGATTGTTTTATGTAAATTAGTTAATTGTATTAATTAAATAAAAACATTTAAATTCATCATACAATTTTACAACTAATCAGTTTTCCTGCTTTTATTATTTCATTTGAGCTGGAAGAGCTGCCTTATAGAGCAGTGACATGTTTGAAAAGGACAAATTATATTAGTTGAAAACGTATTAATTCTCTGATCACTTGCTGTGTAATTAAAAGTATGTTTTCTATAGGCATTGTGTAGATCGTAGTTTGATATTTCAGTCTAAGAGTAAGCGGCAGCATGTGCCAGGGCAGCTGTAGAATGATGGACAGAATCTGCTGAGCTCATCTACTGACTTTTTCATCCTCCATGCATCTATCTCCTCTTTGGCTTAAGCAGGCCGCAATACCAATAAGCATGCATTATTAGAAATATGCATACTCGTTAAAATGGATAATTAGAAGAAAAGCAAGACAATGAGGGAAGTTAGAGAAAATGTGTATTACAGACATACCTGCCAGGCATTCAGAGAATGATATGCTCGCTGATGCTGTTTATTTGAGTGTTAGTAATCTTATAGTTTATATTTGACACAGCAGTGGACAGTATTTTGGGTTTTATTTTAGGATGTCCACTAGGGGACACTGTCCTCAGCTGTTTGACCTTCTCATGCCACAGTCTCTAATCACATATGTAAAGTTATTATTAGAGAATGATGAATATTTAATTTAGTAGTTTGTTAGATTAATACATGTAATTTAAATCTTTAAGCGCTTTAAGAAATACCTGCTTTTTTAAGCCTAAAAAAGTGGTTCTCAATTTTTGTTTCTCAGCTGTGTTTTGGACATTGAGTAGTGAACCAGCACCAAACACAGTAGCTTAAAAAGAAACAAAATGTGCACATATTAATACATTTCAGTCTTTACTATATGACCGCAAACTGCAGGCCCAACAATATGCAGAATTATTAATATGACTATGAATCTCAATGGTTCTGTGCTCTCAGCAGCCTGTAATTCACTTTGCAAAACACAATCAGCACAAACCATGTTTATATCCCGGCTGCAAGTGAACCTGTATTTAATGTAGTCTGGCTTGTATTTTTATTTTATTTTTACCTTGAATTGTCTAGGTTTTCATTTATTTCATATCACGCAACGTGTCCATGTTGGAATCTACCTATAACTTGACAAGCGCCAAAACTGTTTAAATGCAGTTTAGAGCAAATGCACAATGATTGGTCAATACATTTATATTTATATTAAGCATTTGGCAGAGAGTTTTATCAACAGAATCTTTTATTTTATTTTATTAGATTCTCTGGGAATCAAACCTATGACCTTGACGTTGCTAGCACAGTGCTCTTTGAGTTGCAGGAACAATACCCGATATATAAATATATAATATAAAGTTGTTATATTCCATGATAGTAACAGTTATGACCTGTTCACCATATGAACACTCTAGAGGCACAATGCCACTTTCGCATAATAAAATAACATTTTAATATTAATAATAATATTAGATAATATTAGATAATACTGGTATTAACTAGCTGCATATTAGCATGCATATGATATTACTAGCATGGTTATTAGTACTTATAAAGCACATATTTTAGATCCCTTAATCCACCCCATACCTAAACTTAACAGCTATTAATAAGCAGCAAATTAGGAGTTTATTGAGGGAAAACTCTTAATTAATAGTGAATATATATTCCCTATTATAAAGTGTTACCATAATATTTATATTAATACTCAAAAAAATAAACCCTAAAACAACTAAATTTAAGTGAAAAGCAAAAATGTATAAGATCTTAAGACTTGTTTTCAGAGAATATATCTTGAATTAAGAATTGAATTGAATTTTTTTAGTGCTGTCAAACGATTAATCGCATCCAAAATAAAAGTTTTTGTTTACGTAATATATGTGCGTGTACTGTGTGTATATTATGATGTATATATAAATACACACACATGCATGTATATATTTCAGAGAAATATGTTATTTTTACATATTAAATGTATTTATTTATAATATAAATTATATGAATATAAATATAGACAGGTAAATACATGTAAATATCTTCAAAACATATACTGTATGTTTGTGTATTTATATATACATAATAAATAATATACACAGAACACACACATATATTATGCAAACAAAAACTTTTATTTTGGATGCGATTAATCGTTTGACAGCACTAATTTATTTTTTAAACATAATTAATTCAAGATATATTCTCTGAAAACAAGTCTTAAGATCTTATACATTTTTGCTTTTCACTTAAATTTAGTTGTTTTAGGGTTTATTTTTTTGAGTATTAATATAAATATTATGGTAACACTTTATAATAGGGAATATATATTCACTATTATTTAAGAGTTTTCCCTCAATAAAATGCGATTAATCGTTTGACAGCACTAATTAATTTTTTAAACATAACCTTTATTAAATTTTAACAGATGTTTACAAAAAATCTTATTAATCTAGTTTTGCCTCTCCAGTGAATTTAACTTGTTTTAATTATTTTTATTTAGAAGATCCAAAAAATTATGAAAATGTTTTGCAGTAAAGTTTTTAAAAATCTAAGTGTATATATCCAAAACAATATTGGACCCCATTCACTTTCATTGAATGGACAAAAGAAAGTATTTTCTGTATTTAATAATATTTGTTACATTTTATTTATATTTTATAATTTCTATTAATATTTAATTACATTAATATTAATACTTACAATGGTTATATTAAAATTAATACTTATACTGTAAATATAGTCTCTGCTAAAGGGAATAGTGCACAGTAGTTAGTTTCATTCTTTTATTTGCATTTAGTATTGATATCCCCTGCTGTCTGCGACCTTTCCAGACCTGCAACATAACAACCCGATCTCATGAAAGTGCGTATAAATAGTACGCCAAAGTCCATTTTTGCGTATCAATACCACGAGTTTTCGTTTTTATTTGGCGTACTATTTATACGCATTTTCATGATGACCAGGTAAAATATTCTCATAGAAAAACATTACATTTAAACTAGGCCAAATATTGATCGTTCTGACTAAAACTAGCGCACAGCTATTGGCATGTCGCTCACATCAGCATCTGGCTGTGATTTTCAATTCTTTTTCCAGTCAAAGCATGTCGTGTCTTCCATATCCACCGCATCATGCTTTTCACAGATTCAGTGCAGTGGTGTCTTTTTGAAGAACGCCACGAGCTGAAGAAAAAGAAAGCGTGTGAGGAGAGCGATTGAGTGCGAAGTGAAAGCTGGCCTGCGGGAGTCATTTTTACACGCATGGCATTTAGTGGGACGAGGGATTGGAGATGTGACGTGCTCTGGGACGTCTTTGAAGTCGAGGGGACAGGGTGGACAAATAACACCCCCAGCGCTCGTGTGTATCTTCCCTTAAACGACTGTGACTGCGACACGCCGCCTTCTGATGTGTTTTTGAATTTCCTCACAAAAATCTCACCGTAAATCAGTCATTTCACGGAGGCAAAGGCGTCTTAAATTCGTTTTATTGAATCTTAATTTGTTTGGCAGGAACAGAGGGATTCTAGACTCTAGTAGCTTACTGAAGCAGTGCCACATGATCAAACACAACAGCACGGGGACTCTGTGTGTCCTTTGCATCGCTATCACAGACTATAGCAGCTTTTCTTCAGTGAAATCGCTCCAGGTGTAACAACAACACAATACAGGATCATTCAGAAACAGACATGTATTTTGTGACTACTGTACATTGTGAAATCTGACCTTTTTCACCTTTCACCTATTTTTGAATGTGTTTATACATATGTGAGCTCATGAAAGACATATGCAACCCAAAGACAGTTTAGTGAATGATGCATTCGTTAATAGATTAATATACTTAGTGCAAAGAAAAGTCCATTTATACAGAATATTATATATATATATATATATAAATTTATATAAATTACATAGCTTTCCAAAAATCAAACTAAAAGACATGTTCAAAAGACATACAGTATTCTCTCAAGCAAAAGCTCAATTTTAACATGCCGGTTTTAGTAAAATCACCTTAGATAAACAGCTGAATGAACTGAAATTAGACATTTAAAGGTGGGGTAAGTGATTTTTCAAAAACGCTTTAGGAAACTGATTCGGGCCGACTAGCAAAACAAACTTGTAGCCAATAAGCAGTAAGAAGTTTTCTGTCTGGGATTTGTCGCGCCGCATCCAGTGTAGACCATAGATATGTATAGTATATATCTATGGTGTAGACAGCATCACTGATTATAATGAGTTCTATAGTATTTTGTCGCGCCGCGCCACTTGCGTCCGGTGTAGACACGGTGTAACATTGGTTTTGCCTTGTTTCACAGAACTAATCGTTGCCTGGGTTGCGTACGTATGTGTGGGGCGGAGCTATCAAAATAGGGGCAAGACCCTTTTGGGGTAGGGGCGTGTTTGTTTTGGTGATTTCAAATGTCAACATTGGCTACCAGAAATGCTTACCCCACCTTTAATGAGAAATCTATTTGCATACTTATTATAATGTTGATTTTTTTGTTTTTTTTGTTTTGTTAAACAATGCAAAAATAATTTTCTTAATCAGTATTTTTGCTTCCCAGTAAAATTTCTGTAAAAAAAAAAAGAAGATCTTAATAGCTTACAGTTTTACTTCTCCAGTAAATTTAGCTTGTTTTAATTATTTTTATTTATTTAGAAGATGGGGGGGGGGGGAATACTAATTAAGAAAATGTTTTGCAGTGAAGTGTTTTAAAATCTAAGTATATATATATATATATATATATAGACACACTCAAGTTTCAGAAATTTCCTTTAAAGATCTTAATAGTTATTAATAATTTTAATATAATCTGAATCATTATTTTGACATGTTAAAATTGACTTATCACTAGTGAAAATACAATATCAGAATGAATTTCAATGGGCTCCAGTTAGGATGTAAGACAAAAAATTAAGTTTTTTGATATGGATTTCCATACAGCTACAGAAACAGTGGAAGTGACATGAAACAATAAGTACATGAAATTAAGTATTAATATTCATGACATCGCCACACAGAACAGGCAATTATGATTTATAGAATTTCTAATCTTTACATTAAGCAGCACTGATTCAGCAAATTAGGATCATATGTATGCTCCAAATCGTAGAAACTAAAACTTTGAAATTAATAAAACTCTTAGGCCCGGTTTCACAGACAGGGCTTAGACTAAGCCAGGATTAGGCCATAGTTCAATTAGGACATTTAGGTAATTTTTATAAACATGCTTAGAAAAAAACATTACTGGTGTGCTTTTTGAGACAAAACAAAGGCACTGATATAATTTAAGATCAGTCAGTGCTAGTTTCTTTCAGTTGAAACAGCTCAGACTTACATTTTAGTCTAGGACTAGGCTTAAGCCTTGTCTGTGAAACCGGGGGTATATGATCTTCTGAAGCTACAGTTGGACGATTGTTTAAGGTACCTAAAAATAAATAAAAGTGAAATAAGAATGAAATCTGTTTAACAAATGTTAGTGTTCGAGAGAGTCACAGCTGTAAACGAGAGACAAACCGCATCTATTTATGACACTATAGTAAACAGACAAACTGCTCATTTTGAAAGCTAACTTGTTTTACATAAAGCTTCAATCCTTTCAGACAGGTTTTGTTGTTGTTGACCACGCTATCACATGCAGACATGTAGCTAATAGGTGCCTTTTACACGTGTAGCCTGTTCTTCTGCTTTGCTAGACATGGTTGATTTGCAAATCCATCCATCAACCACCTATTAAAATACTGGATATGTATTTTAGACAGTATCACATTGTAAAGTGAACATACATCCAAAGTCAGATAACGAGTAACAATGACTGGTTCAGGATGTAAGATCTACTGAAGAGGGCATCTCTTAGCACCCCATCCAGAGCCACTGTTTGTAGAGGAGATCATAGGGAAGGATGCAGCCTATGACCTCTGATCCTACATCAGTGCGAGCAAACATTTAATAATGCCGCCGTACGTCCCTCTGTTGTTCGACCGATGCAAAAGCACCAAAGCTGACTCCATGGTACACACTGTATACAGTTGCTTTTGTCCATAGGTTTTGCACTTAAACCTTTCATTTCCTGCGTGGCAATCCTTTAAACATGCGGCGGGATTACGTTTAAGCATGCTGTTTTGGGAACAGACGTCAGGAAGATTGCACATATAACTATAAACACCAAATCCAAGGAACACAGAATGGATTTCCATTGCAGATTTCCACTTGTTTATACTAGACCCAACCGATCCCTGAACATGATGCTTTGGAAATTAAATAATAAGAATGGTAGTGAAAAATCTGGATTTTTGTGAAAGCAAGTCCCAGTCACATTTCACCCCAAACAATGTGCGTGTTTGTGTGTGTGCAATATGTACTTTATTTAAATCATTACATTAAAGTAATATGAATGGTGGGGAGCAATGTGCTTCACTTATGTAGTCACTTATGTTCACCAAGGATGCATGTATTTGATCAAAAATACAGTAATATTGTGAAATATTATTAGCATATAAAACAACTGTTTCCTATTTGAAAATACTTTACATTTTAAATGTATGCCTGTGATCAAAGTTGAATTTTCAGCATCATTACTTCAGTCTTAAGTGTTACAAGATCCTGCAGAAATCATTCTAATATGCTGATTTGCTGCTCAAGAAACATTTATTAGCAATGAAAACAATTGTGCTGATTAACATATACATTTTTTCAGGATTCAAAAGAACAGCATTGATTTTGAAATAGGATTTTGTAACATAAAAGCCTTTACTGTCACTTTTGACCAATTTAATGCATCCTTGCTGAATAAAAAGTATTAATTTCTTTTCAAAAATCTTACTGACCTCAAACTTTTGAACGGTAGTGTGTGTATATAATATATTAATATATCTTCCTTTTGATTTTGAGATGAAATTTTACCTTGACTTGCTCTTGACAGATTTGAGATCCACCCAACTGCTTCTTTTGGTATATGAATGAACACTAGAGTGAACAGATGTGTAGCTGGAGTATTAAAGAAGAATAAACCTTTGAACATACTGTACAGCTTGAGGTCTTGTGACCGGCTCACATGCATCTGTCAAACATGGCAATAAAGTGTCTAACCAAGGCTCTCTTAAAGTCTGACAACTACTTTCCCATTCGGTCCTTTCTGTTTACCTTCTGGCCCAAATCACTTCTAGGAAACCCTTCTTCAGTCTTCAATAAAGCTCTTTAAGTTGCTACAAAGAGAGACTGGCATCCCACTGTCCATTTTTTCAGCTGTTCCCTCTGCATACTGTATCTCTCACCCGCATCTTGAGCATAAAATTTCATCAAAATCAGGTGGCTTCAGGGACATTGTCTCTGCATTTCTCTCTTTTCCTTCTTCAGGTTCTTTCTTACAAAATGATACAAGGATGGCGGCACAAGAAACGTTAGCTTGAAAGAGCAATGGGTAAAAGACGGGCTACAATTAATCCTACCAAAACAACTAAGAGCAACGATGGTAGTTTAGTGCAGATTGTCTCTTAAGATCAACCTGACTCTTAAAGGACATTTGGAGAGTGCTGGCGTCGTCCGAAGATACTTTCAATCAGCACAGACCTTCAAAACCTCCAGATGTGTCTTGACCTTTGTATTTTTCCATCGTTTTTAAGAACACCAAAACTGTCAAAAGTCTTTGAGATCTGATCTAATTCTGCCAATGACACTGTCTCTTTCACCTCGTTATTTTTCTTCTCTTCCATCCTCTCATGATCTGTCGGCAGCGCGTTCATTTCCTGTCTTTGTGTTTGAGGGCAGAGAAGAAAGCCTTGTAGAGAGTGGGAGAGAAGCTTTGAAGAGGAGCAGTCCTGGGACACGAATGTCTTCTGGGGAAAGCAGAGGAGGGGGTTCAGATGGAGAGAGAGGGCAAGCGACTGAAGAAGGGGAAGGTTCCTCATTTCTGAGCAAGGTAGGCTCCTATGGTCAAGCCAACGGCCCCGAGAGCCGCTAGACCGAAGACCGTTACTATCGATGACCACGAGCTGCGAAACACAGAGTCCCTCTGCCTGCCGTAGAGCTCCACAAACGCCTCCTGAGCAGAGAAACAAAGACATTTCATCAAAATGTAGCATTTAACTGAACAGATAAATCATGGTGCATCACTATTACTGTTGATTAGACTTTAGTCTTCAGAAAATATAACAGTCTAGATGGTCACACTTTAGTTTGGGGACCAATTCTTACTATAACTATGACTTTTGCCTCAATTAACTCCTACTTTGCTACTTATTAATATAAGTAAGGTAGTAGTTATGTTTAGGTATGGGGTCGGGTTAAGGGATCTAAAATATGGTCATGCAGAATAAGGCATTAATATGTGCCTTTAAAAACGAGCAGAGAGGAAGTCCGCTAATATAACTACTGCGGGCAACCAGACGGACAGAGGAAGTGGCATCCCGAACCAGGATCTTTGTGTTTAACAGGATGTCCGAACCAGAGCTGGGGGAGAGTTCCTCCTGTAGTTCCTCTCCAGAAGACAAAACTCAGCTTGTTGGAGACAGATACCTCATATCTTGTGCAATTATTCTCATAGTAGTAGACAAAGTATCATAAATTAATCAATAATGGACGTTATAGCCATTTATCAGGTTTCCACACAAAGTAATATGAGAAAATGTGCATACGGTAATTCAGACTTTTACCTAGGTGGGCCCAAAAAAAAGTGATGTTTTGAAGAATGTTCAAGACGGTCTTTTCCAATACAGAGAAAGCATGTATAAAGCACAAAAGAACATAATAAATATGCCTTGCAGTCCAAACGACTCGTGCCCTATATTCAAATGTGAAAGCTTTATGTGAGGAGCAGATTGAAAAATCGAATTTATGCGCATGACATGTGGAAGAAAATTGTGGAGAATAAGTACAATGTGGCTACAAGGGAATTAATAAGTGGCCGTGATATCTTGTTTTATTTCCCCACATGTCAAGGGCTCTATAGATATGCCATGTCAAGATGTGTCGCCAGATTTTGTCAATGGAATCAAAATTTGAGTCTATCTCATACTGTCCGAATAGGTACTACAGTTGAATAAGATCTTGGGACCATTAAAAAAGTATGTTCTTTACAGTATGAATGAAATGCAGACATTGTGGATTCAATGTCATGTGACTTAGTAGTGAAGTATGCATATCTGAATACAAGGCAAGTCTTTTAGGGGGCCGTTTACATGACGTTTTCAGCCAAAAACGGGAAACTTTTTATGCGTTTTGCCTGTTCGTTTACACGACAATGGCGTTTTGGGGACTGAAAACGCATATTTTTGAAAAGGGGTTTCAAAGTGCAAGTTTTTGAAAACGCCACCATTATCGTTTCCGTGTAAACACCCAAAACGGGGATCTTTGAAAACGGTGGCGTCATGCGCGTGCGTTGTGCGTGTTAGGTATGTAGACATGCGCAGTACGTGTCGATTTTAAAGGCAAGTGCGAACAAACATATACAACAATGGCGGAGTACATGGTACTGTTGTTGCTGCTCAAGAGTTTGCTAACGCTTCTTCAGCAAAGTGTGGATTTACTTCACCAATATTACAACCAACAGCGGAGACGCATCATATACATCTTATAATCGTCACTTCCCTACAGGTACTGTTTACTAACAAGGTGACAGCGCCAACTACTGGCATGGCATACGTAATACAACGTTTTTGGCCGTTGTGGATATGTGTAAACGCGAATCGTTTTGAAAACGTTGACATGTATACGTGAAACTTTTTAAAAACACAAGGGAAAAACTTTTCCGTTTTTGACTACATCGTTGTTGTGTAAACGTAGCCTTATTTAGCATGTTCCATCATTTACTCCAAACCTGACACAATATGTTTACACCATATTTAAATGTACACAAATGAGATTATTTGTGAATATTGTTGGTCTGATCTTCACACAAAGCCATCATACAGCTTTTGAAGACTTAAAAATATAATTTCGAGCTGCTTTTATGATACTTGGTGATTTTAATGTGTGTGTGTGTGTGTGTGTGTGTGTGTGTGTGTGTTTTGTGTCATTTTTGGAGATGGAGAGTCCCTTCCTCATTAACTTTTTCATTCTGTTAAACTTCTCCTTTTATGTTCCATCGAAGAAAGAAAATCATAGAGATTTGGTACAAGCAGGTTAATTCTGGGGTGAACTGTCCCTTTAAAATTATATACAGGAAGTATTTGCTTTTATTGTGAAGCTTCACAGGGTGCAGTCCAAAACACCAGAAAAGTATTTCCTCTCATCCTCCTTTCCATGTAGACTTTGAGAGACACAGCACAGCTGAGAATAAAACTCCAACTTCCTCACATTTAAACTGCTCAAGCAAGCCTCCCGGGTGGATAACATTTGTGTATCTCTATTAACCTCTGGGGTTTTTTTTTTTTTTCCAAGGGAAAATCATCATCTCATCAAGTTCTTATTTAACAGTCATGCAAGCCAGGCCATTTTTGTGTTGTACTCCCAGGGTGCACTCCCCTGATGAAACCACGGCACATTTCAGGTATTAATTAGTAAACACTGCATGCCACACACCGTGAAAATACTGCTTTATGAGCAGAGGTGGGTTGACAACATGAGCTGCCCTTGTTAAAGGGTTAGTTCACCCAAAAATGAAAATTCTGTCATTAATTACTCCCCCTCATGTCGTTCTAAACCCGTAAGACCTTCGTTCATCTTCGGAACACAAATTACGATATTTTTGATGGAATCTGAGAGCTGTCTGACCCTGCATAGACAGCAACGCAACTGAAATGTTCCCAAGTCCAGAAACGTAGCAAGGAGATCTGTAAAATAATCCATGTGACATCAGTGGTTCATCTGCAATTATACGAAGCTACGAGAATACTTTTTGTGCGCAAAAGAAAAAAAAAAAACGACTTTATTCAACAATTCGTCTCCTCCGCATCACCCTGGTGCCATTTTGGAGAATATCAGCTGGACATAAACAGCGTATGCTGTTCTGTGTCAGCTGCGTCACGCCGGATCTGTTTCCTACATTGTTATGATTTGATCTGAATGGAAACATCGTATCCGTGTGACGCAGCTGACACAGAACAGCATACGCTGTTTATGTCCAGCTGATATTCTCCAAAATGGCACCAGGGTGATGCGGAGGAGGAGACGAATTGTTGAATAAAGTGGTTTTTTTTTTCTCTTTTGCAAACAAAAAGTATTCTCGTAACTTCGTACAATTGCGGATGAACCACTGATGTCACATGGATTATTTTACAGATCTCCTTGCTACGTTTCTGGACTTGGGAACATTTCAGTTGCGTTGCTGTCTATGCAGGGTCAGACAGCTCTCAGATTCCATCAAAAATATCTTAATTTGTGTTCCGAAGATGAACGGAGGTCTTACGGGTTTAGAACGACATGAGGGTGAGTAATTAATGACAGAATTTTCATTTTTGGGTGAACTAACCCTTTAAACTTCACAATGAAAACAATGCCAAGCAAGTCATGGCAGCAAAAGTTCAAGGAGTTTGTCTTTGCATAAAAAAAACTTTTTTTTTTACATTCACCCACACATACGTTCCAGTGCAAAACCTCCTATATTATTGTACAATGTGCCCACAAACAATGGAAAGTCCCTTTGAGAGAATAGGAGGAAACATTTGGAGAACTAAAACTTAAACAAGAGAGAGAAAATATTTTTTTAAAGGTTGCCCAAATGGTGCAGACAGTTCAATGTTAAAAGGCCACAAAATCCTGGAGGCTTGTTTTCATGTGACAGCAGAGTTTCAGAGCTGTAGAAGTGCGCGGGCGAGTACTTGGGGTCACATGAGTGAAAATACAAGCAGGAGTTACGAAAGGCCACACTTCATTGATTCATCTAAAGGCACAACTAAAGAAAAGGCTTTTGAAAGGCTACATTTCCAAGAAGTTCTTCCTTAACTAACACTGCTACATATGTTTGAACAGCATACAAATATACAGGTGCATCTCAATAAATTAGAATGTCGTGGAAAAGTTCATTTATTTCAGTAATTCAACTCAAATTGTGAAACTCGTGTATTAAATAAATTCAATGCACACAGACTGAAGTAGTTTAAGTCTTTGGTTCTTTGTGTGCATTGAATTTATTTAATACACAAGTTTCACAATTTGGTTGAATTACTGAAATAAATGAACTTTTCCACGACATTCTAATTTATTGAGATGCACCTGTACTACTGTGACTATTTCTGCTGTTAAGTTTGCATATGGTGCTGTTTTGTATCCCATAATGCAATGTGCCTGATTCAACTTCTTATTTCCAATATGACAAATCAATGCATGAAATGCCACAATTTTTTACATCTTTGACTCTGAATAATATAATTAACACAAAATTGCATTAAAGATGATTTTAAAAATGTCAAAAGATTATTTAAAACAGATTATAACTGGATATTCTTGCTGAATTAAACATGATCAGGATGTATACAAATGTAGAGAAGTTATTTGGCAACATATGATGTGTTCTATTTAAATATAGTAGGCAGTATAGAGTACATTGCGCAGTATTCAGAATGTAGTATGCTAGTATTCTGTCCGAACATAACCTATGCAGCGCTGCAGAACAGAGCGTTTCGAAATGATTTTGAGTGCTGTCTTAACTACGTGAGCGTGTCGGAAATCACGAGAGTTTTGGATGATGGGAGAGAGTCAGGTGGGCATCATGGGACAGGAGCTCAGGAACAAGCGTCACACTTTCATCATTCACTCGGTCAGGCTTCAGTACACTCTCTTACACACTCATCACATGTGACTTCTCTTCTGGAGTGTAGCGTATATTTTCCATTACCATGTTGATAGATAAATACACTTCCAGAAACTGATGGCTGTCACAAGATCAGATATTCCAATGACAGTCTTTTTGCAATTGCAACACTTTCACTCTGTGTTGTTTAAAGACTTTCTTTCCTGACATCTGAATGTTATATAGGACCTAATATCCTGCCAAGGGACATGAACAAAAAAAGTACCAATAGTGTTACTTTACCATATACCATGTTACCATGTAAATGGCATGTATATAAATATAGTAATCATTCCATATTTAAGTCTGTCAATTGATTAAAAATTGTAATGAAATAATTAATCAAATATATGAATAATTGTTGAAAAAAAAAATTAACATAATTGAAAGACATCAGCTACATTATTATAGCAGGTAAAAGCATTAAAATATGTTGCAAAAAGTGGCTTAAAAAGTCAATATATTGTTTGTGCTACAAGCACATTTTATATTTTGCATTTCCCACAAAATCATATTTGATCAGCTCTGTATGTGCATTGATCAATTTTTGATATATGAACGAAAGCCTAAATTAAGGGGGTGCTTACACAACACCATTTTCAAACCTTTTATGTGTTTTGGCCGTTCATTTACATGGCAAAGGTGTTTTGAAGGTCTGAAAATGCAAACATTTGAAAATGGGTCTCAAAGTGCAAGTTATCGTCTCCAAGTCAACTACAAAAACACAAATTTGTGAAAACGATAACATGCATATGCATATTACGTGTTCAGTCTATGTGCACGTGCATGGCTCTTAATGCATCGTGTTTCCTTCTGGAGCATCAGTGACCATTTGAACCTTTTGTAATAGTTATGCATGAGTCCCTCAGTTGTCCTCAGTGTGAAAATATGGATCTCAAAATCATACAGTTATTGTTGGAAAGGGTTCAAATACGCAAAAGATGCTGGAAAGCCAAAGAATCTGAGAATTTGTGGGACCTGAAGGATTTTTCTGAAGAACAGCGGGCAGTTTAACTATCACCAAAAAAACAAGCTGTGGATCATCCAGGTAACTAAACGGGGTTTGAACGGGGTCATTTTTATAAATTCAACTATTGTTTTCTCTTGTGGACTATATATAAATGTCTTTTATGTGAAATATCTTATTCAGGCCAGCACTAAATAAAAAATAACATGCATTTTGCATGATACTTATGTTAATAATGTTAATAATTAACATTTTGCAGATACTGCAAAGTGTATGTACAATTTTGACCACAACTGTATGTATCAAAATACCATGGTATTGCCATCTGATATCATCCCTGTATCATGTTACCACTACAGTATTTTTTGTATGGCTGTTATTCAAGATATGATTATTAGAAATATTTTTCATTATAAACTTCTGCGTCTTAATTGTTTGAAACAAAAAAAAAGGAATTGCATTTTTAACTTGAAATTTAAATAGGAGAATAAATGTCAAAATTTCTCAGAGTTAAAAATCTGGGTCACTTTCCGATTCTTCTTCTTTATAATAGATTTTGGGAATGTCCTCTACATGTTATATGGGTCAAAGAAGTAATGGGCTAAATGGATTATTCTTCGTTATCCCATTTTGAAGCTGCTCTTCCCCATCTTGTGATGTGATGGGCTGTATTCACCGGAGTGAAGGAGAAACGCTTTCATCAGCAGAAGCGCATCTTAAGGTCAGCAGGAGGGTTAAGACTCCCACTCCACACAACCTGACAACCACGTCCCTCTTCCCTCAGCACATTTCTATAGCTGCCATGTGAAATCTGCAACAGCCCCCTTTCTGCAATGAAAACTCCCGGAAGGCTCCCACAGGACAGTGATGGGGGAGTCACTGTCTGTATGTCGCAGTTGCCAGACTTCCACGGCTACAAACCCACATTATTTGCTCGACTTGTGTTTTACTTTCTCATGAACAGAGAACTTGGGGATGTGAGGCGTTTCACTAGAGCTATAACCTTCCCTGTCACCATGTCAAACCATTATTTCCAAAATTATGATTTTATCAAATGACAGCAATGTTTCATTATTCTAACAAGAGTAATTGTGAATTAAAAACAGATGGAGTGCAGCCTTTCCTTGATAACATATGCTAAAATTACACAGTGAAAATACACAATATTGATAGCTGTACTTTAAATTAGAGAGAAAAGAAATGGATGAACACAACCTTGCTGTTTCATCACTTTACTGTGTCAACATCATTGCTTTATCCTTATGGAAAGCAATATGAAATACTGTTTGTTAATTTAGTTCATATAGAGGAACTCCTGAACTTTGTTTGACCCTCTGAGAACAGGGCAGGTTTTTACATGAGTTTGGAGATATTAGCAAAGGTTCGTGCTGAAAATAGCACCAACAGCCGAATAATCAAAGTTAAATCTCATAGATAAATAGCAGCGATGTAGTGAAGATCAAAAGCAGCACTACTCAACTATCTTTGAACTCAACCAACGGTTTTAAAATAAAGTAAATAGACTCAACAGTGCACACCTCTAGACATAACAAGGTTGAAAAAACAGGTGGTGATAAGGTGTGCCCTAATCCTAAATCATCTTTGCATGTCATGGCAATGGTATTTTTCAGCTTACACAGGCATGGCAATAAACGCAGCCCGATAAATCACATCTCCCTGTGGAAAAAAACAGCATATGCTGGTTAGGTATGTTTTGATGCTGGGATGCTGGTTTAAGCTTAGGGCTGTTGTGATTTCATGCTAATCTGAGTTTTGTCCGAATCGGCCACAATGCGAAAAAGCATTGTGCAACAAGAAGGAAAAATAATTGCGAGCAAACAGTCTGAGCTAAAAAACGTAAATCCAAACAGGACTGTGAAAAAAAATAATTACTTCAAAGGTCCTCTTTAAACCAGCAATGTTGTAGGTTCCAGTTGTTCGCAAGCTTATTAGCACTGCATCCATTATGTGACAGTAACAGTGGCTTCTTTTGAATTGGAAAGATGATGTTAAAGTTGTGATGAAATGTAAATTCACCCTATCCATTTTCTAAATGCACGTTACTGATCTTATTGTAAATGATTCAGCGTGTTACAATTTTTGTTTTGTTTTCCTAATTTAGGGATAGTTCACCCAAAAATGAAAATTCTGTCATCATTTACTCACCCTCAACTTGTTCCAAACCTGTCTGGTTTTCTTTCTTCTGTTAAACATAAAAGAAGATATTTTGCATGTGTTGTTGGTCCCCACTGACATCCATGTGGACAAAAATAATAAGTCAATGCGGACCAGGTTTGGTTACCAACATTCTTCAAAATATCTTCTTTCGTGTTCAGCAGAAGAAAGAAACTCATACATCAGCATATAAATATAGAAAGCTAACACGCATGGACTAAAAGCCACAAACTAGAGGTCTTCATGGGTCCACTTGGATCCGAAAACCTGAGGTCCGGCCTGAGACTCGAGCGGGTCAGGTCCAAAATTTCGATATGTGCCTCGGACATGGGTCGAGTTTGATATTAGTGGATTCTGGTCTCGGGTAATTTAATATAAATGTGCTTTTAACAAATGGACTCGATAAGACATGAATTCAACTATCTTAAACTATCCCGGATGTGTACTTGCGCGTTCGTGTTAAGTGCATTTTTGAGAAACGCACGTAGAAAAGGAACAAACGTTTGTAATCTCGCACACAGAAATCCATCTTATAGATATGAGATCCATCAGGAAAAGCCACTCGCTTCATTACGCTGCGTGTTCATGCAGGACTTTTCTTTTTTGCATGCAGAAGCCCTACACCAGAGATGAGGTAAATAGTGTTGCAGACAGTACTAGCGAATCCATGATTTATTAGGCTATCGACTGAATTTTTATCGAGCTATGACATTTATTTTTCCAATCCACTGGTCACAATTGAAAGCCAAACTCAGAAATAATTAGTATCCATCAGGCAGGCAATAATATAAAGTAATAATAAATAAGTAAATAAATGAAAGTAATGGAGCAGCAGCCAAATCAGTCAGCAGGACACCGGGATTTTTCCTTACTGACTGTGGGGCAGCAGGCTGTGCACATGTCAATGCCGTTTACATTCAGGTCCAGTCGAGTTTGAAAATAAATGCTGTTGAGTTGGGTTGGACTTGGGTCTAATTTTATCGGGTCTGTCTCGGGTCGGGTTTTTCTTTAAAAAAATTATTTATGCACATCGGGTTCAAGTAAGAAGTGATTCGGGTCAGGTACAGATTTTAGGACCCGAGAAGACCTCTACCACGAATTCTAATTCTGATTTCACGAAAGTACCCTGTAAACCTTCAAAACTCCCACCGTGGAGCCTATTTTTGTCAAATTGTTCTGCGTAGCCCCATCCATTGCAAATTCTAATTGCTGCTTTTTAATTGTCAAATATGTCCTAATTGGCTATGTCTATAGCTTTGGGCAGTATTTCTCTTTCAGTGAGGACAGAGAATCACTTTGCTAATTTGAAGCTTGTCACATTGTGCCTGGTTAGGACACAGTGTTAGGAAATGTTTGGACTAGCGGAAAAACAGCTTGCTTCACACAATAAGGTCAGCAAGCCAGTCTCGGGGGTGTTTGTCCACTGACCTGGCTGAGTGGCAAAATGATGACAGAGGACTTTAATTCTGCACTTCTTACCAAGATAACCAGACACACCAGCAAACTGGTAGTGAAGGGCACTGAGCCCTTGGATAAACTCAAAAAGGGGAAAAAACCTTTGGCTATTGATTCGACATGATTACAGAGAGACAGAAAAAAGAGCGACAGTGCTCCCACCTTGCAGTTAATTAAACCTGACAAGCACACCACAGTAATCACAGCTGCCGTATCACATGCACCTGCATATACTGGGAGGTCGCTGAGATTGCATGTCTCATTTTAAATCAACCCAAAGCATTGGACTTGAGGTTTTAGTATAGTGTGGAATAGCACACAATATTGCCCTGGATATTTGGTCTCTGTTATCATATTTCATCTGTATGATGCTCTGTGCATCCTGCACACATTGTCATTTCATTGCGTTTTTCAGCGGCTGGCAGGTTTCCAGAAGAACACCGTTAGTATTCATGGGAAAACACCTGAGAGCCGAGCTGACTTGGCATAAGGGATCCAACTGCTGCAGTCTCCTAAATGATTTGCAATTGGACCTGTTCCACCACATAAATATTCAAATTAGTGTCAATGCTAGCGTGTATACACACACAGAATGTCTCATAGGGGCATTCATGCTTCACTGAGACGAAGAAATGTGATTTTGAATAAATTGAGGGAAAGCATTTTGCCAGAAATTTTCACAATAGACTTTTCTCATCCAAACTAACTGCATGTAAATCAAAGTTTGGGGATGGAGGATTGAGTGACGGTCTTTTAATTTTGGATGGGAAGCTAGCAAGGAAGAAAGACAAAAAACAATGAACAATGGAAACCAGAGTGACATACGATTATAACTGAATATCATCCCCTGCTTATTTTCTGTAGAACTTCACTCCGATATGACCTTCGCTGAAACAATGATCTAATTCTTGAGCAGGCTATCGTCTGTGAAAGATTCAGTTAGATCAAACTTGATGGACCTCCTGTAGCGAGTAAAGGAGTTTGTAAGGGAATATGGCCATAGGTGCTGAGGTGCACTTATCTTTTTTTATCCACAAAGAGCACAAGTGATGCTAAGAATAGAAATCATACTCTACGCAATTCATGTATATGCAGAAATGAATGCTTGTCCAATGCATTGCACATACTTACATTGTACATACAGTATCTCAGTATTTAGGAGCTGAATGTCTATGCCATTGTTTTTGACTATTTAACTACCAAGATTTTCTTCAAACTGCTGCTCCACCATGAAATGTATAACACATTATCAGTTGCTTTCTAATTTTCAGAATGAAATTGACGCATTAAATTGAGCTTGAATAACTACAAGGATTTGCATTCACTTACTTGCATTCAGTATCTTTTAGGCTTGCAACTATATTATTATGAAGCATTGTTAAATATGAACCAGACACAAGCTAGTCTTATCCTCAAAAGCTCATCCACTGCCTGACAGCAATGCAAATTCAAGAGGTCAAGACGCACAGGCATTTCATCAGTTCACCAGGGGGAAAAAAGCATTCGCTGAGACTCCTAGACCAATATTTGAATTCATTTTTTTCCATGAAGAGCTATTATTGTGGTATAATCTATTTGAAATAAACCCACTCTAAATGGTACAGAAATATAAGTGTGTTTGGTTGTGTGAGTGCAAATAAGTCTAAGTTTGCTATTCTTGGCCATAATAGACTGTGATGAGGACCAGACTTTGTGCTGCAAGTCAAAAGTCTGGCTAAATGAGACTAGACACCAGCTTGAAGCAGCCACATGGCTGTTTTACAACAGTGTCCACCTGGGATTAAAACTTGCAGGCAGGGCAACCAAGATTTCTGCTTACATAGTCTGGAGTCAAAAATCATTGGGCCATCTCTGTACAGCAGAAAATCAGATAACAATAGAGGTGCACACCAAGCCATATCAATCCCACACCGTGTTCAATGTGCGAAAAGCGCACCACATACCTGATATTTATATTTGCACAACACATGTGCTCCATGACCGTGTCTAAAATAATTGGAAAAGCCTGAGGAAATGCACAAACACAAGGGTAGACATTGTTGTGTAAAATAAGCTTTCAACCGCTCCACCTTGAACAGTGATGACGGAGGTTAACGCATTGTTAGCGGTGGTCTGTGCGTGGGTGTACTGCCCTTTCCCTGAGGAGAAGGGAAGAAAGCAGCCACCCCTGCTATGAATAAACAGGCCAGGCCTGGCCACTAATCTAATAAAACTGTCCTTATTGTATCTGCCAAGAGCCGGCAGTCCAAAAGGGCAGGCATGGTGCATGTGGAGGGCGCAGATATTGGCAAAAGATCGCTGAGTCATCACCTGGTGGAAGGGCGTATGGAGTTGGATGCCGATTCCAATCCATCCTCTTTCTACAGGCACTCAGCAATAATCAAGCTAATCAGTGTAGAGCCAAGAATTCATAATGACAAAGGCATCCATCTTCATTCAATTCATCGATTGCTGCAGGCTTAAAGTGAAGCGTAATTACTGCACCACCAAATAGAATTGCAAAAATAATGACTCTTTCCCAAACACAGCCAACAGGTAGTCCTGCCCCAAACATTGTTTAAGCTTCTCGACCAGCTCAACTGAAGTACTTTAACTGTGGTAAGAAAGTGTCTGCATCCAAGTGCTCGCTAATAATTGAGAGGTTGCATCAAGTAAGTTGCATATCCGTCGAAGGCTGGATAAATTCACGCTAGAGAGTCTTCTTCCAGCACCAGGGGCCAGATTCATTAAAAATCTTCTAAAGATAGAAGTTAAGTTGTTTCTTAAGATAAATAAAAAATTTGTAAGAATGTTCCTTGATACAATTATTGAGTATATTCTCAAGTTCTCAAATATTTTCTTAACTCTTTCCTTGGCATTGACAGAATTTTCCGGCTTTCCTTGTTTTCACTGTTATACAGTAGGAGGCGCTATTACGTATCTTCTGAAAGAATACTGAATCTCTGGACACGGTGAAGAAGAAGCAACAAGCAATCACATACAGTATGTAAGCAGATGCATATGTAAAATAATGCAATCATCAAACATTAAACAGCATATAAATCAACACTGCCTAATGTCATCGAAGGAAATTTCAACCCAGGAAGTGGTATAGGACTGTGCAAGCTTTGGAGGTGTTGATGGAAGCGACTGACATCATCTATGCATTCTGAATCCGATCCGGACATAGTCTTTGACAAAAATGTGATTTTCTCAGCTTTTTGATCAAAAATGCGATTTTTCGTTTCTCTTTGGAGTGTTGCAAGCTCTTGGTGCATAAAGAAGATCTGTAAAGTTGCAAAGACTAAAGTCTCAAATCCAAAGAGATATCGACGCGTTTCAGAAAGGCGGGGCATAGAGGAGAAACAATAATGTTCAGTATGTGGAAAATAATGTGTTTTTTTAACCTTAAACCGCATAAACACATTTCATTACACCAAATACACAAAATAATGTTCTTTTTAGCAGCATCGTATGACCCCTTTAAATGAAACTCCACCATTCAAGTGTTAATAAAAAAAATGGATGAAGCTAGAATAAAACCTTTTTTGTTTAAAAGCAGAGGCTCTATTCTTTCTTTTAACATATTGCATGTTCTGATTTTAATAAAACAATATATTCTGGGGGCCATGAAAGTTTTGTGAAAATGATCAAAAACTTTAAACGCTGGCGGGGAAAGAGTTAAGAAGAAAATGACAGTCTTTAGTAATGTTATCTGACTGTATGGTGGGGTTCTTCCAAGACTCGATCAACTCAATGAAAAACATTTCAAAGCCTGTCTTATTGCGCTGCCTGCAGATTACTGTAATATTACATAGAATTAACAACAAAATTTAAATAGCACTTTCTAATATTTTTATGAATGTTTTATGAATATGGCCCCAGAATTGGAAATTACTGGACAAAACATTGTGTTTTGTATTGCCGTCACACAAGAGGTTTTGATGTAGATCCAGGTTAAACTAATAATAAACTTTGGTTAATTTGATTAGTATGAGAAAGGCTTCTTCTAAACACAGTTGCGCATCAAGGAACCCCCTTAAATCCTCAGGGGTTTGGTTCAAGCGGACTGTACCAGGGGTTTGACTGATGCAATCACAATGGGCTCGAATTCAAACAAACTTTCCATGTGTGAAAACACCAACAGTGGATGCGCCATACTGAAACTTACCTCATCTTGTGACCATAACGGTTACGCTAAAGATCAAACCAAAACATCAAAGACTCAGTGTGAGGATCTTTTGTTTCATACATCAAGAGCATAATTTCAGCTTGCATGATATTTAGGCAGACTCAGATGCTAATGTAGAAATACAAAGTTCAGTCATGAAACTCTAGATGGCACGCCAATAGGTCTAACTCAATCTGATATAATCACATCACTATTCACATGATTGGTGAATTCAGCTGATTGGTTTCTTTTCAATATTCAAATACTTGGCTAGTGTTTGCTGTAGCAGTTGCAGCACGCTTCAGAAACCCTTCACCTTCCCCAGCTCCACCTGTATAGATCTGCTATGGATCATTTCATGTATGTTAAATGTGCAGCAGCAGTATTTCTTCCATGCTCATAGCAGCATGTCTGTGGATGTATTGGCAGTAGCAAGTCTCGGTACTTGCTCTGCCGCAGCAGCAGCGTAGCAGATCTATTCTGCCAAGACCAAATACAGTAACAATGTCATGTACATTACCATACTAAACTCTCCGAGAGTTGTTGTGACAGAACTATGGTACATATAAAGATGTACATCAGAGGGTGTACAAATCTGTTCTTGGAGGGCTACTATCCTGCAGCGGTTATTTATTACCGTAATTAGACACACCTGAAACCAACTAACCAAGGTCTTCACACTCACTAGAAACTTCCAAGCAAGTGTATTGGAACTAAACTCTGCAGGACGTTGGCCCTTCAGGAGCAGGTTTGGACACCCCTGATGTACATCTACCTGGAAGTCTTCAGGTCTACACCACTGAATCTATGAACTGTATTGCACAAGGAGATCCAAACAGTGTCCAGTTTATTTCATATTTCAGCCATGATTTATATTTTGAAAATGTTTGGCTCTACTAATATGAAAAGACTCCTGCTCTTCACAGTGTGCCATTACCTTCAAAACAGCAACATTAAGTGAGGGAGTGGAAGAATTCCTCACTTACATGCTCGAATGCTTCCTGAATTGACACTAACTGAGATACAGGCACATTGTCCATGGGAATTATAACATACTCCTGTGGCCTGCTGGGTCCTGAGAGACAAATAGGCCCAGTGGAGGAGTTTATTTTCTGAAACCAAAGTACATTATTAGTTCCAGGGCTTTCCATGTGTGAAAACACCAACAGTGGATGCTCCATTCTGAAACTTACCTCATCTTGTGACCATAACGGTTACGCTATGGTCACGCAAGTGTGAAAAGATATTTGGGTACACCGGTGCATGTGACCCGACTGAAGCTCATGAATAGCTGTGTAATCCAATTGGAATAAAAAACTCCCAAAATGCATCTAGACTGTGCAACAGTTATGTTTAGCACTGCAATTGGCTGCTTTTCATGCTATCAACCGACCGAGCAAGTGTAAAAATGTTGTGTGCGATGGAATACACTTCAGTCATTCAACATTGTTTTTCTCTATTTATGTTTACAAGGTGAAACAGGTTAACATGAACGACTGTTGTTTCTTTGTAGCCTGTCAAATAAAATGTTGATTATCAGAAGCAGGGTGCGAAATTAACAGGGTTTAGGGAAAAATCCCACCAAAATGGATAAAAATCCCCCCCAAAATTTGAGATATGGGGGAAACAATGCCCCTGAATGAAGTCTTGTTTTTAATAGTTACAACATATCATATAGTTAAGAAATATGCATGAGCAAGAGTGCTGTTTTCTCTGATTATCAGCACGATTGAAAATGTGATATTTATTTTTATACAACATTTTCATAAACAAGAAGTTAATATTAAGTGACATATTTCAGACAAAATATTGTCTGTTTTTGCTCTGTTTTGCCAACTAAAAATTGTTCCAAACAAAGTCACGGCTGAGCAGTTGTGCATATCTGAGCAAACACAGCGGTGTTTCGTTGATGAATGAATCTGCATTTCTGAACAAATTGTGTGAGTCAATGATTCAATGACACATTTATAAAGACAGTCACTTGCTTTGTTCCTCAATGAATCAGTCATTTTGAATGAATCAGTGACTTGCCGCCACCTACTGACGGTGCAAAGATGGATTTCATTGATACTGATTTAATTTGACTGGTAACAGCCCGATTGTGTCTTATTACTCTTATTGAATTTGCTTTCATTTATATTTTAAACAAATTTATACATTTAAATTTAAGAATTTGACATACTGTAAAAGATCACACATACATTTTATAAGGTTAAAACATGCCCTTGCAAAGGTAAAAAAAAATACCCCTTGAAATCAATTTAAGGGTACAGACATTACCCCATAATGGTAACGTTAACTTCTGTCATTGATCAGAAGGCACTCCTAAATTTTTGACTGTGCTCCTAAAAAGAAAATTAAGCATAGAGCCCTGAGTACATTAATACACATTTAGGCGTAGCCGTTAATCTTAGTTTAAAAGTATCACAAAGAAAAAAGTATCCCATTGTTTTCAAGGTGACCCTATTATGAAATCTTGGATTTTCGAAGATCTTCTATGGCCAAACCTACAGCGTTTTCACACTCAGTGACCCAGGCATTCAGCGAGTTCCCATGAAAATGGTCTATGTTGTGTAACAACACTGTTTTGCAGCTAACTTTTCCATGGTGATGCTAGCATTATACAGATGCCAAGCCTGTAACCAGGGAGATGTCTACTGCAAAGCCAAATGCCTGGTTGCCAAGACAATGATGGCAAGATGACAGCTTGTTGAAACATCTTGCGGCTCTAAGTGAGGGTTTAGTGAGCCGCGGTTAGCCGGGGAAATCCCAATACAAAGACATAAACGCTTCAGGATTTATTGGTTTTGGAGAGGAAGCTACATATTGTAATAAGAAATAATCAGCATACATATCATGTTACATTTTTATGGAAGCCCGTTTCCTCCACTGAATAAAAAATACAACTTTATCTCACAATTCTGACTTTTTTCTCGCAAGTGCGAGTTTATATCTCAAAATTCTGACTTTTTTTCTCAGGATTTTGAGATATAAACTCGCAATTATGAGCTATAAAGTCTCAATTGCGAGTTGCGTGAGTCTACATCTTGCAATTCTGACTTCATAATAGAATTGTGAGATATAACAGTCTTTTTTCCTCAGAATTGGACTTTATAACTCGCAATTGCTAGTTTATATATCACAATTCTGAGAAAAGAAGTCAGAATTATGAGATAATAACTCGCAATTGCGAGAAAAAAAGTCAGAATTGCGAGTTTATATCTCAATTCTGATTTTATAACACAAATGTGAGTTTATATCACTCACTTTTGAGAAAAAGTCAGAAGTGCAAGATTATATCATACAATTCTGAGAAAAAAATTTGACAAAAAAAAATTTGTTTTATTCAGTGCCAGAAATGGCCTCCAAACTATTTGTAGGTGTACTAAGTAACTAAGACTTTTACATTTTCTGAAAAAAAAAAAAAAAAGTAGAACCTGTGCATGGAAAACTTATTGAGATGTGTTGCTGTGCCGTTGTTAAGTGTCTCTAAGTAGTTGCTAGGTTAATGCAAGTTGGTTGGCCTTTTTACTTTCCCAAGAGTATCCTCTATGATTTTCTGGTCCCTGGATATGGCTTATGTTTCAGTGATCTCACAAACACTGTCACAAGCCTCTCACAAACAACATAACAGAAAAGTTCTCTGAAAAATATTTAAAGAAAGGGTGTGATTTATTGAGGTGTAAAACATTTTGGAAAAATGACTGCACCTTTAACGTCTAAAGACTTGATTAAAGCAGCACTATGTAACTTTTTCTGTGTTCAAAATTGGCTAAATGTATATAATGAGCGAGTACATCATGAATTCATCTTCCAAACCGCGTTTTTGTCTTATTCCGAATCACTACGGTACACTTATAATAAGTACTTATATTTGGACTATTGTAGCCTGGTCGGGTCGTCACCGCTGCAGAGTAACACATACCTGCGTGAATCGCCATAGACATAAACTTAGAGAAGTAGCTCCGGTTGGAATGTTCTTCCGCGGGATGTGTGCAGTTCTGTTAGAGCGCCAAAAGTTACATAGTGCTGCTTTAAGTGCACTCAAATTAGTCTTATTCAAAGAATCTTTATCATCATTGTAGATTGAGTACATAATGTAAGTGAAGCCAAACAATACAGAGCCCAAAGCCTAAGGCATAATGAAGCCATCAAATAAAAAAAAAATAATGAAAGTCCCTCATGCTCCACAGAGTGCTCTCCATAATCTAGTCTCTTCTGGAGCTCAACCGTCTAATGAAGTCTTAATAGTTTTGGCAACAGAGGTTCAAACGTTATTGGATAATGGAAAAAATGGCAATCTCCCCTTTTGAACCTTGAACTACATGAAATGAACCACAGTTGAGGAAAGCAGTGACTAAAGATATTAGATCACCAGGTAAACAGCTGTAAACAGTAATCTACTTGAAGTAACTTGACCTCCCCTGACATCTTTGTAGCACTACAATATGGTTCTTTTTCATCAAGTACCAGGTGTAAGTTTGAGAAAGATTTTTACATAATGAACATAAATCCATGAACAGACCATTATCCTTAAAAGGAAAGTGTTATTCCAATGTTAAACTTCTTTGTCCAAAGTGTGTGCAAACACAAGGAATTTGTTGTGTTTTTTTAGGAGCTCTTGGTATATACATACATATATGACACGAGAACAGAAAGAACAATTAAATAAGTACGAAAAATAAAAAACATAATGCGGTACACATCTGGAACAGAAGATTTATGTACAGATTTGTGCATTATGTACTGTATATACAGCTGTATATACATAAAAATATGTATATGCATTTACATAATACTTGAGAGAGAGGCAATAATTAGTTATTAAGAAATGAATTACAGAAAACAGGTGGTAATTTTTGTGTTAGCTGTTTAAACAGGAGATGGCACGGGGGAAAAATTGTTTTTATGCCTAGATGTTCTAGTGCACAGTGGTCTGTGATGATGTTACCTTCCTGTTTCTTCACTCTGGAGTTGTACAAGTCCTGAATGTTGGACAGGTTCACGCCAATTATCCTTTCAGCTGTCCTAACTGTCCACAGCAGTCTTCTTATATCTGATTTGCTGGCTGACCCAAACCAGACAGTTATAGAAGTGCACAGAACTGATTCAATAACAGCTGAGTAAAACTGTGTCATCTGCGCCTGTGGCAGGTTGAACTTTTTCAGTTGACAAAGGAAGTACAACCTCTTCTGGGCCTTTTTCACAATGGAGTCAATGTGGTTCATCTAGTAGTAGGCTGACTTCCTGAAAAATATAAACACTGCGGCTCTGTAACACTTTCAGCATTGCTTAGTTTGTTCTAGCAGTCAAGCTTGTCAACATCTGGCTCATTGGCTGGAGGGACAGTAAATGTGCTTTAGAAAGCCAACTTGGGAAAAATGGTTATTCTTACAATTCCATTTGGAAGCTCATAAATACCACTTCATTCCAGAGTGGAATAACACGTCATAATGTCCTACATTCTAAAAATAAAGGTTCCAAAAGGGGGTTTTCGCACTGATTACATAAAAGAACCATCATTTCCATTTATGCTTACAAAAGTTCTGCATGATCCTCCTGTTCGTAAACATTCTCAGGGTCTGATTCGGGCTTGAACTGGCATGGCAAAATTGACGCCATCGTTAATATTTACAGCTGAGCTGATGAAACTTGTGGTCATGGTAAGGGGCGTGACATTTCCGGAACACGCTCTAAGCGGTTCTTCCAATCACAATGCACAGGGCTAGCTAACCAATCAGAGCACCGTTTGTGTTTCGGAAGGAGGGGCTTGATTTCCATCCTGTTTCCATTGAAACAGGAACTGAACAGAGTGTTCGAGACAGACTGGGAAGAGAGCTGCTGCTATAATGTAAAATATGTGAAACATAATGTGTTTTTGGAACAATCAAGCAAGAAAACCTATTCTAGTACACCACAAAAACCTCATAAAAGGGCATAATAGGACCCTTTAATAATCTAAGGAACTTTCTTCCACTATAAAGAACCTTTTGTGCAATGAAAGGTTCCATGGATGTTAAATCTACTATCTTAGGTCACTGTTGACAACTGTGGCACAATAACTCTCAGCACAATGTTAAAATGCCCCATGTTATGCCATTTTTAAGGTTCTTAATATTGTTTTGGGAGTCTCCTACCATAGGTTTACATGCATGCAAGGTCTAAAAATGCTTTTGTTTTCTCAAAATATGCATTTAATATCACCTCATTTTTCAATGATTCTCAAATGATTCGTCTGAAGCAGTTCAAAGATTCAGTCTCTCTAAACTTCTCCTTTCTGTGAGCCTACTCTGCTCTGATTGGTCAGATGGCCCAGTCTGTTGTGATTGGTCTACCGCGTACAGCGCGTGTCGGAAAACAATATGCCCATTGCTATAATTCCGTATCTTGAAAGCTCGATAGAAAACATAAACATCTATTATTTATCATACTTTCAGGTTGTGATTCAGTGGAGCCAGTTGGTCCAAATAAACTGGGTACTGAGCCATCTTTCAAGAGCAAGCATTTTGTGAATCCCGCGTTGAACTCCCTGAGATTAGAGAAGCAGTCGTCAGTAAAATGACGGGAACACAAAAAAAGATTGGGGTTGTACTGCTGTGGTACAGTGAAAAATGGATTTTAACCACTGATTCTTTGCAGCATCATCTTTCGAAAGTGAAAAAAAAAAAAACGAATTCACTTTCACAGCGTTGGACACAGCCTCTTCTTGACATGATGTTAACCACACGAACAAGCTAGAGTGTTTGAGGGCGGGGTCAAGTTGGTTGCGGCCAGCCAATGTAGAACATAGGATGGCATTATGCAAATGGAATTCGAATTCCCGACGACTCGCTTAGGCTGTTCAGAGTCGATTCTTTCTTTTGGGAGACAATAACTTTATTTATCGTGCACTTTCGGCTTTACAACTTTGCAGATCGTTTACATTCACATACAGCTACATTACACACTGCATGAAAGGTAATATAGGCATAATAGGGGCACTTAAAAATAAAGAAAAGATGTGATTTATTCAGTTATAAAACATTTTGTGGTAAAAATTACTTCACCTTTAATATCTAAATACTTGATTCACTGCACTCAAATGAGTCTTAATCAAATATTCAGTGTTCTCATCCATCATCTTTGTAGACTGAGTACCAAGTATGCTACAGTTTCTTCATGGAACAATCAATGCCAATAAAGAACCGTTATTTTTAAGAGTGTATCTACACTATTGAAATGGAGTATTGCTAAGGTACATCTTTTGCTCTTTGCACAATCCTTTGACAATGTATCCTGAGGAATCAGTTGGCCACCACTTTTACTCATCTCATAACAAGTAGGTTTTGCTCATTAAAGTTGCAACTTTTCTTAATTGCAGGTCTTAACTAGGTTTCTAAGTTTATAAAGTCAGCTCTATCTCGCCATATAGAAAGTTGTCAGCTTTTTAAACATAAAACATGTTCTAGACATCTCTCCATGCTTCCTCGATGAGATCATGTGTAGACAAGTCTGGGACATAAGAATGGCCACATGATCCAACTGCACATTTTATAGTCTGCCGGTTGCATTCTTTAAGGGCAGATAAGAAAAGCAAGAACGAGTTCAATGACCTCAGCAGCACCCAGCTGATTCCTATCCAGGGCTCTGCAGAAGAATGAGAGGAATGCATTGGAGCGTAGAAACAAACAATTGCATTTTGTTCCCTGCTGGTACAAGAGGCTTATATTCGGCCCACAGAGAAAGATTCCTCTTGCCACCCTCAAAGGAAGTTCACTGCCTAGTGAACCAAGGTGCATAGCTCCTCCACCACGTGGCATTATTAAACCGTGCAAAAATATGTGCCGGCGGGATCTATTAATTTATTTTAAAAACCATTAAAATACAGTGCATACAGTACATAAAGTGACTTGAATACACCTCTTTGATGAACAAGTTTCTGAATTAAAACTTATTTATTAATATAAAAGTAAGTAGTTTGGTATAAACTATTATTATTTCTTCATAATAAAATTTAAAAATCAAAAATAATATGTTAACAAAATTTCTTCACTGCTTAACAATTTAAAAACTTTTATCTGCCAAAACAAAGTCATGTGGTGTCACCAACAAAGTTATGTGGTGTGGCCGATATACAGAACCAAGCAAAACATTAGTAAATAAATAAATAAAACATGAAATGATATAGAGAGGACCCCCGTAGACACGGTCATTAAGGTCAATTTAAGCAGTGTTTCTCAACTAATGGGTCGCAAGACCGTTCTGAGTGGGTCGCGGAGTGTACAGTCAAAGAAACAACATCAACAACGAAAAATTTAATTCTAAATGTTTTTCTGATGCAAGACTTTTATTTTGAAAGATGTGCGTGAAAGCTGTTGACACTTCTGTCAGATGCAGTTTAAGTAAAGAGTGCCTGAAAAAATGCGCTGTCCCGATTCAGTATCTGCGGTCAGATGAGATGTTATCAGGCTTAATGTCAGTGTCATTATTCTATCAGTATTTTCACAACTTGTTATGAAATAAAAAGTCTCTCACCTAAGAAAAACGAACTATCCTGTCCTGTCAGATGTTATACTGTGCTTGTAGCACGCACTATTCAATAGGGTGTTTTCACGACACGTCATCAATCCGGAAGTTGGCCATATTGGCGGCACTGAACGTAAACAATAGGTGCATCCCAAATCGCGTACTTATGAAAAAGTGACAGTGAAAGTGACGTGACATGTGGCCAAGTATGGTGACCCATACTCGGGCACTATTCTATGCACTATTCTATTACGTTCTGTAGTATAAATAGTGTAGAGTAGTGTGTTCACACTGAAAATTCCAAAAAGAAAAAGTGCACTTTTTCGGATGATGCACTTAACCGAAATAACGAAGTGTGGAATGTTGGACACTTCATGCACTCAACTGTCGCAGCTTTAATTAAGTAGGGGCTACCAGACTCCGATTATGAATGACAAAAATAACCTTATATAATTTATACACTACATGGTTGAGTACATAGTGCATAAGTACATAGTGTATAAGTGCATAATGTATAGTGTGTCATTTGGGACACAGCTAATGCCACTGAACCGAACGGAACTCGTGTATGGGCTTGGTGAAAGTAGTTCACTAAAGCTGCGTTTCCATTATAGATTTGCGCAAAACTTTTGCGATATTTTTAATAAATGTTGATTAAAAAACTATTGCGAAATGACGGCATTTCCATTAACCAATGTTATGCTACTAAAACGTCATCTTTTCTTCTCGCAATAAGTCATGGCGACGGATGTTGGTAGGTTTACTATATCACAACCATCGCACTAGCCATTATTTCTAATCGAAGGTGACGTAGATGTGTATCTTTAGCAAAGCAGCGTGGAGAGATGCTTCTGGGACGCTTCTGAAACGTGCCATGGCACGGCTGCTATAAACACAAGCATTGTCGGGATAAGAAATAGTATTCCAGAAAGCTGTGTAGAAAGTATAAATAAAGCATAATTTCAATTATTAGAAAAAACAAACCCTTAGAAAAACACTGCTGATATGTCAGAAGGTCAGACAGTTCAAAACCTTGAAGCTGAAGTGTTTCCCGAGAAGTATTTAACATGGCAACTGGACTGGCTTCCTTAGCATGCCTTGGGAATTGAAGCGAACTCAACAGTTGATGGCTTGACAGCTAATTTAGCCGCTGCATCAAACACTGAACATCACAAGACTTCGGTATAGTTACTGAAGCTTAGACTCCAGCTCTAAAGTTACAGCGAAACCATGATGCTTTAGAAGTCTCTCAGCACAGGCAGCCACTCCCTGGCTTTCTGTCCGTCTAATGTGGTCTGGCAAGCTTATTGTGCACACGTCTCGCTCTGACTTTTATTAAACGGGGCATTTGTAGTTTGATGAAGGTTCCCCTCCAAAACCACCCCACCCACCGCCTGTTAACATCACTTCAAGATCAAAAGGGGCTAATCGCCGCTATGGCTGCGGTTCACCTTATTAGCTGCAAACTTTTTGTGAGGGTGAACGTGTGTGTCATGCAGTATTTTGCACCCATTAAATTAATCTTACAAAGATAGGACTGCGGACTATTTTATTTGACTAGGTCAAATAAAAAAGGGTTTTGCTTTATTAAAAAAAAACTTTATTGTCAATCAACATACATTGGTGATATTTACAGAAAAACCATGTCTAGACGTTGCATTGAGCGCATCCAAAATACTGAGGCTCCAGCAGAAGAATATATTCCAGCAGTGCAAACCACAAGGTGAACCACCCAAATTATTGCAGCCTGAAACTGGCCATTTGAATAACACTTCCCTGTGCTGAGAACATAAATAATTCAACACGTGTACTTTCTAGCCTAACCTCTCTTTAAAACCTGCCGAAACTGCAAAATCTCAGGGTTGAAGATGAACCAGGCGGCTTCAACTTCAATCTCAATGCCGCACAATGATCTGAACCGCTCTTTTATTAATTTATTAAGTGAATCTGAAGACAACACACAAGCTTTGACAGCGTTGTAAAAGGAGCTTGTTACTGCTGATAGTCTTCACAGGAGCGCGCTCTCATCCTGTAGCTGACGAGAGACGTTTGTCAAGGGTTGGTTGTGGAAGTTTGAGGCAAAGTCGAATTGAAGGCTGACAGCATGATATGGAAATGCCTGGAGCTTTTATCACCTCAGTGTCACGCAGGAAGCATTTGTCACCACTTCAAAACCAATCTGACATTTTCAAGTAATAACTGAAGGAAAGGTTGGGAAATGTCAGGAAGGAAGTCAGGTGGCATTGAAACAAGCCAAGCTGAGTCTACAAGCTTCAAGATATGTCAAAGTCATACAAAGATCTACACTACGCTATTTACTCTTACATTACAAAAAAAAAAAGACCAAAATATTTTCCATTGAATTTATGGACATTTCCTTCAACCCTAAAGCACTACATAATTCAAAATACAAGTAAAACACCTGTAGTAAAAATGAATGAATGAATATGGAAAATACCTTCATATTAACAGTACACTGGGACATATTTCTATGGACTTTTCTGTGAGTAATACACACACACACACACACATATATATATATATATATATACTGTATATATATAATGTTACAAAAGACTTCTGTTTCAAATAAATGCTGTTCTTTTGAACATTCTATTTATCAAAGAATCCTGAAAAAAGACATACTTGATAATTATAAGAAATGTTTCTTGAGCAGCAATATACTGTATATATATATATATATATATGTGTGTGTGTGTGTGTGTGTGTTAATCTATATGAGTCACCTGATTAGACGTATCGTTCTCATTATTCGAGCCTCAGAACCGTTGGGCTTTCTCCAGACAGACCTGCAATTGTCTTGCTATCATGTGGCTATCAGTCTGTGGATGTATTGAGGTGATCCCTTGGGTGATGCTTGCCAGGACATCAGATGTCTGACAGGAGGCTAATGTCCCGCAGGCCACTTGCTCCCCAACACAGCTTGCATGTCACCCAGAGACAACAGAGCATCAGTTTCACACGACCTGTCAATCTAAGCACTTACCATCAGTTCCACTAAAAACAAATCGAACTGTGGTTTATCGCCATCATTATTGTTGAGCCCTGCTGTTTAAATGGGCTGTCCTTTGCCAGAATAAGTTGTAAAGTGGCCAGATTATATAAATGTAATCAAAAGTGGCTATGTAAGTCATACCTTCAAACGTGACAAAGTACAAACAAACAAAATCTAAGGATGCACATATTGAGGAAATTGTGATTATTCTGATAAAAACAGTGATTGCAACTGAAATGCAATTTTTAAAACAAAAACTCCAGGTTTACTGTGCTTGTTTGTAGGGGTGAACAATTTTCTGTGATTATATAACAATATGACTATAATAATAATAATAATAATAATAAGTACAAAATAAAAAAATATATTAAAATAAGAAATATTAATAGTAATGTTTCACTGTAAAATAAAGTATTTAATAATAATAATAATGAACTCCAGGCTTGTTTGTAGGGGTGAACAATTTTCTGTGATTATATAACAATATGACTATAATAATAATAACAATAATAATAAGTACAAAATAAAAAAATATATTAAAATAAGAAATATTAATAGTAATGTTTCACTGTAAAATAAAGTATTTAATAATAATAATAATAATCGAAATTATTATCAACTCTAATAATAATAATTATTATTATTATTATAGACATTTTGTATGGAGCCCTGCATGGCATATGGCAAAAAATATATATTGTGGCCACAAATTAATTTGTTCCCTCGTTTTAGTAAATAGGGCCATGTTATACAACTTTGTTCCCTCGTTTTAATTAAATCAAAACAAAGGAACAAATTAGTACATCATGGCCATCATTTAATGAAATGAGGGAGCAAATTAGTAAGTCATGGGAACTAATTCTTAATTCGCAGGCACAATTTAACAAACAAAAATGAACAGAACAATAAAAAAGGGGAACAAATTTCTAATTTTTAGCCACAATAAACAGATTTTTGTCCAAATGTCATGTGCTCCATAATATTGATATATGAATAATATTTTTGTTTTACAATACAACTGTAAAATTACAATACTAATGATTATGGCCGTCTTAATATCTTCATTTTCAAACTTTAGGCCATCAAACTTTATTTTGGCAGAAAACCACAGCTTTTCTTTTGTTTCCAACAGGTGGTTTATAAGCCTTTCTCATTACATGTTTGGGAAGATGGTTGGCGCATATTGTGTTCCCAAATGCATGTTATACGTGACACAAACACAGAGCAGATGCAGAGACTGACTTCATGTGGAGAAGCATTCACTGCGAACCAAACCGCTCAGAGACACTAAAAACACTCGATCATGAGCTGCTCACGTGTAAAATAACACTGTGCCACACTTCACTTTGAAACACAGCGCATAGATTCATTTAATTAAATAGGATTTGATAATTGTATTAAGGGGGTCATATGATGCGATTTCAATTTTTCCTTTCTCTTTGGAGTGTTACAAGCTCTTGGTGCATAAAGAAGATCTGTAAAGTTGCAAAGACTAAAGTCTCAAATCCAAAGAGATATTCTTTATAAAAGTTAAGACTTGTCCACGCCTACCTAAAACGCCTCGTTTAAACACGCCCCCACATGTCTACGTCACTATCTGGGAAGATTTGCATAACACCGCCCAAATGTTCACGCAAAGAAAGAAGGCGTAACTTTTATTCTCGCTGTAGTATTGTTGTTGCCGCCGCCGCCATGTTGTGGAGATGCTGTGTGTTTCGTTGTGAAAGTGAAACTACTTTGTTTGGTCTTCCAAAAGAGGACGATATCCGCTTCGTCATGCCGGGAGCTGATCCATGCTGGTTGCTGAGGAAACACATCAACTTCGCGCTGTCGATCGCCGGATCGGCTTTCACCGTGGACGAAGCGGAGTCCAGCCCGGGGTCGTCACATGTGGTTGCCGCAAGCCTCATTCGTCGAATCCGCCGGGCGCCGCCACTCTAGCCCGGCCTCAGCTCACGCTAAGCCAGGGCTTCCGCTCACGCTAGCCCGGCCTCAGCTCACTCTATCCCGGCCTCAGC
>NW_015650326.1:1446447-1456057 GCF_001515625.1 Sinocyclocheilus rhinocerous
GCCGGTGTCCTGACATTTTATCCTACCCGTCAGATTGTCCTACCAGGGTTTACTCACACGTTTGAGGTATTCGGCCAATCACAACGCACTGGATAGCTGGCCAATCAGAGCACACCTCGCTTTTCAGACCGATGAGCTTTGTAAAAATCGAAAGGCGTTTCAGAAAGGCGGGGCATAGAGGAGAAACAATAATGTACAGTATGTGGAAAATAATTAATTTTTTTAACCTTAAACCGCATAAACACATTGCATTACACCAAATACACAAAATAATGTTCTTTTTAGCAACGTCATATGACCCCTTTAATTCACATTGCGTTTTTGTTTTTATTTCGATTAACTGTGCAGCCCAAAGTCCTGACTCTTCTGCTTTCTCTGGTTATTCTCAGTTCGATAATCAGCAGAACAGCAAGTGCTACAATTTCAAGCAACAACCCTCTCAATTACCAGTTGCTCTTGATTAATCTCAAATCAAAAATAAAGTCATTTCTGTAGCTTATCTTCACACAGAGTGACCGTTCAGTACACCTTATCAATCACACAAAGTTGCAACAACAGTAGCTGGACTACAAATGACCTTTGCCCCACTGAATTGTTCTCTACATAGTCTGGGTCAAGCTGGGCGTTACTGTATCAGACCGAACAGTTCACAATCTGATAGCGAGGAACAGATATAAATCTCAACGTTCAGGGTTTTCAACAGTGCCACTCATTCACCGCACACACCATGCAGGATACGGGATTGAAAAGGCACGCTAATCCACACTTTCGCACAATGACATTTAGCTAGCGTCCTGGGAGCAGCAACACATCTATATTTAGATGCTCTCACATAGCTCTGAATATTTCAAGGCCTGTGTAGTCACCTGATACGCGGAGCCGGTGGGAAAAGGTAGTGTGCGGTGAGGAGACAGAAAGAGACAGCATGATGCATCTTGTTTGAGGGATGGTCATTTAGTGTCAGAGATTAGCCAACTCATGCATCATTCAGCAACATGTGTTCAGGCCTGGTTGCGGCCACAGGGAAAGGAGTTTTATTTGTCAGAGTGCCGTCATTGGATGCAAGAACACGTGAGTGTAAGTGTGGGGTAGAACAGATGGATATGAACAAGTGAAAACGTGACACGTAATGAGCAAATGCCTCACCATGCAGTTACTTTTAGCAGATAGTAGAAGGATATCAGCTTCATGATCATATGCAGTGCTAGTTGCAAAGTTGCAAAGTGCCCCCGAACCACCAGGGGGCCCCCTTTGCTCTCAAAGATGATTTAATTACTAAGGCTGTGTGATTAATATAATTTTAGTTTTGTTTTTTAATTTTGGCTTTCAAAGATTTTGAAAACAAGATGCCGCATTCCATTCCTTTCTTTTAAAGGAATGGAATGAAATGCCGCGCATAATAATTTTATTTTTTAGTTTGGCTCAAATCCCATTCGTTTACATGGAGAGGGCGGGGTTTATGACCTATACTGCATCCAGTCACCAGATGGTGATCAAAACGTTTTGGCTTCACTTTTCAGGATGTGTGTGGCGCACTCGGTCGTAATACCGTACATGAGCGTAGCAATGAATTGAAAATACTTGTTCTGTCCCGCTCGTTCGACACGCACAGTAAAAAAAAAGAGTTAAAAGCGTATTGAGCTGTGGAAGAGAGTGTTCCCCTGGCGGCTTTCTGTGCTCACGATCTGAGACTGAGTTTCGAGGGTGCATTTGAATGGACAAATACACACAAAAATATGTCAAACGATCCGTATTTGCGAGTTTTCACTTAAACGCAGTCAGTTCTGTCTTCAGTGAACATAAACATTTGGGAAAGTCATAGGCCCTGTCCCAAATGGAACACTTCATGTGCACTTGCGGTCTTACGGACTTACAATGGCCGCCGCATGCGCGTGTCCGTTAAGTCCACGAGACCGTAGGGTGTCCCATTCGTCATTTTAGCGTTCAGAAGGGGGCTCGCGAGCGCCCCCTTTGCGGCCGTTATGCGCCCTCGATCCGCACTTCTGCTGAGCCCGCACTGGGGCGAGCTCCGCAGCAGACTTCTACCCGGCATCCAAAGCGGCATTACGTCACGAAAGTGCGGACTCAGAGGAAGACCGAAAGGGTTTAGGGTGCCATTTGGGACAGGGCCATAGAATGCTTGTCAGTATCTTAGATCTGTGCATTCGGTCTTAAAGTGACAGCAGCCTAATAAACCTGCTGCTTTGTTATTTAATGTTATTAATGTAGCATTTGGGTAATTTTGCAATTGGTATGACTGGTTAATTCACCAGTCATAGTAAAGTTCTTTGCCAATGAGCTGCCTCTCGATATTTCAGCCGAACAGATTTACATATTGCCACTCTATTATCATTTCTGGTCATGATGAAGTGTGTCCACATGTGCTGACATGTTTACCTGTTGAAGCTAATCCATGTTGTGCATGAAAGACAATGATGCAATCCAAACACGTCATTGGAGAAGCGCTACTATCAATCAATGTTTTCACCCCTCCAAAACAATTTTGACCAAAACCTTTTCTTTTTTTTTTTTTGTTTCAGCCAAATACATTCAGTTGCCAAATTTTTGGTATATCACTAGGCATGGGCAATTTGCATTATGGTTAAATCAGCCTATCTAAAGCAGTTATACTCAGCATAGAGGTTGCATCAAAGCAACATATACAAATACTCTGTGTTTGCACAGACTTTAACATTGACCTTTTTATTGACGCACAGAGGTGGCCTAAATGTATTAACACAGGAATCACAATCGCGAGAAACAATGTATCACATGCTCATATTGATTCGTGTGCATTTGAGGAGGCTCTGTCAATCCAACTGCTTTCCTGTGATGCAAAAGCCAGGAGCTTACTGAGTGTGGTTTAAAATATGCAGTACTGCGCTAAAATGTTTGTTTTAAGATGGTTATTTATATCTTTTGCTTTAGTGTGCCAGTAGAAAATATCAATTTTAGATTCCCAAACAGATCTCTGTGTGGGCCATCTGTTGTAGGACTTTCTGTTCATACAAAAATCTTGTTAGGCCTGTCACGAAAAGTTAAAATATTTCTTATTTTGCTGAACTTTAATCTTTGGAGCCCAGCAAACCCGATTAATATTTAATATAATGTGTGAAACTCTAAAGACCAAGAATGTTTGGCATGAAGCGAATGTTGTACAATAATAAAACCAGAGCGTTTTTCAACCATCATGCAAGTTAAAGAAAATTTAAGAGAGAAAGATTTTACATCATGAATTATTTAATGTATTGACTAAAAAAAATTTAATATCTTTAACACAATCATTTTAATTAGTAAAATTAAATTAAATTAAATTAAATTAAATTAAATTAAATTAAATTAAAAAATCTGAATTGTAGTGTTTTAATCCAAAGTATTTTCCGGTATTTTGTTTTGGCTACAGCATTTCATTTTTTATGTATTGTCTTTATAATATCACATTTAATATTTTTCTCACACACTATGGGTATTTGTGCATGAAAATATAATCACACTTTCAAAATAAATCTGAATTGTAGTGTTTTAATCCAAAGTATTTTCCGGTATTTTGTTTTGGCTACAGCATTTCATTTTTTATGTATTGTCTTTATAATATCACATTTAATATTTTTCTCACACACTATGGGTATTTGTGCATGAAAATATACAGCTGTACCTCGGAAGAGCATCAGTTTTGGGGGTCCTTGGCATCAAAAAACTTTGGTTATATGGTTATTTGGACATTATAAAAGTACTTGTTCAAGATGTTCTACTGATACTGATTCAACGAAGTATCATCCATTAAGTGAAGGTATGGGCTATTTGAAGCACAAATATATATACGCCTTAATAAACCATAACACCTGTCTGAAACCTTTAATTTAATAAGGGTGTTAGTGCTTTTTACCGTCTGACTGCATATATTCGCATGCTCTAATTAATTTGAACGCATTCACATGCACAAACACACACCCAGTTTCACACAGAGCTTAAAAAGCCGCACAAGTTCAGCCGGTTGACCTGGCTGGAGTGATTGTCCACACACATCCCCACCCACGGAAGGCCTCTCAGGAAAGCAACACCCAGGTCATCTGCTTTATTTATTCACATTCCTCCGATCGGCAGGATCCCCCCGAGACAGGTCACAGAAATATGCTGTGGAAGGGTGTGGAGCACCTCTGGGACAACACAGGACAGCGCCTCCACCAACACCAGCCTATTATCACACACTCACACCATTGTGCTCTCAGAAAAGCACACTGTGTACAAGAACAATGCATCATAGCAACCACCTTCACGAGATTACTCTGAGATAGCTTGCTATTAAACCATATTTATAGATTTTGTTCTCTGTCCACCCTTCATGACAGGTGCAGGAGAAGCAGTTTAAGCCCAAAACATGAAAGTAGATGCTTCTAGATATACAAATTTGATTTTACACATTGTTGAGTCGGAATGGGGTTGTGCAATACTGCCAAAAAAATGATATCTCATTATTTTCTGGGATTTTGACGGTAACGCTAATTAGACAATATTTTGCTGAGTGTGTTTTTGTTCTGGTACCTGAGCTGGTTTAGACCTGTCACGAACAGCTGACTCCACAAGCTTTCATTTTCTTCATATTTACCCCCTTTAATGGATTTCCAGGGGCTTTTGTTTATTTATTTATTTATTTCAGTGGCAGAAACAGGCTTCTATAGTATTGGACCTCATTGACTTTCATTGCATAAACAAAAATATTCTTCAAAATATCCTTTTTGTGTTCTGCAAAATTGGAACGAGAGTGAGTAATTGATGAATTTTCATGGTTGGATGAGCTATCTCTTTTAAATATAGGCTATATAATGGAGTTGCATGCTTACAACATATTCATGTCTGCATTTATGTGCATGCATAGAGTATGTTTTTAGCCTTAGAGCATCTCTATGTGTATCTAACATATTGCATCATAATGTTCAATAGAAACGTAACTGGATGTCAGAGGCATAGGTCAATATTAGGACATGACTTGCTAAAGGGACAGAGCACCAGAAGCAAAACATGTTTACTGTTAAGGTGGAATGTTTTAAATATTTTAAACGGTCCTTGTAGAGTTATTCGGAGTATTTGACAGCTTTTCTGCTGCAAATCGTCAGGTGTGAATCTGAAGCATCTGAAGTGCAGAGTTCATCTAGGCCTGGTATTACCTGTGTGACACAGAGAGCATGAGAGAGACACATTTTTGTTTGTGTCTTGCGACAGACGTTACACTGAACGCCTGCTTTATTCCCTTTGGCTGGGCCAGTAGGAAATGTTTCAGAGATTACCAGCTCTCTGCTGATGAGTGTAAACATGGGGCAGATGGTGAGTGACTGCAGCTCCGGTAAGAGGAGCCTGCGAGGGGGAAACTTGGCCGGATCGTGACCGTTACTGAACTGAGCTCAAACTAGACTGAGAGTGTGAAATCGCTCACACAGGAGAAGAGTACACATTTACTCATGAGGAAAGAATGGACACTATCATCTTGTTTATATACTGTACAGAAAAAGTTGCTTCAGACACTGTTTCTGGACCATTTTTGTTTTGTTAAACATAGGAAAGATTCGTAATTGTTCCTGTAATGTTTTCTGTTTATTGATTTTAAAGTCGCTATGAAATAGAAATAATGACAGATTTATGTCACAATACGGAAAAAAAAAATCTTTGGTATTGTGACATACATCCAGTGGACGCTTCTCATAGTTTGTGATGATGCATTTCTATTAACATCATAAATCTAGCAAAGCTTTATATATATATATATATTTTTTTTTTTTTTTTTTTTTTTTATAAGACTGTACTTTGTCTGGCATTACATTTCACTATACCATTGCTGTGTCTAGTGTTTCTAACACCATGGCTGTGAAACTGACAAATTTGTCATCACTATTTTTTTTTCCAAAAACGCTATAGTGGATTTTATCGTTTGCTATTGGATCAAATGGGAACGCAAAAAAATATGTTTGTTGTAGTTTCCAATATATAAGTTCAAATATGATGACTTCCGCTTCTGAGAACCACGAAAATGTGAAACGGTCCATGGTTTATCAAAAAAGAAAAAAATGTAGAAAATATGGTGAATTTTCATTTCATGCCAACTTTAAGCTGTTGTTACAAGACCAACTTGGACAAGAAGATATTTTGAAAATCAGTGAGGCCAATGACTTCTTTTGTGCTCCACAGAAGAAACAAGGTCATACAGGGTTGAAACAACAAGAGAGTGAATAAATGATGACAGAGTTTTCATTTTTGGGTGAACTCTTCCTTTAAATCAAACACAATTCTTCTGAGTTACAAAAGAGAACCATGTGAGCAATTCAACTGTATCCAAAAGTTATCAATGTGATGCCAAACGCTCATTTTCCACAAAACGTCCAGTTATACTAAATGCAGTCCATTCATGGTTCACTTTCAGGACATGACGTGAAACATGTGACGTGAAAGGCAGCCCAAGGACTTCTTCCACTCTTAACTTTCATTAGTGGCCCTCCACTTCCTGCACATGGCTCTTGCTCCACTCTCATATCCCCATAGCAAATAAATCAGAATGAGACCTACAGGACGTTCTCGTCAGTAATAGTTCTGATTGTTCTATTGATAGGAAAGAGTCATGTTGATGAGAACGAGTGAAACATGAAACCACACAATGCAGTATTACATGGATAGAGGTATCCGTCAGCATTCCCATTCATCTCGACGCCAATTGCTGATGTATGGCACCTGCATACTGACGATTTTTGGCACAAGTCACACAGTAAATGCCATGTGACTGAATACTCTGGAGCCTCAGGACAATAACATCATGACAACACTGACAAGCTGATGGCACCACAAGAACACAGACATTAGCAACTACGCTTTCATCCAAAAAAAATCTAATAAAAAATTGGCATTTGGTGCCATGCTGGCGTGAAACTTGTTTCAATTGCGTTAGGGCCATCATATGATTGGCTTACTTACTCAGGGGAAGTCGTGGCCTAATGGTTAGAGAGTCGGACTCGTAACCCAAAGGTTGCGAGTTCGATTCTCGTACAGGCAGGGATTGTAGGTGGGGGGAGGGAATGCACAGCGCTCTCTTCCACCTTCAATACCACGACTGAGTATATATATATATAAACCAGCATTGGAATAAATGGAATTTAATTAAATTCATTTAAACTTATAACCCATGCTGTTCAAAAACAGTCCAAATTCATGAAACCTGCATATTCTTAAAACAACATCTAAACAACTTCAATATTACTCTGGAATGTTTTCAAACAAAATATATTAATTTTACTTGCTCTACACCCCTTTAGGCTGTAGCTCATTAGATGTAGTTTATTTGTTATGTCAGTGACATCTTTTGTCTGTTTATTTTATCTTTGTGTTTCTGACCCAAACAAGGATAACAATTTAGTGTAAATGGTTAAATCTCCTAAAAAAATCTTTTCAAAAAATCTATAAAAATAAATAAATAAATGTGTATTTTGATAGTCTTAATCCATATGGAAAGTTTTTTTCCCCATACTAAAAATTTTGGATTTTTAAAAAAATGTTTAGTTACCGATTCTGGGTCAAAACCAACCTGTATGCGATAGGAAGCTTAAAAAGTAAAACTAATCCAGAGACATTTCAGGCTTGACACTGGAGAGAACATACAATGGGCCTCTCTCTCAGTCCTCCATCACCTGTCCAGGTGTGACCACCCAAAATCTTCATTGAAACTGCTAGCAAATACTAAAGGAATAACTTGTAATGTAATGGGCAGTCCTGAAATCCCCCTTTTAAAGACACACAAGCAAATGTCTCCAACTAAATGTCAGGGCTCTTTTGTTATAAGTCACGTTATTAGCAGACAGCAGACCTGTGGCTTGTGAGTGGCCCGATGGCACGCGAACCTCCCTCTACAGTCCTGGGCTGAACCTGGATCAGTAGGCTGAAGTGCATCATTTAAGAGCCGAGCAGCTGCCAACACAGCACGTCAGGCAACATTTACTGTCACGTCGCACAAATAAACACAGGTGCTGCTCACGTGGGCTATAGGCGCATTACCTCGTCAGTCTGCAGGAGGCACGTCTAGCCCATTTGGCACGGAGTTCACAGAAATGCAATGGGGAGGGGTGTCCAACATGAATTTAGAGGAGAATGGGGTAGTTAAACCCAGGATCAAAGTGTTAAGTGTTCATTTTTAAAGGTTTTAACTCTTTAAGCTAGCTGAACCTACTGTTTGATCAAACATTTTGTTTGTTTGTGGCTTGCTATAGTGACCATTGAAAAATGGCACTTTTATATATTACTCTACTGTTCAAAAGTCTCTTCACTAACACTAATATTGTGAAATATTATTGTGATTTAAAATAACTGTTTTCTATTGTGATATATTGTTAAATGTAATTTATTCCTGTGATCAAAGCTGAATTTCCAGCATCATTACTGCAGTCTTCAGTGTCACATGATCCTTCAGAAATCATTCTGATATGCTGATTTGGTGCTCAAGAAACATTTCTGATTATTATCAATGTTGAAAAAAGTTGTGCTGCTTAATAGTTTTTGTAGAACCTGTGATGCATTTTGATATGTGGGTGCATGTGAACGATTAACTATTTTTGAAATAGAAAAATATTAAATTTTGTATACATGTTGTTGTATTTTGGTATATAGGGTTGTCAAAGGTAACAGCAAATGTGTTCTTAAACAATATTTACTGTGCAAAGCACTTTACAATAAACTTTTAACTGAACTGAAAATGTTTCTTGTAAGGTTTCTAAATACATTGTCACTCTAAAAGTGGATAGATACACTTTATATTAGAGAGTCGGCTGCCCACTGCTCCGGGTGTGTGTTCACGGTGTGTGTGTGTTCACTGCTGTGTGTGTGCACTTTGGATGGGATCAATGCAGAGTACTAATTCCAAGTATGGGTCACCATACTTGGCCACATGTCACATCACTTTTTTCAGCGATGCATGATGTTTTGATCTAGTGAAACATGAGCTTATATTTTCAACTAAAACCATATTGTATCTAATCAGTAACTTAATGTGCAAAAAGTTTTACTGTTAATAGTACATGTACCCCTTTTTATCAAAGGTGCTGTCATTTTTTGACTGTACTAAAGCATAAAAATACCATAATATGTTTGCAGATATTTAGGAAACATGCTAAGTTCACATACTTGTTTCTACGAAAACAATTCTACAGCCAGTTATTCTGCTCTGAAAATGCGCGTTTGGTGTCGGATTGTCTGTTTTTGTTTTTGGTCTGTGTGATTCTGCACACTGCCAATTTACCCAATAGTATTTCGACACCCTGAGTTGCCAGTTGGCATAAAATACAGCGTTTTGCAGCCAAGGAAGCCAGCAAACATATTGGGTCACAGATTGTAGATTCTACCCGACCTAAAAAAGCTCTATGACCAGAGGCATATTAAAACACGGATAAATCAACTCATCAGCTTACGGTGTAAGGCCTGTCGCCTTTCATTGTCAATTGCGCTCGTTCCTGTTGCGTGTCCTCAATCTGGCAACCCGCGTGAAATAACTCTCCAATATTAGACATTCTTAAATTTTACAAGAACTACAGCAAAACCACTGTGATGTAAGATTTTTTTCAGTATTTCATTTATTTCATTA
>NW_015650326.1:1456411-1469971 GCF_001515625.1 Sinocyclocheilus rhinocerous
TTTATAAGACTGTACTTTGTCTGGCATTACATTTCACTATACCATTGCTGTGTCTAGTGTTTCTAACACCATGGCTGTGAAACTGACAAATTTGTCATCACTATTTTTTTTTCCAAAAACGCTATAGTGGATTTTATCGTTTGCTATTGGATCAAATGGGAACGCAAAAAAATATGTTTGTTGTAGTTTCCAATATATAAGTTCAAATATGATGACTTCCGCTTCTGAGAACCACGAAAATGTGAAACGGTCCATGGTTTATCAAAAAAGAAAAAAATGTAGAAAATATGGTGAATTTTCATTTCATGCCAACTTTAAGCTGTTGTTACAAGACCAACTTGGACAAGAAGATATTTTGAAAATCAGTGAGGCCAATGACTTCTTTTGTGCTCCACAGAAGAAACAAGGTCATACAGGGTTGAAACAACAAGAGAGTGAATAAATGATGACAGAGTTTTCATTTTTGGGTGAACTCTTCCTTTAAATCAAACACAATTCTTCTGAGTTACAAAAGAGAACCATGTGAGCAATTCAACTGTATCCAAAAGTTATCAATGTGATGCCAAACGCTCATTTTCCACAAAACGTCCAGTTATACTAAATGCAGTCCATTCATGGTTCACTTTCAGGACATGACGTGAAACATGTGACGTGAAAGGCAGCCCAAGGACTTCTTCCACTCTTAACTTTCATTAGTGGCCCTCCACTTCCTGCACATGGCTCTTGCTCCACTCTCATATCCCCATAGCAAATAAATCAGAATGAGACCTACAGGACGTTCTCGTCAGTAATAGTTCTGATTGTTCTATTGATAGGAAAGAGTCATGTTGATGAGAACGAGTGAAACATGAAACCACACAATGCAGTATTACATGGATAGAGGTATCCGTCAGCATTCCCATTCATCTCGACGCCAATTGCTGATGTATGGCACCTGCATACTGACGATTTTTGGCACAAGTCACACAGTAAATGCCATGTGACTGAATACTCTGGAGCCTCAGGACAATGACATCATGACAACGGCACCACAAGAACACAGACATTAGCAACTATGCTTTCCTCCAAAAAAAATCTAATAAAAAATTGGCATTTGGTGCCATGCTGGCGTGAAACTTGTTTCAGTTGCGTTAGGGCCATCATATGATTGGCTTACTTACTCAGGGGAAGTCGTGGCCTAATGGTTAGAGAGTCGGCTGCCCACTGCTCCGGGTGTGTGTTCACGGTGTGTGTGTGTTCACTGCTGTGTGTGTGCACTTTGGATGGGATCAATGCAGAGTACTAATTCCAAGTATGGGTCACCATACTTGGCCACATGTCACATCACTTTTTTCAGCGATGCATGATGTTTTGATCTAGTGAAACATGAGCTTATATTTTCAACTAAAACCATATTGTATCTAATCAGTAACTTAATGTGCAAAAAGTTTTACTGTTAATAGTACATGTACCCCTTTTTATCAAAGGTGCTGTCATTTTTTGACTGTACTAAAGCATAAAAATACCATAATATGTTTGCAGATATTTAGGAAACATGCTAAGTTCACATACTTGTTTCTACGAAAACAATTCTACAGCCAGTTATTCTGCTCTGAAAATTCGCGTTTGGTGTCGGATTGTCTGTTTTTGTTTTTGGTCTGTGTGATTCTGCACACTGCCAATTTACCCAATAGTATTTCGACACCCTGAGTTGCCAGTTGGCATAAAATACAGCGTTTTGCAGCCAAGGAAGCCAGCAAACATATTGGGTCACAGATTGTAGATTCTACCCGACCTAAAAAAGCTCTATGACCAGAGGCATATTAAAACACGGATAAATCAACTCATCAGCTTACGGTGTAAGGCCTGTCGCCTTTCATTGTCAATTGCGCTCGTTCCTGTTGCGTGTCCTCAATCTGGCAACCCGCGTGAAATAACTCTCCAATATTTTGATTTTGGACTGCAGTACCCATTTCAACCACTACCTTTCAATATTACATTACATACCTTAAAAAGAGAGACATTCTTTGAAATTTCAAATTTTACAAGAACTACAGCAAAACCACTGTGATGTAAGATTTTTTTCAGTATTTCATTATAATATGTCACATGATCTTCAGAAATCATTCTGATATGCTGATTTGGTGCTCAAGAAACATTTCTGATTATTATCAATGTTGAAAAAAGTTGTGCTGCTTAATAGTTTTTGTAGAACCTGTGATGCATTTTGATATGTGGGTGCATGTGAACGATTAACTATTTTTGAAATAGAAAAATATTAAATTTTGTATACATGTTGTTGTATTTTGGTATATAGGGTTGTCAAAGGTAACAGCAAATGTGTTCTTAAACAATATTTACTGTGCAAAGCACTTTACAATAAACTTTTAACTGAACTGAAAATGTTTCTTGTAAGGTTTCTAAATACATTGTCACTCTAAAAGTGGATAGATACACTTTATACAACGTCAGTATTTTTTAGACAATAATGATTCATTTGCTTTTGCTTCAGTTCAGCAGTATTATAAAAACCTTTTTAATTTGGAAACTTTTTGTCTTTATAATATCACAATTTTAACTCAATATGGATCTTTATAAATTAAAATATATAGCTATCTTTTTATGGAGGGCATCCCTCACAAATACCTTGTTATATTTTGTTGTCAGACTCTTCCAGTTAACTCCAGTCTTCAGTTCCATTCCATTAAATCCAGAAGATTTTACAGAGCAAACAATACAGAAAAAGTCCACCGATTTCTTCTGGGCCTAGATGAGAGCAATCACTCTGCGTGGGACGACTGAAACCCATTGAGTCAATGTATAATTGAAACAGACCGGAAAATAGAATATGACTCAAGAGTTATTTTCTGAATACAGGCTTATACTGTCTATAAGCACACAGTGAATTACAGGACAAAAATTTCAAGTGCAGGGGGCAAGACAGCAGACTCAACAACATAAACCCACATATGACAGCTATTTTTAAGTCGCGTGTTAAACAGGAAACAGAAGGTAGGCTGATTTGAGAGCGCACACGCTGCTCACGCTTGTCCAAATGTCATCAATAAGGTTAATGAGCCTGTCGCCTCCATCGTTAGTGCAGGGCGGAAAATATAAACCCTGGGGGGATTTATAGTATCTAGTTGCCCACGTCAGAGCAGTCTAGTAAACTTGATTCTTTTTATAGAAAACCACAACAGACGCTGTGATCTCAATCACTCCGAATAATTACAGAACATGTTTACAGCCAGGGCCGTACTTAGATGACGCGGGGCCCGGTGCGAGGTAGGGAGCGGGGCCCCCCTCGGTCCATTCGCGATTGCGTTCCGGGGTTGGTGGCGTTCGCCACGGGGCCACCTCAAGCGCGGGGCCCGGTGCGACCGCACCAGTTGCACCCCCCTAAGGACGACCCTGTTTACAGTATATGATAACCTTTAATATAACACAGTCAGCTAACTTAGTCATATATTAGCTTACAAATAAGCAATCGTTTTGTGGATTTTCACTGTGCCTCTTTAGTCAACAGATTTTCTTCTTTACTTTCTAGACAGTTTAGCGGTCACACGTTTGACCAAGCCAAATGCAATGAATATGGGCAACAGGACACTCTAGAGCTTCTGTTTTTACAAAATAATAAATTATCAATTTTAGGTTAATTCTGTTTTCTAGTGCGATTTCTAAAGAGCAGGGTGGCAGATGACCGATAGAATGCTGAAATATAAATAATTTAATTTCACACAAAAAATGTAATACTCTAATATTTAATATTTTTTAATTCTTGAAAATGTATTATGGATTAAGAATGATCCATGGATTTGGGGAACTAACACTTCTTTTGATCAGCCAAGTGGACAAAGTTAAAATTCAATTCTAAAATGGCCAAATATTGGCTGATCAATCATGTGGTGATTCATTGGTCTAGTAATAATAACACAATCTGCTCCACTGTTTACATACTCCTTTTACCACATCCCTGGAAAACTTTATTGTTTTATTTATTTTTATTTTGTATTGAGCTACAAAACTTTAGATCTTCTATAGACCTCGTGTACTGTAGCTCCTCCCCTTTTCAATGCAGCACTCGTTGTCTTCTGTCTTGTGTTTGCATTTCCACAGCGTGGAGGTAAGTTCGTATGGATTTATGAATGAACTGTTTGTTTTCAAATCTTCCCGGTCTACTGACATTTGTTATGACATCCGCTTCGAACATTCCAATGCGCATGATAACTCTTGTTAACTCTACAAAAAGTAAATCCACTTTACCAGCTAATTACTCGTCAACTACCACAAATAAAACAGAAGTTCAAAGACAGAATTCTAAAGATGGCTGTGCACTTGTTTCTCTGATGCATAAGGTCTATAGGTCAATTATCTTCTGCATGAACTTTTGTGCATAGCAAAACACATTATGCTTGCATTCCCTTTGTACTCATGTTTGCATGGAAGTGAATGAAACATTTAATCTACTGTAACAGCCCATTGTTTAGAGGACATGACGTTTCATATACACCTCTGACATGGGACAGACACTGACACGGGACTTTTACTGTCACTAGCATCTCTAGTCACTTCCGCACTGAGAAATGGCAAAAGCTAAATGATATTTAGGCAGAAATGGGATCCACTGGTCGAGTGAGTAAATCATCATTCATATATAAAACTATGTGTCCGATCACTTAAATCTAAGTAATTTCAATGGCTAGCTACTGTAGCAGGGTTTCTTTTATTTGCAGTATTTCCACTGTTGGATAATGCAAGCAGTTGTCAGAATGATTCAGGCGTATGTTACATTGCTCTGAAGCATTCTGGCCTACTTCAGAGCCATGAATGGAAAGAAATGCGTAAATAGAAAGACTCTTTGCTGACGTTCAGGTCAGCGAGGGTGTAATTCTTTGATATGTGTAAGTAGTTTCCACTTTCAAAAGGTCAGGACTCAAGGGGAATATTAAACTTTTCTTCCTTAAAGATGAAATACAGCCTATGAATTATTGATGAATACCCTCTGGACACAGTGCTTTGAATTATGCACTTCCACATTAAGTCTTTGTTCTAACTCACTAACTAGGACTAACTATAATAATGTTGCAGTCTACAGTAGTAGAAGAGAGATGTAGAGACAGAATGGAACTGGAGTGAATGAATGAGGGGAAGTTCTGGATGATCTTACCAAGCTGTTGTTGGGTCCTGCACCAAACCACAAGTTCCCGCTCATTTATGTTTGTCACCTTACAGTTCAAGCGAGTTCATTATTGAAAGGTCATATTCTGAACGGCCATTCAAAAAAAAAGCAACATGTCTCTTGAGCTCCTCCTTAAACTGGAAAGTCTGAAACTGAATGGCATGCTAGATTACTACTCGGTATTCTTAAAAACAGGTACATCAACTCATTAGTAGCATGTTTGATTTGATTTTTTTGCCCTTTTATTCTAATTGAATGCAGAATTATCAACAATATAGGTGACGTGTGTAATTTCTTCACTAAATGGAATTGTTTTCTAAAACAATTCCCAAAGACTCCCACACTCTGCTATTGGTTCATTCATCACTCTGAAAATGAAAGGTCAAATCAAGCACATTGCATTGTGGGATGCAGTGATCTTGGTGGTATACCACACTTTTTAGTAAATGAAATAAGTCATATGGAGAAAATCTGCATACTGTGCATAGTATACCTATGATATGCTACTGAATGGTTCTATGATATTCTGAACATCAGAACGGAGTTGTAAATCATTCATATTGTCCATTTTTATGAAAAGTCTTGCATCACTATTACTGTTGGAATGGTTTTATGAATGTGTTTTATAGTGGCGCATATCCTGAAAGGCCATATGAGCCGCGTTTAACCTATTGGGATCAAACAACCCAGAAATTTTACCTAACATAGCTAGAAAAGACAAAATTCAGTTCTCTACAGTAGCTTCAAGTCATGTTATCCTTCTCTTCCTCCTTCTTACTAATAACTTTCTTGCAAAGTCTTAATTTTAAAATATTACTAAAAAGGTTAATTATGAATAAATCATATAAAAAATTAATAATATTAATATAAAAAAAATATCTTGTATCTTCTATTTTGTTGCATACCCAAACATACTGTGTTGGAGGTGGTTGGCATGATCACACAAGTCATGAGTCGACATAACAAAATTTAGAAAATATTGTGTAAGACTGAATTTTTACCCAATAATTTAAAGGGGTCATATGATGTTGCTAAAAAGAACATTATTTTGTGTACATTTTCTAGGGTTATGTTACTGTCAGTTTCACCAGAGATGCTCAACAAAAAAGGAAAAGCATGCCAACCAACCCTTCCGAACCACCAAAATACACAGCATTGCAAAATTCTTATGCTTAACTACAATTTTAATTTAGAATTCTGGTATTCCATGTACTAGGCAGAAAAAAATATTATGGAGTTCAGTTCTGTTTGAACATTCTCTCACACGTGTCTAATCACGAGCTGAGCCATTGCACTCAGGACAGGAATAGCCCGGAGCAATTTAAGCACATGATTTGGTGAGTAAGTATCAGACCTCATATATCTGGTCGTTGTATAAGACTAAACATCCTCCTGTTTGCATGAATCAACAGCAGTTCCCGAAAGTTCTGCACAGGAGAACCACACCTTCAGCTCTGCAGACTGCAGCTGTCATTGACGGCTTCACCGCGGAGGCGTGAGAGGGGTGTGACAAATCGCCGCCGCTCATTGGCCGGTGCGTTTTAACGAACAGCGCTACCGGCCAATCGGAGAGCGCGCAACGCTTCGAACGCATGACGCAGGGAATAGAGGCGGAGCGAGCGACCCTGAGTCTTCGGACGTGAGCTATATATTGAGTTAATTACATACCCATCCGCCGTTCTCCTGGATCCAGCCGTGCAGCGGCCCGTTCAGATACTCGGTCATCCAGCCCGCAATGTTATCCACATGCGCCATCATCTCCTTATTCACGCATTCGACACAAACAGTCCCTCCAAACTCGAAAAAAGCGATGATTCTGCCCCAGTTCACGCCGTCCCCGAACAGCTCGTCTATGACCGCGGTGAAGCGCTGATGCGCCGTGATGGACGTGAGGTGCAGCCGTTTGGACATCTCCGCAAAGTCCGACTGATAAAGCCGCTCCAGTTCATCCCCGGCCTCCCGCAGCACCTTATGAAGAGCCCTGCACGGGTCGTGACGGGAGCTGGGAGAGATGCCGCCGTCCTCCCGCCTCTCCATCATCAGTCCATTCGAGACGCTGTCATCGTGTCCGTTCACGTCCCTCCAAACTCGAAAAAAGCGACGATTCTGCCCCAGTTCACGCCGTCCCCGAACAGCTCGTCTATGACCGCGGTGAAGCGCTGATGCGCCGTGATGGATGTGAGGTGCAGCCGTTTGGACATCTCCGCAAAGTCCGACTGATAAAGCCGCTCCAGTTCATCCCCGGCCTCCCGCAGCACCTTATGAAGAGCCCTGCACGGGTCGTGACGGGAGCTGGGAGAGATGCCGCCGTCCTCCCGCCTCTCCATCATCAGTCCATTCGAGACGCTGTCATCGTGTCCGTTCACTTCCCACACGTATCCCTTCTTCCAGAGCTTATGGTGGATGTACTTCACCACTATGCTCCGGTTATCATACACATTCTCCTGTGCCATCTCGACCCGTATATATCGCTCAATAACCTCAGAATAAGTGCGATCTTATAAATCCAGGCGCATCTTCATCATATCAATGCTGATTTTATTAACCCTTAGATAACTGCACATCTGAACTTACTGCATGTTGCCTCACGTGAAACTGCAAGTTGCGGCACTCGCACGAATCCCCCAGCGCTTCGGTGTGGGGAAAAACGCCCACTTTCTGTTCCCAGCAGAAAATTCCAGACATGTAGGAGAGGATTTAAGCATCTTCCTCCATATCAGATTAAACAAACACGCCCTGTAAGCACGGGCGAGAGAGTCTCTGGTGTTTTGAGTGGGAATCGCGCGCGGTAAGTCATCGTTTATCCGCGTAAAAGAGTCCCGAGCTGCGGGAGACGGAAGAGGCTGGTCGCCGCGCACTTGTGAGTTTCTTCTCTCGCGGAGCGGCTAGTGTGAGGACGGACTTTCTCGGCGGCGTCCGCTGTCGAAATCAGCCTTCGCGCAGAGCTCTGTCTCTGTATAAGTTGAGTGTTTAGAGGCGTCTGCTCTGCGCAGTCACTCCATATGCAGCCAGACCGCCTTCCCCTTCATAGCAGAGGTGTTCCTGTGCTACCTCACTCATTCACTCATGTGCGTGCGCTCCTCCTGCAGTCAATTGCAAATAATGCAAATAAATAAATAAAAATATCAAAATATAATCTGAGTAGTCTTTTGGATGCTTCTGTATCTCATATATTATCATATTGGCCACACTTCCAACATTTGGTATTACAGAACAGTCCAGGATGTTATTTTTAAGGGGGTCATATGATGTGATTTAAATTTTTCCTTTCTCTTTGGAGTGTTACAAGCTCTTGGTGCATAAAGAAGATCTGTAAAGTTGCAAAGACTAAAGTCTCAAATCCAAAGAGATATTCTTTATAAAAGTTAAGAGTCAGCCACGCCTACCTAAAACGGCTCGTTCTAACACGCCACATGTGGTTGCCGCAAGCCCGCCGGACGCTCCTTCGTCGAAATTTGCCGACCGCGCCATTCTCAAGCCCGTCCGCGCCATTCTCAAGCCCTTCCGCCTCCGCTCACTCAAGCCCGCCGTGTTTTTCGATGCGAAAGCAAAAAAAACTTGGTTTGGTCTTCCAAAAGAGGACACGACTAGAAATCAGTGGTTAAGTTGTATTTACAACACTGTTCCAGAACACTTCAACCCAAATATTCAGATGTGTGCAGCACATTTTATGGAGGACTGTTTCCTGATCCTGGGAGAGTAGACTACAATGCCGGCTGTTCTGACTCTCGCTTTTCAGACCGATGAGCTTTGTAAAAATCGACGCGTTTGTAAAGGGGAATATGGGTCAAGGATTTTTTTTTTTTTTGGTTAACATTTTTCTTTCAAATTAAATGCATGAGTAATTTCATCTTTACTTGTCTGAAGATTCAAAAAGGTCCGGATGAGCTGAAATGGGAATCCGCATCTGTTCAGGCAGAGCAGAATTTGGTCCTCAGCCTCGCCTCAAAATTAGCATTGGAAGTTCTTTGAACCAGTGCAAGGCCTTTGATCTTTCAGCACCCCGCCCAGTAAACCCTGCTTTGACTAAAGGTGAACCAACTCAAGCCATAGCCTATGAATTATTGCAGAACAAAATGACTACATCATACATATGACCCCTGCTGGCAGTCTCGGCTTCAGAGACAGAAAACGGAGTTCTTCAAAAAAGTTCAGGTTTGTGTCTAACTGGCTTTCTCCCTCTGTCAGTCCTGATTGGGTTATTCAGGGCAAAGTTAGGCTTCTGAAGCGATGACACCAGCCAGTAAAGTGTTTAGGAATGCAAAGTAAAGGATCAGGTTCAAGTCATTATATTGATGTTGACAGAGGTATGCAGTGTGTTGTACTTTCAGCAAGAGTGAACCATTTTACCTGCAGTCCTGTCTTGTTAATAAAAAATGGTAAATCATTAAAAGTTAAATAGGAAAATGTTAGGACACTATGTAGTGCATATGTTTTGAGCAAAGAATTAACGTAAGTCTTTTTTGGTTGGGATTTTTACAAATTATTTTATTGACATTGATTATAAATATTTTCAAGCATAAGCAGAAATAATTGTTATATATATATATATATAAATATTTTCAGGTTTTTCCATCACAAGGTTTTCTACCCACAAACAGTAACAGGACTTTTACACTATTTTAAAAGAATCTGACACTTGAATTACCTTTCAAAAGTTATTTATTTCATTATGTAAGAAAATAAGACAAAGCAACAACATCCTCTTTTTCTCCCATGGCACACAAGGTGAAATTTATGCAAGTTTGGCAACAAATGAATAAGGGAAAAAAAGAAACTTATAAAACAGAAGCAGAACGAGTGTCCTCTCGTGTGTTTGAATGAAGTGTGAGCACAGGTTTGATTTGCATAGCTTTAAGGAGTTCAAAACAATTTCTCTACTGTACGACTAAAACAATGACTACGTCCATGTGTTATGGAAGAGGGCACGACCGATTCGGAAGTCCGACACATATATCAGAACCTAACTTATAGCTACTATGTGCTGGACGACGTGCCTTGAGCCGATATCAAATGAGAACATCGTCGTTTTGACTCATGCATTCTCATTTTCATATTTTGGGTCTTTTTGTAAAAAATATCCATAGCAAATAATGTACAAACAAGCAAAAACAACGTCTTTTTCCATACTGAAACAAATATACGTAAACCATACACAATCTATGCCATAGCTTGATGTGGAGGTATCAACCCTTCTAGCTTTTATAGTGGTCTGTGTTTGGATCTCTTAAGGCTTGGAATGGGCCTCCATGACTGTAGTGCCTGACTGCATTGGTCAATGGTTTCTAGAATACCTGAAAACTCCGGACAAGCAATGGAAAGGGGATTTTTCTTCTAAAAATGTACTGGAATTAGCAGTTGAAGTCATTTTGGAAAATTCCCATATTAGAATAGAACTACATGTTGTTTACAGTAACCTAAACTCTAAAATGACCGTAAAACTATGGTTTAAACATTTTACAGTCCAAATTATTTAAGTTCTGACAAAAATGAAAATGATAAACCTCACGTTAAAGGCTAATAAATGATTATATACGTTATGGGAAAGCAGAAATACAGCGGTTAGGGAAGCCTATGTGTTTATAATCACTACTTTATTAGTAGGACAAAGGTAAGACAAAAAAAGAAAGGTGACGAGTTTGCAGGTATGTTGTAGGGAAAACAGAGCAGCATAAAAAAAGCTGTATTGAGTAAAAGTGTTACTTCAACCAAAAATGAATATTCTGTCATTATTTACTCACACTCATGTCGTTCCAAAACCATAGGACTTTCTTTTTTCTGTGGAACCAAAAAGAGTACTACACCATAAATGTAGTTCATGTATAAATTTAACTCAATGCTCACAGAAAACTGTACCTATAACTCTCAAATCTCATGTACAGTATCTTCAAGATCTTTAATTCAAGTGATTTAAATGTCTCTGTTTCTCAAACAAATCAATCCGGCATCTTCAGAACAATTAAAAAATATTGTATATATTGAATATCTCATACGGACCACTTTTACCGTCCTTTTTCGTTCTTTTTTGCAGCTTTGCAGCCCTCTCTTCACTGTACGGAAAGGAGCTGCATGAACATTCCACTAAACTTCTCCGTTTGTGTTCTACGGAAGACTGAAAGTCCTACAGGTTTGGAAGAACATGAGGGTGAGGAAATAACGACAGAAATGTTCATTTTTGGGTGAACTATCACTTTAAAGGAACACTCCACTATTTCTGAAAATAGGCTCATTTTCCAACTCCCCTAGAGTTAAACAGTTGAGTTTTACCGTTTTCGAATCCATTCAGCCGATCTCCGGGTCTGGTGGTAGCACTTTTAGCTGTAGCTTAGCATAGATCATTCAATCCGATTAGACCGTTAGCATCTCGCTCAAAAACAACCAAAGAGTTTCTATATTTTTCCTATTTAAAACTTGACTCTTCTGTAGTTACATCGTGTACTAAGACCGACGGAAAATGAAAAGTTGCGATTTTCTAGGCCGATATGGCTAGGAACTATATAATACAATATCATTGCGCCTGCTGCATCCATGGTACGGCAGCAAAGTTCCTTGATTATTACGCCGGAATGAGAGTATAGTTCCTAGCCATATCGGCCTAGAAAATCGCAACTTTTCATTTTCCGTCGGTCTTAGTACACGATGTAACTACAGAAGAGTCAAGTTTTAAATAAGAAAAATATCAGAACTCTTTGGTCATTTTTGAGAGAGATGCTACCGGTCTAATCAGATTCAATGATCTATGCTAAGCTACAGCTAAAAGTGCTACCACCAGACCCGGAGATCGGCTGAATGGATTCGAAAACGGTAAAACTCAACTGTTTAACTCTAGGGGAGTTGGAAAATGAGCCTATTTTCAAAAATAGTGGAGTGTTCCTTTAAATAGACTCTTTTCTGTGCATTCGGGCATTCAAGAGATGGACTCCTCATAAACATCTGCTCCTATAACAGGGTGTAGGGTGTGATCACATCACATGCTCCCCGTTTGCTTGTGACAGTGAGGAAGGCAAATATTACAACAGCATGAGTAAGTGTCATTTTCTCTCTAGCTAGCAGTAAGGTACGACTTGCAACAAGGACAAGGGGTAAGTTTGGAAGGCCTAAATCAGAAAACACAGTTTATATGCTGGAACCATCCATTTTGCATTATGACAGAGCAGAGCACGAGGAAATTCACTTCACTTGTTAAAGCCATATTGCTTGTTTTGGTGTACAAATCTGATCAAGCTTCACAACATCTACAGTACTTGAAATGCCTGCATGAACACTCAATGTACTCACATTTATTCACCAATACTACAGAGTTCTTGGGTTGTGGACATCAAACCATCCAACTAGGATTATTCTGACTGATTCTAGATCAGCTTTTAGTAAGAGCTACTTAGGCTTTTGCTCTGGTTACACCTGATCCGTTTGGATCTCCAGCTCCACCTGTTGGCAGAGAGGTGCGCTGACTCGAACCAGCGAGTCATTACCACCGCAATGGCTTATCCTGACCCATCCTTCAGTTCAGTGAACTCTTAGAAGCCCCTGAGGTCACCTAAACGCATGCGTACAAGCAGACAAATATACATAAACACTCGCACGAACATTTAAAGGTAAACATTTCCTTCAGAAACCCCCACACAGAGCAAAGAAGATAAGGCAGAGTGGCAGACTCAGGCTGTTTCATCCAAAAACACAGATGACCTGTGTCCGTACCTTAAAACTATGAAATCTAAAAGCAGGAAGATACAGTGCTTGACTATGAACATCACAGACCAGTCAGAAGAACAAAGGACAGTTCTTCACCTCATTGTAACATAAGGAAGTGAAGTATATGAAGAATTTTTTTTTACCTATACAGCATATGGTAACATCTCAATCTAAATAAAAGTTGACTGAAATTAATTCTAGTGTTGAAATAACATTACGCCAACAGGCTAGAACAAGAACTCGGATAGCGTGTGGTTTTGAGAATGACCACAAACCTTCTGAAACAAAAGAATGTACTAGAGGCAGTGAGAGCCAACGAGTAAATAATTTAAATGCAAATAAAGTTGTTTGTTTTTCTGTTTTTTTAAAGAGCTTGAAATATTGATGCAGCATGCACTGGAATGATCGGAGTCCTGAAAAACACATCATGAAAGATGGACGGACACCTATTACAAGTCTACTGAAAAAAAAAGCATAAACAGTGTTTTGTCAGGGTGGACCTCTTCTACCCATTTGAACACGTCTGCCGGGCCGGGGCGGTGCAGTGTGTGCTGTGAGGTGTGTGTGTGTGTGTGTGTGTGTGTGTGTGAATGTAGTGGTGCTGATGGAGATGGATGTGGTGGGAATGCTGGTGCTACTCCCTCTTGTCTGCTGCTTTGGACTGTTCTCTCTGGATCATGCAGCGGCGGACGATGCTGTCAAAGCTGCCC
>NW_015650326.1:1470018-1472816 GCF_001515625.1 Sinocyclocheilus rhinocerous
TGCTACCGCCAGGCCCGGAGATCGGGCGGAAGGGGTTCGAAAACGGTAAAACTCAACTGTTTAACTCTAGGGGAGTTGGAAAATGAGCCTATTTTCAAAAATAGTGGAGTGTTCCTTTAAATAGACTCTTTTCTGTGCATTCGGGCATTCAAGAGATGGACTCCTCATAAACATCTGCTCCTATAACAGGGTGTAGGGTGTGATCACATCACATGCTCCCCGTTTGCTTGTGACAGTGAGGAAGGCAAATATTACAACAGCATGAGTAAGTGTCATTTTCTCTCTAGCTAGCAGTAAGGTACGACTTGCAACAAGGACAAGGGGTAAGTTTGGAAGGCCTAAATCAGAAAACACAGTTTATATGCTGGAACCATCCATTTTGCATTATGACAGAGCAGAGCACGAGGAAATTCACTTCACTTGTTAAAGCCATATTGCTTGTTTTGGTGTACAAATCTGATCAAGCTTCACAACATCTACAGTACTTGAAATGCCTGCATGAACACTCAATGTACTCACATTTATTCACCAATACTACAGAGTTCTTGGGTTGTGGACATCAAACCATCCAACTAGGATTATTCTGACTGATTCTAGATCAGCTTTTAGTAAGAGCTACTTAGGCTTTTGCTCTGGTTACACCTGATCCGTTTGGATCTCCAGCTCCACCTGTTGGCAGAGAGGTGCGCTGACTCGAACCAGAGAGCCATTACAACCGCAATGGCTTATCCTGACCCATCCTTCAGTTCAGTGAACTCTTAGAACCCCCTGAGGTCACCTAAACGCATGCGTACAAGCAGACAAATATACATAAACACTCGCACGAACATTTAAAGGTAAACATTTCCTTCAGAAACCCCCACACAGAGCAAAGAAGATAAGGCAGAGTGGCAGACTCAGGCTGTTTCATCCAAAAACACAGATGACCTGTGTCCGTACCTTAAAACTATGAAATCTAAAAGCAGGAAGATACAGTGCTTGACTATGAACATCACAGACCAGTCAGAAGAACAAAGGACAGTTCTTCACCTCATTGTAACATAAGGAAGTGAAGTATATGAAGAATTTTTTTTTACCTATACAGCATATGGTAACATCTCAATCTAAATAAAAGTTGACTGAAATTAATTCTAGTGTTGAAATAACATTACGCCAACAGGCTAGAACAAGAACTCGGATAGCGTGTGGTTTTGAGAATGACCACAAACCTTCTGAAACAAAAGAATGTACTAGAGGCAGTGAGAGCCAACGAGTAAATAATTTAAATGCAAATAAAGTTGTTTGTTTTTCTGTTTTTTTAAAGAGCTTGAAATATTGATGCAGCATGCACTGGAATGATCGGAGTCCTGAAAAACACATCATGAAAGATGGACGGACACCTATTACAAGTCTACTGAAAAAAAAAGCATAAACAGTGTTTTGTCAGGGTGGACCTCTTCTACCCATTTGAACACGTCTGCCGGGCCGGGGCGGTGCAGTGTGTGCTGTGAGGTGTGTGTGTGTGTGTGTGTGTGTGTGTGTGAATGTAGTGGTGCTGATGGAGATGGATGTGGTGGGAATGCTGGTGCTACTCCCTCTTGTCTGCTGCTTTGGACTGTTCTCTCTGGATCATGCAACGGCGGACGATGCTGTCAAAGCTGCCCAGGTAGAAGAGAGCGATGGTGCGGAACAACCCCATCGTCACAATCTGGACAGAGTGAGATAATATGACCATTTTAACATCACAGAAAATCAACCTATCTATCCATCCATCCATCCATCCATCCATCTATACCTGTATATTCCAACTATCTATCTATCTATCCATCCATCCATCTATACCTGTATATTCCAACTATCTATATCTATCCATCCATCCATCTATACCTGTATATTCCAACTATCTATCTATCTATCTATCCATCCATCCATCTATACCTGTATATTCCAACTAACTATCTATCTATCTATCTATCTATCTATCCATCCATCCATCTATACCTGTATATTCCAACTATCTATCTATCTATCTATATCTATCTATCCATCCCTGTACTATCCATCCATCCATCTATATCTGTATATTCCAACTATCTATCTATCTATCCATCCATCCATCTATACCTGTATATTCCAACTATCTATCTATCCATCCCTGTATATTCTATCTATCCATCTATACCTGTATATTCCAACTATCTATCTATCTATCTATCTATCTATCTATCCATCCATCCATCTATACCTGTATATTCCAACTATCTATCTATCTATCCCTGTATATTCTATCTATCTATCTATACCTGTATATTCCAACTATCTATCTATCTATCTATACCTGTATATTCCATCTATCTATCTATCATCTATCTATCTATCTATACCTGTATATTCCAACTATCTATCTATCTATCTATCTATCTACCCATACCTGTATATTCCATCTATCTATCTATCTATCATCTATCTATCCATCCATCCATCCATCCATCCATCCATACCTGTATATTCCAACTATCCATCCATCCATCCCTGTATATTCTATCTACCTACCTATCCATCCATCTATCCATCCATCCATACCTGTATATTCCATCTATCTATCATCTATCCATCCATCCATCCATCCCTGTATATTCTATCTATCTATCTACCTACCTATCCATCCATCCATCCATCTATCCCTGTATATTCCAACTATCTATCCATCCATCCATCCATCCATACCTGTATATTCTATCTATCTATCTATCCATCCATCCATCCATACCTGTATATTCTATCTATCTATCCATCCATCCATCCATCCATCCATCCAT
>NW_015650326.1:1473196-1478871 GCF_001515625.1 Sinocyclocheilus rhinocerous
TGTGGGAATGACTATAATGCGCAATACAAGCACTATTTAACCGGAGCGAATGAGACGTGTGTGTGTGAGAGAGAAGAGGTCGTCGTAGAGAAGAGAGCGAGAATGCGCGGCTGACGTTATTGCCTGTGCCGCTGGTAACAAAACGGATCGGCTCGAAATCGGAAAGAAGTGAGACTGACCGACCGATCACCGATCCGGGCCGATCATGAGGAAAATCGGCCGATTCCAATCCCTGGCCGATCGATCGGTGCATCTCTAAAAAACTTCATTAATTTTAACCTTCAATATTATAGTAATGTAGTACCAACTGACTCTCGTGTATATTTTACAGCATTAGTTGAGAGATTTTGTTTTTCCTTGAGAAAATTTGGCATGTACTGTACCTGATATATATCCAAAATAATCGAATCGAATCGGTAATCGAATCGCAAGCTTGTGAATGAGATTCGAATCGAATCGTGAAATTTGTGTCAAAACCCAGCCCTACTTAATAGCAAACACTGAATTAAAAAAATATCAAATTAAATAATTCAATTTAAATCAACAGAAGTTGTGTATCATGCAGCTTGACCAGTTACCAGTTGGAGTGTTTGGAAATTTTCACAATCAACTAGTGTGTTAAAGGTATAGTTCACCCAAAAATAAGATCATTTGAAGACCACTGACAAAAAACCCTGAAATATTTCTCCAAATATCTTCTTTTGTGTTCCACATGCAGAAGAAAGTAAGTCATACACGTTTGGACCGACATGAGGGTGAGGAATTTCCATTCTGGCTAAACTATCCATTTAAAGGACTTTCTTATGGTTAAAAACAGCTGGACAGAGTGCAAAACAGACAGCAGGGGTCTCGAAGCACATTATTAAAAGCTAACAGTGAACTAGTCAAATACTGTTGATGAGAAGTTGACTATCTTGACCAATTCCTACTTACCACTGCATCCTTCACCACAACTTTTGCTACTTGCTCAGGCTGACAGACTCCAGACGTTTCTGAAATTAACCTGGTCTCCAGAGGCTGCCAAAGAGAGAGTCAAAACCAGAATAAAACACACAGGCAGGACAAAACATTTTGGTCACCAATTTTCACTATTAGCTATTAACTATGACTTTTGTCTTAATAAACTACAAATTTTATGCTTATTAATAGTTAGTAAGGTAGTTGTTAAGTTTAGGTATGATGTAGGATTAAGGGATCTAAAATATGCTCATGAAGAATAAGACATTAATATGTGCTTCATAATACAAATAAACAGCCAATATGCTATTAATATGCATGCTAATAAGCTAAAATTGAGAATTAAGTGTTAGCAAAATGTTTTACCCAGCATTGCTTTTTGCAGGGACAAAAAGCCACCCAATATTAGCACTCCATATTTTTTTTTTAATTCAAAAAGAAAGATCCAACTATTTAACAGAGCACAGACCTGCATTATTAGAAATCCTTCACTATTAAATATTCTATTAATATTAATGTTCCATATTTCAGGTATTTAATATTCAGAGGCTAATTCTATTAAGGAATAAAACCTTATTATCTCACCTTAGTCTTATTCTCTTCTGCAAAACCTGGAGTGTCGGTGTCTGGAGGATACGCCACAGTTACATAGATATTATAGGGCTTCATCTAAGAAAGATCAGAGACTAAATTCAAATCAAAGTTTCAACGGACTGCCATGTGGTAGATTCTGAGCGAGCATAACTCATACACACACCTCCATCTGCAAGGCCTCAGCCAGACCACGCAGGGCGAATTTGGACGGTGAGTAGGCCGTGTAGCCAAAGAGGCCGATCTGCCCTGCCTGTGACGACACAAACATGATGCGTCCCATCCGCCTTTCCTTCATAGTGGTGACCACTGCCCGGGTGGGGTACACGCTGCCCAGATAGTTCACCTCCATCAGTTTCTGTTAAAAGAGAGCACACGATTCACCACAGGAACAGAAGTCTCACCATCATAATGCTAGAGAAACTGTTAGGGTAATTGGTAGGGCTGGGTAAAAAATATCGATATCTCGATATTAATCGATTGTCATTTTTACGGAACAATATCGATTCTTAAATCGATAAATCGATTATTCTAGCCTGTTTTCAGTTAATGGACGGAACATTGAAGGGCACTTCCCATCCAATATATCGCAATAAGCATTGTGCGTTGGTACTTTTAATATGAAACAAAGTCTCAGATTTCAAATTCTGTCCATTGTATTGCAGTATTTAAACAATAAATGCCTTTAACAAATCAGTCAATTTTAACCTTTAATATTATAGTAATGTAGTACCAACTGACAGCATTAGTTGAGAGATTTTTCTTTCCTTGAGAAAATTTGGCATGTACTGTACCTGATATATATCCAAAATAATCGATATCGAATCGGTAATCGAATCGAATCGCAAGCATGTGAATGAGAATCGAATCGAATCGTGAAATTTGTGTCAAAAGCCAGCCCTAGTAATTAGAGTCATTTCTAGGGCAGTGGTTCTCACTTTCCTGCAGAGTTTAGCTCCAATCTTGATCAAACTCACCAGCCTGTAACTTGTAATCTAGTAAAAAAAAAAACTAGTAATGGGCTGCGTTCAAAATTGCTCAATCATTCTATCAATTACTCGTTCACCATTTCTTATATAGTGTATGACAGTTGCATGCACTATATTAGCAAGGAGTGAACAAAACTTTGACGTTGATGTGTATATTGTGCATCGGGGCGCTGGAGCTATTGCAGAAACAGCTTCATCACTTACGTACTTTTATCATGCATGTATTTATTAAAAATAACAATTACAACAAACTTATTTTGTAATTATACATACCTCTATGCCAGCTTTGTGGTTGTGTCTATGGTTTATTAATACAATAAAAAAATTTTTTTTTAAATTCTTAATTTGTGTTCATAATCATTCAATGAATAATTAAATGCTGCCAACAAACATAAACAAATATTAGTGTACATCATTGTATGCATTTATTATTTTGAATGTCTCCCCCAAGCAGCGTTTTGCTCTCAGATAAAAGATGACAAGGATGCATAGCGCCTCAAGGCGACCGTTATGAACACATTAAAATTAATGTTACATACAGGTGATTAACAAATACTTTTAAACTATCCACCAAATGATCATTTCTTCCTTACAGTGTTGTTAGTTAACAATAATGCCACCTCGTAAATGATTTAGTAAAACACTTGGTTGTTAGTAAAACACATGCCGAGTTAATGCCTAAAAAAACGTTTTAAATTTGGCATATAATTTCAATTAATTAATCTATATAATATTGTCTTTCTATATGTTAATGTGTTTTAATCCAGTATTGATTCATAAAACCTTTTTAAAACTCAAACCAGTATGACATAAATGTTAAAATGTGTGCATTGCTTGTTTCCACTCTCTCTTCCAGCTCGTCAGTCTTATCAGCGGAGGAATTTTGGAAATAGTGCTTCAGAAATCAGAGTGCATTGTGGGTATAAACAAGCTAACAATTGCAGGGAATTAAGTTGTTCACTCAGATTTCAGACACAAAATGTCTGACACCCGATACAGTGCACTATACAGGGGATATGGAGCATGTTTGGACAAAACACTTGATTAGCTTGTTTAATTGGGTTTGATTAGGGTTAATTCAGGGGGTAAACTCTGCAGGACAGTGGTTCTTGAGGGCCAGAGGGTGTTGCAAGGTGGTTGCTTACTAGCATAATTCAAAACTGCCCACCTCCATGATATGTGTCTATGATATGCTGTTCTTACCTTGAAGCGGTCCACTTCCACTTCCTCAAACTTCCCAGATATGGACATCCCGGCACAATTCACCAGCATGTCCACAGGACCCAGCTTCTCTTGAGCCTGTGTAGCAAACACAACACACAGTCAGCAACCTCATCGCAAACCATCCGAAGAAAACATTAATAACAGTTAATGTTTCAAAACAATGACCAGAATAAATGCTGACATACGGTTCTTATAAAATGGTAAACAGAATAAACGTACTTGTTTTATGACACTCTCCACCTGGGTGTAGTCTTTCGACACATCAACAGAAATGCAAAGCACCACCTAGAGGTGATCATAACAATAATCAGACGTGGCATGATGAAGACTTTTGAGTTGATTTTGAGTACAACATTACAAAAATACAAAAAAAACATACTTTTAAAGATGTATAAATACACACACACACATATATATATATATATATCTCAAAGAAATACATACCTGCTTATCATTTATGGCACATTTCTCCACTTCTTTCTTGGCTTGAACCAGTTTGTGCTGTATAGAAACAAGTACGTCAACAAATATTTAATAACATCCAGTGACAGTAATAATTATTACGTAAACTGGTTTCTTACTAGCATAATCTGAAAATGCCCACCTGAGTGTCTATGATATGCTGCTCTTACCTTAAAGCGGTCGACTTCCACTTCCTCAAATTTCCCAGATATAGACGTCCCAGCACAATTCACCAGCATGTCCACAGGACCCAGCTTCTCTTGAGCCTGTGTAGCAAACACAACACACAGTCAGCAACCTCATCGCAAACCATCCGAAGAAAACATTAATAACAGTTAATGTTTCAAAACAATGACCAGAATAAATGCTGACATACGGTTCTTATAAAATGGTAAACAGAATAAACATACTTGTTTTATGACGCTCTCCACCTGGGTGTAGTCTTTCGACACATCAACAGAAATGCAAAGCACCACCTAGAGGTGATCATAACAATAATCAGACGTGGCATGATGAAGACTTTTGAGTTGATTTTGAGTACAACATTACAAAAATACAAAAAAAACATACTTTTAAAGATGTATAAATACACACACACACATATATATATATATATATATATATATCTCAAAGAAATACATACCTGCTTATCATTTATGGCACATTTCTCCACTTCTTTCTTGGCTTGAACCAGTTTGTGCTGTATAGAAACAAGTACGTCAACAAATATTTAATAACATCCAGTGACAGTAATAATTATTATGTAAACCATCGTTCAAAAGTTTGGAGTCAGTACTCTTTTTTTCCTAAAATAAGTTTATGCTTTTAGAGAGCAAGGATGCATTAAATTGATCAAAAGTGACATTTATAATGTTCCAAAACAAGATAAATGCTTTCTTTTCATCAAAAAAATCCTGAAAAAAAGTATCACATCTTCCACAGAAATATTAAGCAGTACAACTGCACAAATAATAAATGTTTCTTGAGTACCAACTTATATTAGAATGATTTCTGAAGGATCATGTGACACTGAAGACTGGAGTAATGATGCTGAAAATTCAGCTTTGATCACAGCAATAAATTACATTAGAAAATATATTACAATTCTTTTAAATAGTAATACAATAAATACAATTATTTTAAATTGAATGATTAGTTAACAATATTACTGTTTTTACAGTATTTTTATGTAAAAAAAAATGTAGCCTTGTTGAGCATAAAATATTTTTGACCTCAAACTTTTGAACTCTAGTGTATACAGTGACTGACAGATGATCTCCAGTGATGTGCGTATGACTGACCTCATCTCGTGCCACCAGAGTGATGAAGGCACCATGTTTGTAGCATTCCATGGCAATGCACTTCCCAATCCCACTGCTGCCTCCGGTCACCTGATGAAGGACAGGCGTTCACAACAGATTTATTACAAATAGGGATGTAACGATTAACCGC
>NW_015650327.1:0-1630 GCF_001515625.1 Sinocyclocheilus rhinocerous
AGCACCCATGGAAAAACAAGAGATAGTCTCCTTTCATTTTCACCAATAAGCAATGGATTGCAGCTTTTACGACTTTATTCTCGCATTTATAGTTCATTTGAGGCAGTTTCTGGCGTTATTTTAATGTCAAATGTTGAGAGTGCATTATTGTAATACGAGAGGGCGCCAGCACAAATCTCTCTCTACTCGGGCCGAGTACCAAAACAAACTTGTAGCCAATCAGCAGTAAGAGGCGTGTCTACTCATGATGTGGAGGAGATAGTGCTCAGTGCACAGGACGGACACTAGCTGAGCCGAGCTGACAGAAAGATAGAGATGGCGGATAAAAAACAAAACAGGAAAACGTCTGCGGAACGATAAGGCAAGAAGTAGGACCCGTGTAAATATCGGATCATCTTTCCAGCGCTGGAGAGAACTCGAGGAGCGGGAAGGCCTGCGATCGGATGCCGAGGTTGCTTTGTTTCTTCTCGATTGGTGTGTAACACCGTGTCTGCGCCGCAACAGCTAAAGTCTGTCTAGTACACTGGACATTTTATGACAAAGCGACCGTTGAAAATCATTTGAAATTTGTACTAATCGTTGCCTGGGTTGCGTATGTATGTGTGGGGCGGAGCTATCAAAATAGGGACGAGAGCCTTTTGGGGTAGGGGCATGTTTGTTTTGGTACCAGAAATCACTTACCCCACCTTTAAGTGTGCGTCCTCAAACTTTGTCCTGTGTATGTGCGAATAAGTGCTTTTTTTTAACAAGTATTTATTATTATAAATAATTATTTATGCGCAGCGCTGACCTCATACATCATCCGCCTGGAGCTGCTTCCGCGTACAACTGTTGGCGTAAGCTAGATTAAAGTGATTATTACGTTTTGAATATGGATATTTTTCTTACAAAAACACATCGATTCGCTACAGGAGGCCTTTGTTCACCCCCCGGAGCCATGTGAGACACTTTTTTTTATGGATGGATGCTTTTTATTTAACTTCTTTTGGACTGAAGCACTGCAACACCCGCTGACTGCAGTGATAGAGCTTGGAATAGCAAGGACAATTTTTAATATAACTCCGACTGGATTTGTCTGAAAGAAGAAAGTCATATACACCTAGGATGCCTCTGGGGTGAGTAAAACACAGCCTAATTTTCATTTTTGATAATTAAATCTAGCGTATGATTAAAACGATGAGTGGGCCCGGTGATGTTTTGCTTGACTCCAAAAGAGTTTATTAGGTCAGTAAGTTAAATTAAGTCACCAAATACCTTTTGTATGTTTAGTTGTCTCAATTAGTTTACTGATGATGAGGCTGCGAAGTCAAGTTGCAATACTAGAACTGATATGTTGTGTGCGTGTGGGAGGCGCCAGCGTGAACACTTTGGATTCCTTATATCAGTGGAAAAATGTGATATCCGTCAGATAAGAGCAAGAAATCATTCCAAAAATGGTCTATTTTTATTTGTGTACCTTCAAAATGACAGTGAAACGTTGTGCTTTCGTAAAATAAAGAAAACAAACAAAATGCGCTTGCCTTCTTGGTCTATGTGAACCACTTCCTAAAATGAAGAAAAACTCAGCGATACTTTCTACTTGTCAAACAGACATGAGAAATATATTTAGCTATATAAACCTTGAAGTGCC
>NW_015650327.1:2731-6633 GCF_001515625.1 Sinocyclocheilus rhinocerous
TCCCGCATTAAAAACACTCCAATCCTGAGTAGATATGGCAGGCTTTCATTGTGCAAATTGTTCAGGTCTATGAATGCAATTTAAAAGATTCAATTTAATGCAGAATTTACATACTTTACTTAAAATGTTCAGTAGTTTAGTCAAATAACAAAGATAAAAATATTTTTTTTTAAACTTTTTTTTTGAGTAAGGATGCAATACATTTATATACAGCCAGCAGTATATCCCATTTCCAAGTTTCAAGAACTTTATGGTCATATGTACTTGGGACAATGCAATTATTTTTTGTTATCTCCTCACGAGAAAGACGGGATAAAAGGGGAAACAGACAATAAGTTACAAAGACAAGAAAATAGAAATAATGTACAAGAATATTTAATAAAGTACAAAACAATACAAATATTAAAAAAATGCAATAACATTACAAAATGTTGTATGCAATAACATGTAATTTTATGCAATAAAATTACAAAATGACTGTTCCAGTGTTACAAATGATTGTTTTAAAAACAACTTTATTAAATCTTAATTCATTATTTGATTAATCTGCTGAACGTTTTGAATGTGAGTTTTGCATTAAATGAAACAATGCAATCTGTTTATCTGAGCATAATGCGTTTTTTTTTATTTTTTTTACATGCTATATAAAAATAGTACACTGGTCAGTATGCAGTGCTCTAGTATTCTATTCCAAACATAGCCTTAGTTTTTGTTTAATGATCACTGCTTGTACAAGGGGATGCGAACGGGCTTCAGACGGCCTTGGAAATCATGAAGAGAGAAAACAGGCCCTGGTGAATGAGGATGCCTCACTTATTTGTCGCTGCAGGCTGAGCTGTGCGTTTCACCTGGACTGCTCATTACATTTGGCCACCTGTTCATGTCACAAATCCTTACTGGTTTAATGGGTGTAATTAAGGCAGTCTTTAAACTTCAGGCTTTCATTGAAGTATTTTTACTATCAGAGTGTAAGAGATTCACTGTCGGTATTTCTCTCCAGAGTCCTCTGAAATCACGTTCACAGCCTGAGGTGTGAGGCAGCACAGGTAGAAGTTGTGTAATAAGTCTGCGCATCTCAAGGATGAGTATAAATTCTTCATAGCACAGTATGAATCACTTCTCACTATTACATGGTTATTGTGATTGTGTGTAGAAAAAATTACATTTTGTGAAAGCGTAGACTGCATTATGCAACTCATACTAAAATGTAAACAAAATATCAATTATAATGAGCGCTCTGCTCAGATTCATATGACAGAAAGCTCTGAGACTGGTTTAACTCAATTCATCACAGCAGATTGCAATAATAATTGATTAATTACTCGTTTCCATGGCAACTGGACAAATCCCGCTTGTTGTTTGATCACGCAAGGAAGCACACATCTGCAAAAGTCAATGTAATTAAGGAGGAGAAAAGAAGCACAATGTGAGATGAAATGAATGTTCAGAAGTAATCCGTAGATAAGCAGAAGACGGGACGTTCTATTCCCGTTTAATAGCAGCACGGACATTGTGAGGAGATTATGTAAATGCTGTTCAACTTGACTCTGGAATATTAATCACATTTAAATATTAGGTAGTTGCGAACAAGACAATTGAGTGTTTGGAAAGGTCTTTTCAAAGGTGCTGGAATACAGCCATTTACAGGCTCCAAATCACAGCACTTCTGGAAGTGTTATAATATCAGTACATAAGTACAAAAACTGACAAAAATGTTATCATCAAATATAAAATATGTTAATAAATAATCTCATTATTTCATATTTTGTTATATTATGTTTATATGCTTTCAGGTAAGTGATATTTTAGTCATAGATATACTATTGTAGTTTTCATATTTTTCATTTGAATATTAATTTTGAATTTATTAGATTTTATTTTTATTTAATTTATGCATTTAGTAGACGCTTTTATCCAAAGCGACTTATAGTGCATTCAGGCTATACATTTTTTACCAGTATGTGTGTTCCCTGGGAATCGAACCCACAACCTTTTGCGCTGTTAACGCAATGCTCTACCACTGAGCCACATTTATGTTATTATTGTTTATATATTTTCACTCATTTTAGTAATTTTGCCTTTATATTATTATTGTTTATATATTTTCACTCATTTTAGTAATTTTGCTATGTATTTTTGTCATTAAATTATATATATTTTTTATATGTCTGTATGTTTTTTATCATAAATTCAGTTTTAGTTTATTTAGTTTTAGTTATTTTAGTACTTCAAGTTTCCTTGAATATTAATTTAATTTAATTAAATTAATTTATTTTATATCTTTAGATTTAGTTAATGATACATAATAACCAGTGTTGTGTGAAATGCATTACCAAATAATTAATTGCTGTAATTTAATACATTTTCTCTTAAATAAATAAATAAAAGAAAGAAAGAAAGTATGGGGTTGCTCTTAATTTTTCTGTAATTTAATTACAGTTGTAATTGCATTAAATATTGTATAGACTATAGAACAATTCTTTATGAATTTAGCATCAAAATTTAATGTCTAATGCTAAAATGTATGTTTTTAATGTAACCGTGATCCTGTAAATACTTTGGTCAGTTCAAGAATAATTTTTGCAATTTTATACTATTTATTTGAAAGAATTAAATGTGCATTGAATTAACTAAAAGCAGTTTCATGTCTATTCTTGTAGGTTATTGTTCAACTGTGTAACGTGGGGTTTGGGTTTTGTTTCAAATGTCTTTTATTTTGTCTTAGTCATGTGGTTCCCTTGCCCTCATGTGATCCTGCTGTTGGTTCCTTTGTTCAATGTGTCATGTTCTGATTGGTTGTCATGTGTCTTGTTCTCATTGGTCATTATCCTGTCATGTGGTTCTTAGTTCTGTTTGCTCATTGGTTGGTTTATGTCATGTGACCCTTACTGCTTAGTATTTATAGCCCTCATGTTGCCAATAGAGCTCCGGACGTCACGTGACCCATTCTCTTTACACCACCATGCTGGCAGGCAGGGACAGCCGGGGGTGAATGTGAAATGAATGGCGCCAGCATGAGTTTCAAGGCAACAGAGTTCACTGTGTACTTTAATTCAAAAGACATAGACCTGTACATAGCAAAACTGAATAGATTAAGCATAACAGATCCTTATAATGCCCCCGTGGTGCTTTTAACGTGTAGCCTATCAATAAAGGAACGGATAGATTTCCTGACCTGCAGTATCCTGATATCTACAACTACCTCATCAACTTTCCCTTGTCCTACTCCAGAGATTCTTTAATTAAAAGCCTACAAAAGCCTGGAGGGGTACAAATGGACGCAATCTAATTTTGTGATGAATATTCAACCTGCTTGTCGTCACTGGAAGGGTAAGTCAACTGTGTTGTTAGCTAACATAATCAACCCTAGCTGTCCTTGTAGTTAGCCAGCATAGCTATATCACTGTGAGTACAGTAGACATCATAAATGTCATGAAATCGTACCCGTTTAATCTCAAATTTTGTGTTGGTTAGCATGTTTTATTGCAGTGAACCATTTTAGTCGTCTATCGGGATCCTTAGGAATACGATAAAATGATTTCCCCTTTGCTTTATGGGACAATCGCGTATGTGTATACACAGTATATATATATGAAAATGCGTATTTTTTAATTAAAGATAACTTATAGATTTAGTATGGGCTGCTTTTGGTGCTTGACGCTTTTTTTATTGGTCATTTTGTGTTTCACGAATAAGATAGACTACAAGGTTAAGAAGCTTACTTAAATGTAAAAAAAAAAAATTCTCTATTTTGCAATAAAAGACAGCTTCCCTTATTGATCACGTTTCGGGTAGATTGCATGTTTTCTTGCACGGCGGGATGTTGGACTCATGAAAAATAATCACGTAGTTTGTATTTGCCAAAACTGATTTACTGAAGTCAAAACACGGACGGAATTGGC
>NW_015650327.1:9103-9958 GCF_001515625.1 Sinocyclocheilus rhinocerous
CCTCGCCTGTTCTGGCATCCTGGCGCACAGCAGCTGTCCACCATGTTGAAATAGTAAGGTTTGTAAGGTCTAAATAGTCTGGTTTTAAATTATTGTTGTACAACTGTCGATACCAATGCTCTAGCGCTCTCCTGATTGCCTGCCAAAATGGTGGAGTTTAGAGTGCGTGACGTCAACCTAGGAGATGAACTACACTAGCCTGTCACTGGCTGGCGAGAGTAGCCGCTTGCAGTCGGGGTGGAATTAAAAATGGAGACATCAAGTCGGACACTTTCTGCTCCCGGTAGGGACGCTCTCACGGTGTTTGCATACTCTATCACAGATGAAGTTATTCAAATGCAATATTCATCAAATACACACACATTTCCGAAACGTTTTCATGAGCAACAGAAACACTTTTTATATACTGCTTAATACAGCGCCATCTGTTCATGAATGAAGTTTAACATAAACATATACTATTTAGATACCAATAAAGTGGGGGTGTATATGCTTTTATCAGTGTTTTTTGATAAATGACTCAATATAACAGTGCGACTTCACTAAAAATGCTTTTACTGTTATAAAAACACAGATTTGTGAGCATTATTGGAATTTAATTGTTAGAATAAACTCAACACACGTCATGCTTGTCATCACAGAATCTAACCAATGAGAATAAAGTGTGTCATCATCAAGGCTTTCGCAGCTGATTTTGAGCATCTGCAGCGCCTGACGGTAGGCGGCTGGTTTCGTTTTGCTCTCGCGGTACTTTGATGACACATGTGATCGTAAGGCGGCTGCAGCGCCGATCAAAGTCGGACAAATTTTCTAACCAGAAGGTATTGCTTTTGTCAGGCGGCAGCCGCATGAATT
>NW_015650327.1:12263-21708 GCF_001515625.1 Sinocyclocheilus rhinocerous
TTGAATTACATTCTCGCAATGATTGCAATGTCCACACTTAAACATGCCTCGTATTCCTCTGTCCAACCATGTTGTCCGTTTCATAGCAGGCAAGTGACTTCTCACAACTCTGTCTTTAATTGTAGGAGCCTTTCTATAGCTCACAATTGGAGGCTCCTGAAAAATCTCGAGTAGACTTAGATCACTTTGGATAATCCCCCAGTTCCTTTTTATTATACGCATGATGTCATGTGAGACAGTACTGAATTCCATAACAAAATACGGTCGTGTGGAGCTGTTCTTCTTGCTTTTCTTGTTGAGTAGGTCATCCTGTTGTAGTGGTGACACTTTATTCAAAGCCTGATCGACCACTCTTTTCTGATAGCCTCTCTGTTTAAAACGATATTTCATATCCATAGCCAGACGATTAAAATCAGAGTCTTGATCACATATCCGTCTTAATCTTTGGAATTGACCCAGTGGAATGCTTTCTGTCAGATGTTTTGGATGAAAGCTCTTTGCGTGCAAAATGGTGTTACGGTCTGTATTCTTTCTGAAAAGTAAAGTATGTAGACATCCATCTTGATCTTTATAAATAGAAATGTCTAAAAAATTTATTTTATCCTGACTGTATTCAAGGCTCAACTTAATGCATGTATTTATGGAATTCAAAAATGTATGAAAATTTTTTGTAAAAAAAATGTTTAGTCGTAGCATTAAACACATACTCCTCCTCCCCCTGTCCCAAAAAAAAATTGGCATAATTTGGTGCAAAACATGCTCCCATAGCCGTACCTTTACACAATGATTGCAATGTCCACTCTTAAACATGCCTCGTATTCCTCTGTCCAACCATGTTGTCTGTTTCATAGAAGGCAAGTGACTTCTCACAACTCTGTCTTTAATTGTAGGAGCCTTTCTGTAGCTCACAATTGGAGGCTCCTGAAAAATCTCGCGTAGACTTGGATCACTTTGAATAATCCCCCAGTTCCTATTTATTATACGCATGATGTCATGTGAGACAGTACTGAATTCCATAACAAAATACGGTCGTGTGGAGCTGTTCTTCTTGCTTTTCTTGTTGAGTAGGTCATCCTGTTGTAGTGGTGACACTTTATTCAAAGCCTGATCGACCACTCTTTTCTGATAGCCTCTCTGTTTAAAACGATATTTCATATCCATAGCCAGACGATTAAAATCAGAGTCTTGATCACATATCCGTCTTAATCTTTGGAATTGACCCAGTGGAATGCTTTCTGTCAGATGTTTTGGATGAAAGCTCTTTGCGTGCAAAATGGTGTTACGGTCTGTATTCTTTCTGAAAAGTGAAGTATGTAGACATCCATCTTGATCTTTATAAATAGAAATGTCTAAAAAATTTATTTTATCCTGACTGTATTCAAGGCTCAACTTAATGCATGTATTTATGGAATTCAAAAATGCATGAAAATTTTGTAATTCGGTTTCATCTCCTTCAAAAATCATGCAGATGTCATCAATATATCTGGTCCACCATTTTATTTTCGTAAAAAAAGGATTAGTGGTAGCATTAAACACATACTCCTCCTCCCACTGTCCCAAAAAAAGATTGGCATAATTTGGTGCAAAACATGCGCCCATAGCCGTACCTTTAACCTGTTGGAAAAAGTTATCTTCAAACACAAACACGTTATGTTTCAAAGTCCATTCCGTTAGTGTCAGGATAAATTCTGCTGGAGGACTCTCATCCATCAATCCAGATGTTAAGTAATATCTTAAGGCTCGAAGGCCCTCATCATGGTTGATGTTAGTATATAAAGCCTCCACATCCATAAATACCAACAAAGAGGCAGGATCAACAGAACCTATATCCTTGATTTTTTTTTATTGCATCTGTTGTGTCCTGAATAAAGGCTGGAAGGGTGGGTACCAAAGGCTTAATAAAATAATCAATGTATTGTGAACATGGTTCCAAGAGACTCCCATTATTCGAAATGATAGGACGTCCAGGAGGTTTGTTCAAATTTTTGTGAATTTTTGGCAACATATAAAAACATGCAATGCGTGGATTTTTAACATAGAGAAATTTAAATTTATTGTCCGTAATCCAGCTCTTTTCTCTTGCATCAGTTAATAAAGATAGCAATTCTTTTTTCATAATTTCTGTTGGATCATTCCGTAGATGTTGATAAAAGTCCTCATTCTTAAGTTGTCGATAGGCCTCTTCTATATACAAGTCTCTACTCCATATTACTACAGCTCCACCTTTATCCACTGGCTTAATGACCAAATCTTTATTTGTTAATAAGGAGATCAATGCATCTTGCTCTTTTTTTTTGTTAGATTCTTTTTCGATGGTTTAATATCCTTCTTAAAAAGTAATTCTACATCATAATTGACCTTTTTGACAAAGGTATTAATGGTTGCATTCTGGATTGGAGGCAGAAAGTAAGATTTTGGTTTAAACTTAGAGGGATTTCTTGAAGATTCTTGGTTCTCTCCTGACATGTTAGTCGGTATTTGAGTTGTTCGTCCATACCATGCTCTCAACTGCAAATTGCGATGGAAACGAAATAAGTCAATTTTGGTTTTAAATTCTGTTGTTTGATGCGTCTGAGCAAATGAGAGGCCTTTTGATAAAACTTGTACAGCATCATCTGTTAATGGAAAACTTGACAAATTCACTACAGTGTCCTTTTGGTAAAACTGCGTGTACTCGGACGCCGTTGATTGTTTAACGGTCTTCTTTCTCCCTCTCCTTGTCTTTCTCTTGCTCTTGAATGGTTCATTATTGGTTTGGGCTGTGACTGTAAAAAACTGCTGGAATCAGCTCTACTATCAGAAAAGTAATCATCATCACTACTGGTCAAGTTAAAGGAGACGAAATGTTCGGTGCGCTGTGTTCTCTTTTCGGACAATCCTCTCTGCTTATTACATGTTGGTCTTTTCCAGGTGTAAACCCTTCCATCCTTATAATCCTTTTAATCTCTCTTAAATTTGTCCACCTTCTGTTTCTTTACATTTTCAGTAAATTTAAGCAGTTCATCCTGTAATTGGACTTCCAAATTGTATTTTTCTTCAGTCACTGCATTATTTTCAAGTTGGTTTCTAATTTTATTTATCTCCTGTTGAACCTTTAGTCTATCTTTTTTGGATTCCTCAATCAATAGTATCATTAAGTCTAGTGAACATTTGTTAAGGATAGCCTCCCATTTCTCTGTAAATTCCTTATTGTCCATGCTATGGGCAGGAAATTTTCTAATACGTAATCCCCGTGGAATGAGACCATGTCTCCAGTAATCAGAAAGGGTAATTGCATTCAGTTCAAGCTTCACATCTTTTTGGAGAAGTTTTTTCAATTCCATAAAAGTACCCGTTAAGTCTTCATTAACCTCCTCAGATGTATTAGCTGTGCTCAACAAAGTCCCTCCCACTATGATATTTTGGCCTTTCTCATGAGAAAAAGATAAAGTTTTCTTACGTTCCATTGTTGTACAGTGTCCTCAAATAATCCACCAGTTTATTCAAAGATTTGTCTCAGCAAAACGCAGGAAAGGTGTCCGCGGAGCCACTCCAAATAGAGGTATAACCCAATGTCCTCACATTAACGACTCAAAGAAAACATCTTGGAGCGCTACTTGCTGAAAGGACCTCCGTTTAATAGTCCCAGAAGGTGCTCTTTGGTAGGGTTCAAAATTATATGTATAGAAACTACGGATCCACGGATCATTACGTCACCACGCGACGCCATCCGACGTCCCCTCCGGAATTTCATTTATAAACATATAATTCGTCTTCATTAAGATGCCATATACAGATGTGGGTGTTTCATTTTGAATTTACTGAAAGCTTCAAGTGCAGTTAATTATTTATCATGCTATACATGCAAACAGACGACGGCGTTGTTGAAGCTATTCTTTTGATTGCCGTCAAAAGGTTGGCCACTGCCGTGTGTGTATCCTGTCGCAAAATGCGGCAAAAAGTCCTACACAACAGTAATAATGTGATTAAGGTGTTTACATGTCTATACTGCACTTCAGTAATGCGACTAAATTAATTCGATTAGTGTTTACTTCGATTATGACTTTAGCCGGATTAAGGTAATCAAAAATCTCTGTTTACATGGTAGATTCTTAAAGGGATAGTTAACCCAAAAATGAAAATTAGCCCATAAATTACTAACCCTCAATGCATCCTAGGTGTATATGACTTTCTTCTTTCAGACGAATCCAGTCGGAGTTATATAAAAAATTGTCTTTGATCTTTCAAGCTGTTTAATGCCAGTCAGCGGGTGTTGCATTGCTTCAGTCCAAAATTAGTGAAATAAAAAGCACGCATCCATAAAATTAAAAATTAAACACCCAAAACTGTACATGGCATCATCATGAAGACGAACTACATGTTTATACGTGAAATTCCGGAGGGGACGTCAGATGGTGTCACGTGGGATGTAATGACGTGTGCCATTTATCGAACTATGTACTATAACATGTAAAACGGGAACATGAAAGGAATATTCTAAAAGCAACTCATGTAAACACCTTAATAATAATATTGGCTTATTTAGAATAAAGTAAATAATTAGATTACTGATGTCCATGTAAACGTAGTCAATGTCTCATGAGATCCCAGGCCTATTGATCTTGTTTGTTCCTGGTACTGAAAGTGATTGCAAATTAGACCATCTTTACCGAGTTCCAATTAATTAGTCTCCTCGTTAAGCAGCCCAGATGTAGTCATGACATCCTCTCACAGGAAGCTCTGAACTACACAAATGTTTCATCAGTGATTAAAGGCAGCTGTGCTGGAGCTATGGCCTGCTGGTTAGTGCGTGTTTTCCAACACGTGTCAAGATGAGCGGCTGTTGCAAGTGAGGTGAGTTTGAGTCTGGATTGTGTCATTTCTGACCACATTCCCACCTCTTCTTCATGACATTTTCCCTGATCTACCTTTCATACCTGGAAACTTGTTCCCTTTTGGTAAAATTTGCTGTTTTGACATTGAAAAAAAGTGTCTCACACGGCTCTGGGGGGTGAACAAAGTCCTCCTATAGCTAATCGATGCATTTCTGTGAGAAAAATATCCATATTTAAAACGTAATAATCACTTTAAAAACAGTTAGCTTGCGCTCACTGTTGTAAACGGAAGCAGTTCCGGGCGGATGACGTAGGACGTCAGCTTTGTGCATGCGCTGCTCAGAAGTGACGAACGCAGAAGCACAGGGGAGAGATCAAAACAAAACAACGGTCGCTAATTAGAAGTACAAAACGAGGATTTGTAAAGAAGAATGTCAGAGAATTTCGATATAAGCCAAGAGGAGACTGGTTTTCCTTTGCTAAAGTAAGGAAACTTTGCTTCCTTTGCTCCTGTTAACAAACGTTGGTTTTCACGAGACTCACCGGCACATGCGCAACGCTGACCTCATACGTCTCCTCCTGGAGCTGCTTCCGTGTACAACTGTTGGCGCAAGTTAGATTAAAGTGATTATTACGTTTTGAATATGGATATTTGTCTCATGAGATCCCAGGCCTATTGATCTTGTTTGTTCCTGGTACTGAAAGTGATTGCAAATTAGACCATCTTTACCGAGTTCCAATTAATTAGTCTCCTCGTTAAGCAGCCCAGATGTAGTCATGACATCCTCTCACAGGAAGCTCTGAACTACACAAATGTTTCATCAGTGATTAAAGGCAGCTGTGCTGGAGCTATGGCCTGCTGGTTAGTGCGTGTTTTCCAACACGTGTCAAGATGAGCGGCTGTTGCAAGTGAGGTGAGTTTGAGTCTGGATTGTGTCATTTCTGACCACATTCCCACCTCTTCTTCATGACATTTTCCCTGATCTACCTTTCATACCTGGAAACTTGTTCCCTTTTGGTAAAATTTGCTGTTTTGACATTGAAATAGGCTGTTTGCATAATTCATGCAAATCTGAGGAGTTTTTATTAAATAATACAAATAAAGTAAGTAAGTAAGTAATTTTTATTTCTATAGCACCTTTCAATAGTAAATAGTATTATTTGAACTAAAGCTGTTTAAATGGACATTTTATGGTCATTTTACAGTTTAGGATGTTATCATAGACATGAGTGTTGTTTCAAAAGCTAAACAAACTATTTCAACTGCTTATTCCAAGAAATTTAACAGTTGATCCCAACCCATTAGTATAAAATGTACAGTATGTATGGCCTGTAGATAAATTGAAAAACCGGCCAAAGTAAAATAGATAAATTGAAAAACCGGCCAAAGTAAAATGGATAAATTTAAAAACAGACTACAATTAAATTAAATAAAATAAGGGTTAAAGAAGGGGGAAAATGTACTGGTAATTTTCTACCAGAACATTATCCAGCAATTTTATGGACATTTCTGTTAGCCTTAAAACACAATGAAGTGCAACATTCAAAATACAGTTAAAACACCTGTAAAAAATAAAAATAAATAAATACAGAAAATTATTTGATATTAATACAGTACATTTAGCTCAATTTTTATGGATAGATTTCCCCCCATACAGAGTAGCAATTACACTAATAATGTGGCACACTAGTAAAGTTTTGCACTGGCAAGAACCACTCACAACTTTTTTTCTGAAAATGTAAAAATCTAGCTATTTGTGGGTGTTTGCTAATCTAAGCGTCACCTTTCCTATTGCTCATACTTTGTTTTTTTTCCACTCCACGAGAGCTGAAAACCAGCTGGTGAGTGGATCTTGGCATGCAAACTGCATGTGGGAAGGTGAATAATGTGGAAACCTTTTATTTAGTTCCTGTGTCTGGTTTGTTGTCATGTCTTGTGTTTGTGGCTAAACAGTGGATTGGCTGGTTTAGCTAAACGTTGGCCAAGAAAAACAATGAGCCATCTCAAAGAGCTCTTTTAATAAACAAGATGGTCATTTTAACAGGAAAAGTAAAGTGAGTCTAGGTGGATCACCCTCATCCCTGTGACACACAGAACAAACTTAATGAGTTAATGTTTTGCTAATGACTTCTCTGGGGTAAAACAATTTGTAATGATGTTGACATGTTAGTCATAGTACAACAGCATTTAAGAAAATATCTCTCCTGTGCTGAATCTTCTATTTCAGTATGTTTACATAGTAAGCTACTGCTGTTAGCTTGAGAGCTAACACCTTTAGCTTTCCTCAGCTGCGTCAGAATTGCAAATAACCAAATAGATATTTTTTTGGCAGAAATGTATTCATATAAATATTGCTGTTATTACTTGTATAAAATATTGGGGAATACTTTACTTTTTGTTGTTGTAGTTTCTACATGTTTAGTTTTTTTTATTATTACAAATTTCATAGTTTATTAATATTATTTATTTTAAAAACCATATAACCATGGTAATGAGGACCATGGTTTTATTCTTGTGACCACAATCTTACTAATACTAGTCAGTTTAACTCTGAATTCTAAGCAATAATTTATTTGTATTTAGATGTTTAGTTCTAATTAACTTTAATTAAAGTAAAATGTTAATTCAGTAAGAGCTTGTTTAAAAATAAATATTAGTGTCTTATATAAATTAGGCATTTACTATTTATAAATATTAAAGTTCTTAAAGGGATAGTTCACCCAAAAATGAAAAATGTCACAATTTCCTCAACATCATGTCATTCCAAACCTGTATGAATTTCTTGCTTCTGTTGAACATAAAAGAAGATAATTTGAGAAATTCAAGAAATGTTTGTCCATACAGTAGAAAATGGTTTGTTAACATTCTTCAAAATATATTTTGTCATGCAGGTTTGTGAGGGTGAGGAAATTATACATTTCCTGCTTTCTAGCTCAAAATCAATGCTTTATTGTCAAGCACATTTCTATGTGACAAAAAATGCATTAGTAAGTGTGTTTCAGTAATATCTATTATTATTTGTTTCTCTCCTATTTTATTCTAAATTTAAGAGTCTAAATCCAGAGTAGTGTAGCAACAATTCAATGTACAACCAAAAAAGGTTTGAGTTTTGGTAACCATTTGAGGAAACTTTTTATAATCTTAACATAACAGAACAATAAACGCTGTATATTATTCTTGTGCAAAACAAACAATATAACACTTAATTTTAGCATTTACTCTCCTTGAAGAGTCCAAGGCAAAACAAGCTGGGAAAAAGTGTTGGTTACGTATGTAACCCACGTTCCCTGAAGGAGGGAACGGAGACGTCACGTCGGTGACCGACGAATTGGGATCTCGCTTAGAGAGGTCCACTTAGAGTGTAAACTAAATGAGCCAATGCACATTGGCATGCGATGAGCATAAAAAGGCAGTCGGTGCAACGCATACCAGGTTTTCACTGAGGAGCCACAGCAGCCGTGGAGACGGGACGTGACGTCTCCGTTCCCTCCTTCATGGAACGAGGGTTACATACGTAACTGAGACGTTCCCTTTCAGTCGGTCACTCTCGACGTCACGTCGGTGACCGACAAATTGGGATCCCTACCAAAGCGCCATGGATGCTGCCCCTTCCAGTGTCCTGTGCGAGCCGGGGCTCACAACAAGAAAACCAGTCACTGTTGTCGTAGCACTACCCACTCAGTGATATTTGATAACACTGGGAAAACGTATCTGTACCAGTTGGAACAGGAACGTTGCGGAAGCCCCATCCTTCCCGAAGGAGGTTTCGGAAGCCCTTACACATATGAACAACCGTTTAGGTGCATATGGAAGATTAGAGGTGATTATAACCCTCTTGGAAATGGCAGAAGTCTGCCGGGGAAACACGGGCTCAAGGCTATACCGTGGACTTTACACATATGGGAACCACTTAAGCCTCTACATATGGAACCCAGCCCTCTACCGGTTCTCACAGATTCATCCATTGAGGGCCTGGCGCCGGACGTTCTGCTGAGTGAGGGCCTGGCGCTGGACGTTCCGCCACGTCTGGCTTCCGAGGGGATGGAGGAGCTCAACAGGGTCTACAGTACGGACACTCTGGAGCAGTTTTAGCAAGCCGACACTAAACCGGGGCCTCTCAGTGCCTTTACTCGTTTGAGGTGAGAACACAGGAGGATACCGGCTCCACACGAAGGCTATAGAATCTAGCGAACGTGTTGGGGGTCGCCCAGCCCGCAGCTCTACAAATATCTGTCAGTGAGGTGCCACGAGCTAGCGCCCAGGAGGATGCAACACTTCTAGTAGAGTGAGCTCGCAACCTGAGCGGGCAGGGCACACCCTGTGCCTGATAAGCCAGGGTGATGGCATCCACTACCCAGTGGGCAATCCTCTGCTTAGAGACGGCCTTCACCTTCTGCCGGACTCCATAACAGACAAATAGCTGGTCTGAGGTCCTAAAGCTTTGTGTCCGGTCTACGTACCATCTCAAGGCTCGGACGGGACAAAGCAAAGCTAGGGCTGGGTCTGCCTCCTCCGGGGGCAGCGCTTGCAGGTTCACTACCTGATCCCTGAAGGTAGGAACCTTGGGCACATAGCCGGGCCGGGGCCTCAGGATTACCTGGGAGTCAGCCAGCCCAAACTCTAGGCACGA
>NW_015650327.1:21750-41670 GCF_001515625.1 Sinocyclocheilus rhinocerous
GCCGGGGCCTCAGGATTACCTGGGAGTCAGCCGGCCCAAACTCTAGGCATGAATCGTCGACCGAAAATGCGTGCAGGTCCCCTAAACTCTTGATGGAGGCCAGTTCAAGCAGAAGCAGAGTTTCAGTGATAGAACCTTTAGCTCAACTGACTATGAAGGACCAAACGGGCCCTGCTGTAGAGCTTTGAGCACTAGAGTCAGGTCCCAAGAGGGTATAGAGTGGGGCCAGGGAGGATTTAACCTTCTCACCCCCTAAGGAACCTGATGACCAGGTCATTCTTCCCTACCAATTTCCCTTCTACGGGATCATGGTTAGCGGCAATTGCAGCGACATAGACTTTAAGGGTGGAGGGAGACAGCCTTTGCTCCAACCCTTGCTGCAAAAAGGAAAGCATGACCCTGATCGGGCATCTCCGGGGGTCTTCTCAGCGAGAACACCACTCGACGAACAAGTTCCACTTCAAGGCGTAAGCGTGTCTCGTAGACAGTGCTCTTGTCGAAATGATGGTGTCAACTACCTTCTGGGGTAGGTCACCTAGAACCTCCGCGCCCCATCCAGGGACCAGACATGAAGTTTCCAGAGGTCTGGACGTGGGTGCCACAGGGTGCCCCGTCTCTGAGTCAGTAGATCCTTCCTCAAGATGAATCTGCCAGGGAGGAGCTGTCATGAGGAGCATTAGTTCCAGGAACCAGGTCTGAGTGGGCCAATATGGCGCCACAAGCAGGACCTGCTCCTCGTCCTCCCTGACCTTGCACAGCGTCTGGGGATGGAGTCTCCACTCTCCAGGGAGCGCAGCTTGTTACAGCTCGTCGGCTGCACGGTTGTGCAGGCCCGGAATGTAAATGGCACGAAGCGACCTCAGGGGCTTCTGACTCCAGAGGAAGAGGTGGCGGGCGAGGTGCGGCATGCGACGGGAGCATAGACCACCTTGTCAGTTGATGTACGCAACAGTCGCAGTGTTGTCCGTGCGGACCAGCACGTGCTTACCTCATAAGCGCCCTCTGAGACTGTGTAAGGCAAGACGTACTGCTAACAACTCTAGGCAGTTGATGTGCCAGTGCAGTTGGGGCCCGTCCAAACCCCCGACACTGCATGCCCATTGTACATGGCCCCCCAGCCAGTGGTGGAGGCATCTGTGTAAACCACAGCATGCCTGGAGACCTGTTCCAGGGGCACTTCTGCCCGGAGAAACGCAAGGTCTGACCACGGGGTGAAGGTTTGGCGGCAGGCCGGTGTGACTTGGACCCTGTGAGTGCCGAGTAGCCATGCCCACCTCGGGACTCGGCCATGGAGCCAGTGTTGAAGCGGTCTCATATGAAGCAGCCCCAGCAGCGTGACTGCCGCTGCAGCTGCCATATGCCCCAGGAGCCTCTGAAACTGTTTCAGTGGGACCACCGTCCTGCTCTTGAACATATTCAGGCAGTTTAACACCAACTGAGCACGTCCCTGCGTGAGGCGTGCTCGACCGAATCCAACTCCATACCGAGAAAAGAGTTGAGAAGAGTTTGCTCTTTTCCCAGTTGACCAGAAGGCTCAACCAGCTGAGGTGCGAGAGCACCAAGTCCATGTGTTCGCACAACTGATCCTGAGACTGAGCTAGTATGAGGCAGTCGTCGAGGTAGTTGAGAATGCGAATGTCCTGCTCTCTCAGGGGAACAAGGGCTGCCTCCACAACTTTCGTGAAGATACGGGGCGTATGTACTGATATGCTCATCCTTCGAATGTGAATCGCGGCAATGGTCTGTGGTGCGGAAGGATCGACACATAAAAGTATGCGTCCTTCAGGTCGATCACTGCAAACCAATCTCGGGGACGGATGCACCCGAAGATGCGTTTCTGCGTCAACAACTTGAACGGTAACCGGGGAAGGGCCCATTTCAAGACATGCAGGTCCAAGATCGATCGTAACCCACAGCCTTTCTTGGGTACAATGAAGTAGGGGCTGTAAAACCCCATCTTCATATCGGCTATGACCGACCGAAAGAGAATGAAATCTGCTGTAATTTTAGTTAGAGTTTTGCTTAATATAGTCTGCTCACATAACTTTTTTTTTATTTTGAGTGCAATGAACTCTCAGTAGCTAATATTTGAGTAAATTAAATTTCAGTGTTAGGTTTTACAGTGTTGCCGTTAGCTCAGTATGCTAGCTGACAATAATGATGGAAAGTCTTTGGCACAAGCTCACAAAACCCAGTGTATTCAATCTCCCTCGTTTAAACCCTCATTAAGTCAACAATTTACTAAACCGAATCGTTTCAGTTTTCCAAGTTCACGGTTTGAACTTGGGGGGACTCCGGGTGAACTGAATCGCATAGCCGAGTCTGATGGTCCGCAGGAGCCAGCGAGACGTTCGGGTAGCCAGGCACCCAGACATCGTACAAGCTGGACCATCGGGACGACCGACGTACCCGTGGTGGGGCAGCGAGGTGGAATGCAGGGACCTGGCCCGTGGGCGGACCGAAGTGGGGTCTGAGTGTGCGATGCAACGCTTACCTGGTTCCACGGTTTGGCAGAGGGTGCGCGAGTAGGGCCTTTGATGATGCTCTCGATCCACCCACTGCTGCCTGTTGGCGAGAGAGGAGGATGAGTGAATGCCCTCTCGGGACCCAAAAACAGAGAAAACCGCTCTCCTTTCGAGATTTTTGGAAAATCTCAACCCGGCCCTCCACCTGGGGAGGGAGAGGTGCATTCACCATCCACCAAAGAGCAGTTCCCTCTCTCTCTGGGTCGCCCGTCCCGGGGTCTCTTGCTCTTCCGCTCACCGCCAGGTTAGACGTGGGCCTGGAAAGGTGGGGCGACCTACCTACGCCCAGCTCCACGGCACCACTTGCTCGAGGCTGCTGCGGACGCGGTGCGGGAGCGGGGGTGGAAGCAGGGGGCCGCCCTCGGCGACGAGCAGACTGGGGCGCAACGGCCGGCGGATGGGTGGAGGCAGCAGCTGCCCGCTGGGGCAGGACATGTCGGATCGCCTCAGTCTGCTCCTGTGCAGCCGAGAACTGCTGGGCCGAGGAGGCAGTTTCTCCACAGGCCACATAAGCATCGCCGGACAGAGTACGAGTACCTACAGACCTGGGAGGGGAGGCACGGTTTGCCCTGCCGGGTGGAGGCGGTATCAGGACACAACTGTATCACAACCGAGCAGTTGCGCACCGCACTGGGGGGACCCCCGTACACCCCCTAGCTGCACCACCGTCGAGAGTGGTGAGGAAGGAGAAGTTAGCAGGTCTGTTTCCGGCAGAAAAAGTGCCTTCCACGACCTGGTAAGCTCCCTCATGCACCTCCGGGAAGAATGGCACCAGCGCGAGCCACCCCAAAGAACCAATCGTCCAACCTTGAGGGCTCGGGACACATTGGAGATTTCCACTCGAGCCCTACCCTCACGGCGGCCCGGGAAAGCATAGCCGTCATTTCTGGATCCGATTCAGGCATTCCTACAGAGAGCAGCAGCGCAGCCGAATCTTCCTCTCCAGAAAGGTCCGCCTCATGCCTCACGATCGTCGGGAGGAGTGCCGAAGGATACTGCTGGTACGCTCCTTGTAGAGGGCCCAACACGTTCCTTTGGCAGCTCAACTGGTTGCGGAGTGCAAGAGGAGTGATGGTCCCCAGAGGGTTGGTTCACTGGAAGGTTTGCCATCACTGTTACCCTCAGACCACCCGTGCTACTGCCTTAAGTAGCCCCCGCCTGACTTCCGCCATGACGAGAACTAGATTGAGGCAGAGGCAACGGAGCTCCTGCCCCTTTTGAGGTAACGGAGCTTGGCCCGCAACTCCGAGATTGTCATCTTCCCCAATGAGAACATGACTCCTCCACGAACGACACCTCAGCGTGCTTAATGCCCAGACACGTGAGGCAGTGATCGTGACCATCATCCGACACAAGGTAACGACCACATCCAGAAACGCAAGACGCAATGTCGTCTTCACAAAGACGCAATGTCGAGTTTGCCAGACGCAACGTCGTCTTTAAAAAGACGCACCCGTGAATGCTCTTTTAGGAAAAAGCTCTTTCAGCATGCTGAAGTGCACAGGGGAGATGGCTGCCTGCAACACAAACAGGGGGTAGTGCAGCCTGATGTGTGCAACCCACTCGACACGGGAAACCACCACCGCTGAAGCGGCATACCGCCAACATCAAGAGCTCCAAAGAGCGCGCTGAACTCGTTCAGTCTTCTCTCAGTAGAGTAGTTAGGAGCAAAACGATGTGATTGCTCCGCTCCGAAGCGAAAAGCTGGTATCCGTTGCACCGGCAGCTGGATGCAATCATCGCATGCCAATGTGCATTGGATCGTTTAGTTTACACTCGAAGTGGATTGGTCTCTCTAAGCGAGATCTCAATTCGTCGGTCACCGACGTGACGTCGAGAGTGACCGACTGAAAGGGAATGAAATCTGCTGTAATTTTAATTAAGAGTTTTGTTTAATATAGTCTGCTCACATAACTTTTTTTTATTTTGAGTGCAATGAACTCTCAGTAGCTAATATTTGAGTAAATTAACTAATTTAGTAAATTTCAGTGTTAGGTTTTACAGTGCTGCCGTTAGCTCAGTATGCTAGCTGACAATAATGATGGAAAGTCTTTGGCACAAGCTCACAAAACCCAGTGTATTCAATCTCCCTCGTTTAAACCCTCATTAAGTCAACAATTTACTAAACCGAATCGATTCAGTTTTCCACCATGTCGTTTTTCAACTTTTTTCCCCTAATAATCAGACAGCTCTCATGGCTACGTGGCAGTGATTCTCCAACATTTCTGTCAGCCATTGTCCTTTGATGTAATTTACTTGAAGTACCCCTGAGACTTTAGGTTAGCATATCAATAATTTAATTACATGTTTGCATAGTCACGATTCTTTGCTGTAGATTAATGGTTACATGACATGCAGTTAAACAAATAAAATATTTCATATGTTTTCGTTGTTTTATTTTAGTTTATTTATTTTAAAATTACTTAAAATGTTACATTTTTATGATTTAATTGATTATTAGCATTTCATAAACTCACCAACAGTTCCTTAATGAACCCCATGGCAATCCCTGCTATATGATACTAAAAGAGCTTTTCACACTGCACTTAACCCCGGGTTATTGTTGTTCTAAATCCCGCTTTTAACTCCAGGTAAGGGTACATTTCACAATTTTAGAAGCTTGATTATCACCACTTTTTACCTGGGGTTATGAAAGCCTGCTCCGGAACAGAGTTGGCACTGCTTTAGCAGTGATAACCCCACATTGCAGTGTCAAACGTGTACAGTGTGAAATGATACAGTGTTAGAATATTATGGCTAGATGCTTAGCAACCAAACAGCCAATTTACATGCCTCATATTCAAGTACTTTAGACAGTCACAGAAATGCTGTGTGCTGTATATACAAAGTTCAGTGCAGGCCAATAGTTTCTAACTCAATCTGATATAATCACATCATTATTCACCTCATCATCATTATTTATTATGGTACAGCCAATGAGCTTGCTGTTCAACATTCAAATACTTGGCGAGTGCATGCTCTAGCAGTTGCAGTGCACTTCAGAAACCCTCCACCTGTATAGATCTGTTATACGGGGTGATTCCATGTGTTATATATATATGGGGGTTATTTCATAAATGTTAAATGTGCAGCAGCAGTATTTCTTACATGCTCACAGCTAGCTGTATGTCTGTGGCCTGGCAGCAGCAACCAGGGCCGTCGCTAGTGGGGTGAAAGGTGGTGACGATTATAGGGGCCCACAGCTGTGGCGGGGGGGCCCCTGGCTCTTGTTAGAGCGCCCGCCTCCCACGCCGGAGACCGCGGTTCAAATCTCGCTCGGAGCGAGGCGAAGTAGAACCGGTTACACTTGTAAATATTAAAAGGCATTTCTATAGCCCTAACTGATTTTAAAATATAATTTTGGCAGCTCCTGAAATGGGTTGTATTGACAGTAGCCTACCTGAGTGGTTGAAGAATACGCTACAGCGCTCATTCAAAGACGTGCATTTATTGCTTGGACGGAGCAAGAACACCTAAAATGCACGCGTAGATTCAGTCGATTGATAAAGTTTACCCTCTTCAACTTAATGCTGCTGAACTGAATTTATGGAGCAAACTATTTGCTAAAATATCATTAACATTAACAGCACCGCTGAAATACAAGCGTGCGGTTCTGTCAGTCAGATGCGTGTGAAAGCTGCATGTGTTACTATAACAAACACTGTGCTTTCTTTCAAAATCATCATTGGCTGGTAGAAAGAAAAAAATAGGTTACATAAAAGTTTTTACCTAAAAATGAAGATAAGGTAAAGGTGTGAATAATTACATTTTAGACACATTGTCAGTAATTTCACCAATGAAAATAAAGCCCTAGGAGAACTGTTGTGCGTCTCAGATCAACACACAGCGGTGTTGCATTAATGAATCCACGTTTTTAAATGAATTTGAGTGAATCAATGATTCAGTGAACCATTCATAAAGGCAGTCACTTGCTTAGTTTCTGAATGAATCAGCCATTTGAACGAATCGATTGAATGAATGATTGAGTATCGTTTCTTTTTCAAATAATTTAATATTTCACTATTTATTTGTATGTATGTTTGTTCAATTAAAATATGTATTTCTAAAGCTACTTATATTTCAGCTACCTTTTTGTAATGTCTATTCAGAGTTTTTTTTTTTTCTAAATTAACTCAATAACTATTATCTTTAATAATAACTTTATCTTTAATCGGCACATGATGTACATGTTAATTAATCTCATTAATTTGAGATTCATTTGATTAATTAATCGGCACATTATGTAATTGCATTTTTTTTTTAAATAATCACTTGACAGCCCTATTTTAAACATACAAACACAAAAAGGCGCGAAAAGCTTAATTCAGCACAGCGTGCATGCAGAGAGCCGCATGAAATCGAAATGCCCGTCTTGGCGAGTATCCTCTAAAAAACTGTTGGTTATGTCTAAATGAACGTAAACAGTTGAGAAATATATCAGATTTGTATCATTATATTGGATGTATTGTCTCTTAAAATGACCGCGCCTAATTTACTAGCTGCTGTCGGTGTCCTTAATGTTAATCCAATAAATTAAATGAGAGAAAATCACTCACTGCTCTTTACTGAATTACTTTGTAGTTTTAACAAGAATTAATCCATATTTAATTTATACAGTGAAGACTATGCAATGCTATTTTACATTTGATTATTCGGTTCCTGTACCTGAACACTTGAAACTTGGTAAAACTAAAACTAAAACATTGTTTAATTTGCATCTTTGTTTTATTTATTTATTTGTGCTATTTACACAATTTCAAACAAGGCCCAATGGAACAGCCCTGCAAACCCCAGCTACATCCCTGGCAGCAAGTCTCGATACTTGCTTTGCAGCAGCACATCTGTTCCTCCAAGACCAAATACATTAACATTGCCATGTATTTTACCATGCTAAACTCTCATAGAGTTGTCATGACAGAAAAACAGTCGTTTCAACAACCATGAATTGGAGTGAAGAAGAGACTATTTCATTCTTACCTTTACAACCCAAAAAGTCCATTCTTTTAAAATGTGACAGTACAGCAAAATACAATATGAGGGATTGCAATGCTAAAGCTACTGTATAAAAAAGTTATACTGAGTTAAAGAAAAAGTTATACTAAAAGTTATGCTGAATTTGTACAGTCAATGACATTGACATTGCAAATATGCAAATAAGGACATTAACCCAGGGTTTAGGAACGTACAGTATGAAACATCAGTTTAAATTATGAGGTTTAATGACCCAGGGTTAACTATTTCAAGTGTGCAAAGCTCTAATGTTTCCTCTGGGTGCAAGAAAGTACACATAGTCTTCAAGTTTAGGAGGAGCCAAACAGACGGTTGGATGTGTCCTTCTAAGTGCTCCAATTGGCCCCTTGTTGGCATAAGGAACATCTTCCAGAGAGGATGAGGATTTATAATAATAACAGAAGGTGTATGCGGAGTCCTTCACAAACGTTGAGGGAGTCTCAGAAGGGAGAGTAAGGCAAAGTGGGTCTGTTCAGAAGGTTGCTCCTGGCAAAGACAGAATGACCCAGTTACTAAACACAGCCGGTCCAAGACTGCGCAAATGAAGGACAGGCAGGCCACCCAAGAGGAGAGGTGCGCGCTGGCCGATATAAATGACTTATCACCACTGCACCATCCAGAGAGAGGAACAAATATCTCAAAGCTTTTTTGAGACCAGAGAAATCGCACCTCGAGTTTTTCCTTGCATCTCATCTTTGTCACTTTGTCCAAGTGAGAACAAACAAGAGAGTTGAGTAGAAAAAGGTGCAAGGACGTTCATAAACTGTTTGCTGTTTGCTGAGCTCTTTGGGAACGAGGGCTTTGGCTGTCGCTGCGTTTGCGATGCATGCTGGGAGACAAAGCGCTACCAAAATATCTGTCAAGCAGAGATGCGACGGAGAGCTCAACAGACTGCAGCATCTCAGGCTGTCGTGTAAAGGCATCAGCTGGAGGGAAAAGTGTTTGTGAAAGAGCGCAGAGGAGATTGTTGTGGCACGACTGACTCACTCGCTATCTGATTATGGGGTGTGTCTGCTTTGAGAACGGGTGTGATGAGCACATCTGGCTATAGGCTCGTTGGATTGATCTTGGCATGATGTGGCTATTTCCATATCTGGTTGGATGGTATTTAAAGTACAGTGACGATCAACAATAATGTGATCATTTTGAAAACGTCACTCTCCCCTACTGCAACATGAGCTCTCATTTCTGACCTCGGTGCTGGAATGGACTCCCTCCTGTTTCTTTCGTTGAACAGACAAACGTTATTAACTTATTGACATTAGCTAATTATATTTTTAACACGTTCATTTGATCTTTTAACATAAGGCAATGAAAAGAACAAATGTGCAAATTATTTTTTTTAGCATCTTAATCATTTCTCCTAGACAGTAATAAGATAAAGTAGAGAGCAAATGTTAAATTTTGCTTAAATCTCCTTGCTTTCGTGCATTTTTCACCTCATAAATTAACTGTATAATCACACAACAGTGTCTGAAATGGTGCTCAGATTTGTATTCCAAAATCAGAGATAAATGTAAATATTTCACATCAAAGTCTTCTAAGTACAAATAATATGTGCTCTGCTATCCACGTTGATATTCAATGTATGCTTATTGGAAAAACTTGCCTCTACCTACATTTTTGCAAAACTCCAAAAGTGTACTTATACAGGTGCATCTCAATAAATTAGAATGTCGTGGAAAAGTTCATTTATTTCAGTAATTCAACTGCAGCAGAAATGAAAACACCAACAACTTTTATTCCTTTTCATACATTTTGTGATTACAGGTGCAGATTGTTCACTACAATATGATCTCAAAACACTTTTATCATAGTGCATGATTTGTAAGCTAAAATATTTGAATGTTTGAATTTTCTAATGTAGTAAACTTGCTCTGTAGCTCACCTGGTACAGCATTGCACTTGTGATATAGAGCACTCAGGTATGAGTCCCATGAAACATGCATCACAATAAAAGATCTCAAATGCTAGTAGAAACAAGCTAAAATGTGAAGTTGTGATACGTTCAAAAAGCAATGTAATATTTTGCAGAAATGTCACCATAGGCATGTTTTTTTTCCAGTGAACATGGATTGTTAATATTGCAGCTGCTCTTACAGTATGTCAGCAAATGTCTAACTGCATCTATTTTATTCTTATGTGACACAAAGTTGATGCAAGAAACTGGGAAAGAGCAACCACTGACTTGTTTTTTTACCTGAAGTAAATGTTTATCTTATGTTTTAAGGTGTTCTTTGAGGTTGCCAGGGTGTTGCTACTGTAAGTGGATGTGCTTAGGAATTCTTTGCAGTTGCCAGTGTGTTGCTATGCCATTGATAACGTTTTCTGAATGGTTCATAGTGTTGCTGTGTGGTTTGTGCCCTGGATGATTACTTACTGGCCCAAATCACACCTTAAAAAGGGGGTTGCACACCTAACAAGAAGCACAGCACCACATCACGCCGCTCCATGTCTTTAAAATTCAAACACATTCTATGACATTTCTATGAGTGTGCTTGAATGAAGTCTGTATGCTTCATTTAGACATTGTGCATCAGAGAAACAAGTGTGCAGCCATCTTTAGAACGGTGTCTTTGAACTTCTGTTTTTGGTGTAGCTCTATTGCATTACGTTGAAGAATAATTAGCTGGTGACGTGGATTTATTTATTGTAGAGATAACAAAAGTTATCATGTGCATTGCAATGCTTGAAGAAGATGTCATAACAAATGAAAATAGACCGGGAAGATTGTTAAACAAGCGGTTCATTCATAAATTCATACAAGCTTGACTTTACAGTTTGGAAATACAAACTCGAAGACAGAAGACAGCGAACACAGTGCTGAAAACGGACGGGGCTATGTAAGGCCTATAGAGAATTACTATAATATATGCTCCGCTTTCAGTTTGCCCTGTTTTTCTAAACACCAAACTTCAAACTCACTGATGCCACTTTTTTATTATTGAAGTGAACGTTTGCCTGTTTGGTGATTAGATTAACATTTTTGGACTGCCTTGACCTAAGGGTGCGTTCCCAACATGTTTAAGAGAATAGTTCATTCAAAAATGATCTGTCAGTAATCTGTCATTAATTACTCACCCTCATGTCGTTACAAACCCATAATACCTTCATTCATCTTCAGAACACAAATTAAGATATTTTTGATGAAATCCGACAGCTTTCTGACCCTCCATAGACAGTAACGCAACTGGCATGTTCAAGGCCCAGAAAGGTAAGGACATCGTTAAAATAGTCCATGTGACATCAGTGGTTCAACTGTAATTTTATGAAGCTATGAGAATAATTTTTGTGTGCAAAGAAAAAAAAAAAGACTTTATTCAACAATTTCTTCTCTTCCATGTCAGTCTTCAATACGCTTTCACTAGAGTACTTTGACGCATGCGTGTGATGCTGCTGACGCACATGTGTCATGGTACTCTTGTGAACGAGAGTCGAAGACTAACACAGAAGACAAGAAATTGTTGAATAAAGTCATTATTTGTGTTTTCTTTGCATACAAAAAATATTGTCGTAGCTTCGAAACATTACGGTTGAGTCATTGATGTCACATGGACTATTTTGTCAATGTTCTTGGTACCTTCCTGGGCCTTGAACTTGTCAATATAGCATTGTCTATGGAGGGTCAGAGAGCTCTCGGATTTCATCAAAAATATCTTAACTTCTGTTCCGAAGATGAACGGAGGTCTTACTGGGTTTGGAACGACATGAGGGTGAGTAATTAGTGACATAATTTTATTTTTTGGGTGAACTTTTCCTTTAACCACCTGTATGATGCATCGTTAAGTACCTACCTAGTCACAACTGTTTCCCAAACATGGTCACAACACCTCAGTCGTTTGAACCACAATGGCTCAACAATATAGGATGAACAAACATGGTACCTGATGACTACTATTTTTTGTTCCTTGTCATTTTGCGTTATTTGATTCATCACGGGTTCCTCTTACGTCTTAAGCCCGGCTCACACTGTGCGATTTTGGCCACGATTTTATCGTCTGAGACAAATTTTGAAAATCCTAAAAGATTCCTATAATCCTACTGATACGTTGCCTTTGCTCTGATAAACACTGGTTGCGCTGCAGTTTTCATGTGGGTGTGTAGTGCTGCTTGCACTATTCTGCATAAATACACCGGTATTGCCGCCATTCATATACTTTTAATGATAGCCAACATTACAGCCCCGCCATCATGTTCGTACAGTCTGACAAGTACAATCCTAAAGGGCTTTTAAAAAAATCGCACAGTGTGAGCCCGGCTTTACTCACATGTGTACGCTTCAAAAACTGTGCTTATTGAGGATGCACTAAAATACAGAGATTGAAATGGATATATTTAAATGGAAATTAAGATGTAGATTGTACTCATAGACTGTACAAAAACATGGACGTAGTGTCTGTGACGTCACCCGTTAGTTGGCCACAGATGACTGTGTTGTCAGCAGCTGCTGTTGAGGCTGATTGTCTGCTATGTTAATTAGCAAGAGCGTTTGTGTTCTCTTCAAGGGAGTGCTTTGAGAAACTAACAGCTGAGCCTTTCAAAACAGAAATCACTGCCGGCATCCTTTTCAGCTAGCAAAAGGAAACGCTGTAAAAAGATGGATTAAAATCATCTGTTGCCAAGGCTGTGGAGCAGGAAATAGCAGATTATGTTAGCGAGCAGGCAGATAAGACAGTAAGAGAAAGAAAGAAAGAAAGAAAGAAAAAGAAAGAAAGAAGTTGTCATAAATATATAATTTTGTCACATCCCACATTGTTTGAATGTGGAAGAAATAGTTGAATAAAGTCATTTTTGTTTTCTTTGCACACAAAAAGTATTCTCGCAGCTTAATAACATTATGGTTGAACCACTGATGTCACATGGACTATTTTATCGATGTCCTTACTACTTTCTGGGCCTTGAACGTGTCAGTTGTGCTACTGTCTATGCCGGGTCAGAAAGCTCTCGGATTTCATCAGAAATATCTTAAATTGTGTTCCGAAGATGAACGAAGGTCTTATGGGTTTGGAACAACACAAGGGTGAATAATTAATGACAGAATTTTCATTTTTGGGTGAACTATCCCTTTAAGTATATTATTTCTGTAATACATACTCTTTTTAAAAGTATGCTGTAGTCTTCTTCTTTTTCCACAGGGGTCACACACAAGATAGTCTTTGGTCCTTTTTGGTTTTTCCTTATTTACCCATTTATTTATTGAAATCAATATCACACAATCAAGAGTGTGTTATGACTGTGATTACCTGCAGCCTTGAGCCAACAGACGAGCTGTCTTGCTCGTGGGATATTACTTTAGTATTCATAAATTAAAATGGCAGCTGATTTAGTCAGTAGTTTTGAATCAGTTCATTTAAAATGAATCATACAAACAAAACAACTCACTACAGTGAATCAGTTGTCCCATGCACGTGAGAGAGAGGACATATTAGGAGAAAGTGTTTGATTATTGACTCTCTTGGCAGGAAAACTGCATGTCCAAACAATGTGACATTAAAAACTGTTTATGGTGTTTAGTTTTGGCACTACACTGCGACTCGGAAAAAGCAGCTTGTTAATGCTACAATATTATCAAAACAACTATCACAGCTACAGCTGCACTAATGTAGTTGCATCACTACAGTAAAATCCCCAACAAAATATGGCTGAAAGGCTGTGATGAAGAGCAGACACTCCCTAGATCTCATACTGAATTTAGTGAGTAGCTCCTTTTCTCCAGCTTTGCTCCACATATCTGACTAAACATGGCATAAATAGCCAAGATGTTACATCGCATGAATAGATGCACCATGTGGTGCAAATTTCAGTTTATTTGTCCAATCTCTTCAATCATGCCGTCTCTTTCCCCTTCGTTCGTCTTCTCTTACCCTGGGTTGTTTATTGCTTTCTCGTGTGGAAATGGGCACTTGCTCCCTGCTATCAAAGATTGTTGATACCCAATAGCAGACAAACCACACCAGCTTTAGTAACCACACCATGTCTTGTTCCCTACTCAGGGAACCATGGTTACATAAGTAACCTGAGACGTTCCCTTTCATGGGAACTTCGAACTGCGTCCTCTAGGGGTCGCTATGGGGAACGGTATAACCACGCCGCCATGCTGAGGGGAGTGCATGCCAGAAACCATGGCGAGACTACAGCGCGATTGTAGAATCAGAAGGGTAAGTGCACTGCAAGCTAACCAAACACTCAGCGCATCAGAGAGGCAGGGGAAGGGCCTAATTCGCCTGATGCTGCTGGTTCCAGGTGCTCTGGAAGGGGAGCGCTAATTCCAGAGTGTGTCGACAGAGACATACTAGATGAGTGGAGCCCAAGGTACCGGGGTCTAAACCAACTCAGAGAAAGGGAACGAAGTTAATAACGCATAACCCTTACCATACAGGATTTCAGAAACGTGGGCAAAGCATAACGTGCACACTTACCACTTATGTGGATTTTAGAAAGTGGGCAAAGCATAACGTGCACACTTACCAGCTATGTGGATTTTAGAAAGTGCGCAAAGCATAACGAGCAGACTTACCACTTATGTGGATTTTTAGAAAGTGCGCAAAGCTTAACGTGTGCACTTACCATAGTATGGATTTAAGAGTTTTCCAAGCATCTGCTCACAGATAACTGGAAGTACTGAGCCAAACGGGAGAGGCAAGCTCAAATACAACCCTCAAAGATGAGGGGAGCACTAGGCTCCCGCAGAAGCCTGTGATCTGGCTGCATGATTCAGGAAGTATGAAGCCGAAACCCGGCTTATCGTACCGTCTGGACATATATCGACGAGTGAGATAATCACTGCGAGTCGAGCACCCGGTTTCTGATCCAGCAGAGGGGGTGCTCACCGAGGACCTACCCTAGAGAAAGGACAGAAACACACAGGTCCCAGGAAAGAAGTTTCCACCTAACCTCGGTCAGGTGGAGAGATGGTGGTTACAGTGGAATTAGGAAAGGAAAGATATGGGCAGATGTTAAACTCCCCGAGGGAAATGAGTAGATACTCAAGTGTCACTCCGATCCGGACGAAAGCGCTGACGCCTTGTCTGGATCACATGTGCAACGAAGCGACAACCTGACCCGCTGCTGCGTATGCCCTACCATTCAAGCGAGATGTAATCTGAAGGGGCCTAGATGGCAAGGAGGGAGTTTTGAGAGAAGATGTCTCACCCATAGAGAGATAGCTGGCTCGAGCTCATTCTCCTCCGCGCCTCAGCAGCGGCGGGTCCTGAACCGCGGGAAGCAGATGGCTGCCCCTCTTTACTTGAAAAAAGAGACAAACAAGAACGGAGCTTTTTCATTGGAAAACGCTCGCAGTGCACGCAGATTACCCCCTTGAGGACATCGCGTGCGTGCTCTTCGCCCAAACAAACAACGCATAGATCGTGTGTGTCATCGGGTGTCAAATAGCGATGACACGGATGCACACATCTTCTAAACGCTTTGCTAGTGCTCGCCATTATAAATGAAAGAGATCGCTCTTACCACGGAAATGCACGCTTCAAACAAAACAGTCAGTGAAGACGAAGAAGAGGATGATGTGTTCTCCCGGCACCTATTTATACTATAGTCGCACCGGTAGTGACGTCATGGCTGTCGCCGGCCAACGTGTTGTTGGTGTTTTTTCAATGTATGCTTCAGACACGAGTCACGACAAGGCGTTCCCCCCATAGCGACCCCTAGAGGATGCAGTTCGAAGTTCCCATGAAAGGGAACCAGGCTTTGGTAGGGTGAGACTGATGAGGTAACAAGACACAGGTGAATGCAATCAAAGATCAAGAGTCCAGGCAAAGGATTATGGGGAATGTAGTTTTGAGGGAGTGACAACAATGTGAGGTAGAGTGCCCTCTGGAGGAGCTCATGGGCACTCCAGCCAGTGATTGTAACAAATTATTACCATATAGACCTATGTAATTTAACCCATAAATAATATTTATGTCAGGGAAAGCAAATTAATGCCTCCTCAAATGTATCGAATGTAACGACAACTGATGTAGTTAACTTGTTGCAATTAAATAACATATTAATATCCATATATTCATCTATTTACCTGAGGATATCCAGAATTATTTTCTATTGAATATAATATGTCACTTAAAACATGTCTGGGTCAGTTTTCATAAGATTTAACAAGGGAACATTTCATATGATTTAAAAAAAAAAAAAAAGAAACCAACATTTAAACAAAACAAAAAAAATGAATACATGAATTCAGCAATGCAGTTTGGCTGCATTTTTATGGGTTGCATTAATGGTTAACTCAGATAATTCAAAAGCACTACAGATAACAGACCTTAGGCAAAACACATGCTTATTTCATCTCACCAAATGCTCATACAAAACCTTCATCGCTTTAACAATGAGGTTTGTTGTATGTATATTTTGTGACCTTTAAATTTAAATGTGCGTCCACATGAATCTTATGGATAGCTATTTAATGTGTATGCAATTATTTTAAGTATTTGAAGCATTGCCAACCTTCTCATGCTTTCGAAATGAAATCATTCTTTTTCCACACCAATCTTGCACCCCAGACATGAACCTTTTTAAAACAGTGTATAGCGCAGTGCACGAGGTAGCTTCATTTAGCGGGTTAATAAGACCTCGGATTCATCTATATTTAGTTGAGCCAGTGGAAACCATGCTAAAAACCCCTGTGGCTGTCCCATCGCTCTTCTCTCAGCACAACGCGATTGGCACTTTTTTATAGCACCATGGCCTGAATAATGAGATGAATTTAGAAAATGAAGACTGCAGCATTGCTTGGATGTTACACGTTCTACACATGCTTGTGTTTTGTTGCCGACAAATGCAACTACACATGGTTTGTGTGTGTGGGTTTTTTTGCTTTAGATAATTTAAAGAGTGTTAATAATGTCCTTTATCAGTGTTATTACACTGGATCTCTCCTTCCGCTTAAAGTGTGCAGGTGCAATGGATAACATAGTCTTCAATCATGCAAATCAAATCAATAAGGAAACAGCTGCACATAAGCAGCATTAAAGTCCTTCCTGCACAATTAAGCATCTCTAAGCTGACCTGGGGTTATGTGCTGGTGTTTTATGTCTTCATTAGAGCACTTTCCACATTCAAACGCAGCCTGCTGGTTGTGTGCATGCATACTTGCACGAAAGTCATCACTATTACACAGGCTTATTGCTTAGCAAAGCCCTAACCCTAAATATAATAATCTTACAGTGTAGCTTGGCCTGTGCAGCTTGTGCTGTTGACATGAATAGAATAGAATAGAATAGAATAGAATAGAATAGAAGAATATTCTGGGTTAAGTTGCAGTTGACAGAATTTATGACAATCAGTGTTCGGAATTAACTAGTAACATGTAAAGGTGTTACGTAATTTAATTACAAAATAAATGTAACTAATCAGTTGCAGTTACTGAAAAATGTCTAATTAATTAGTTACTTACGAAAATGTTAATGGTAACGATTAACTGATTAATAGTCAAAAACATTTGTTAGAAATTTTGAAAAGTAATCCCAAATGTAATCAGTTACATTACTTTCATAAAGTAATTTAAATAGTTACACTACTTATTGCATTTTAAATAGAGTAACTTGAAATATGTAACTTATTACATTTCCAAAGTAACCTTCCCAACACTGATCGCAGTGCTGATTACCACAAAATGTTCACTTGTTTGTCCTTTAACAAGAAAGAAAGAAAGAAATAGAAATCTGGGTAACAGTGATGTATTTACAATGGAAGTGAGCAGGGTTATTAGTTAAATGAAACTAAAATTAACGAATTAATAGATAGATAGATAGATAGATAGATAGATAGATCTTTAAAAAATTTAATATATATGGCATAGTTTTGGTTTGAACATTAGAGTCCTGGGTCATGCTCACTCATAAGGTTTATTTATTTGTTTGTTTGCTTATATATTTATTTTTTGTGAAATCATCTTTTGTGCGCTCATCTATGTAAAGTTGGTAAATGAAACTAAAATTAACGAATTAATAGATAGATAGATAGATAGATAGATAGATAGATCTTTAAAAAATTTAATATATATGGCATAGTTTTGGTTTGAACATTAGAGTCCTGGGTCATGCTCACTCATAAGGTTTATTTATTTGTTTGTTTGCTTATATATTTATTTTTTGTGAAATCATCTTTTGTGCTCTCATCTATGTAAAGTTGGTGCAATAAAGTAACATCATAGTTAACAATTACTTGTTTACACAGGATATGCAATGTATTTTATATTATTTAGGCACTTATAGGCTATAATTTGACAGAATGTTCTAATTCAACATGCCATGGAAAGTCAATCTAATTTAACATTTTCTTATATCGATATTGTTTCATTCTTATTAACAGTTTAATAGGTTCTTAATGATTTAATCTATGCCATGTTTTGAATATCTGAAAGCCATTCTTAACTGTAGCATTTCTTGTAATAAGACTAGCCTATTAATCATTGCCAAGCCAATTATGACTTTTTTAATTAATCAATATAGCATTTGTTATGAAAAAACAACTGCCTGCACAGTTGTACCTCGCACCTCTAGAGGGCCTCGCTCCTGGCCTGCATTTTATGTAGTTTATGTCAAATTTTTATTACTGTTTTTCCACCCATTTTGTCCTTCGAAAGACTAAAATAGTCATAGCTGATAGACAGTACAAGACTCTGTGTATAAGAATGAGTAAAGCTGTTTGTTGTTAGGATGACAAAAGTTTGAAAAGTTAAACTTTTAGGCTGGTCTGCCTCAATGGTCCAACAGCGCTCATCAATGTCAAAATGATCGAGATGGCCAATCAAATCAAAGAAGGCGGGTCTTACTGTCACTGTCACAACGCAACAAGAGTTTGTGGAAAGATGCAAGTAGTACTGTATTAGAAAACTGTTTTACGATAGAAATGTTCAGCGACCGACAGTAATAGACTATCTAGTGATGCAAACTTTTATGAAATTTCGCCGTTTTGAATTGAAAATATGCGATCATGATTCAATGTCATTATACAAATTTGTGACACACACACACACACACACACACACACACAGACAAAATTGCAGAGGGCCTCGCACCCCCCTTGTGACGGCCCTGGCTACAACATGCCACAGTTGCAATATAAATCTATAGGGAAAAATCTATACCCTCAACAGATTATCTAATAGAGATTCTACAACAAGTTAGACTAAATTTTACACAATACATAAGCCTATAATAAAATGTGATACATTCTAGTAAAGGTGATCATAAGTAGTTTAAAAAAGTGTAATATGTTAGTGCTGGTTCAAGACTAGTTTTTTTCTCCTCTTTTCATCAGTCTATTTGCCTTTTTTAGATACTGTTCGACTTTCTCCATAGCATTTTAAAGTGGCTGTTTCTCTAAATAATTAAAATACATTACATATTTGACCAGGGGTGGACTGGCCATCTGGACGTTCTGGAGAAGTCTATCCGACCGCCGTCGGCCTGCTAGTTCATCATCAAAGAAAAAATGTCAGATTAAGTGACGTTGACGGTCAACAAAAGGGGGCGCTAATGCAATCTATTTTTGCTTATAAGAAACCGAAACTGATGCGAAGGAGAGTGGGCAAACAAAAGACGTGAAGATAAAGGCGGTTGGGAGAAGCTAAAAGAAAAAAAAAAAGTGAACAGTTACATCAGGTTACCTTTGCTCGCCTCTCTCACTATACACAGCATGTAGCCTATAGCACTATTCATGGTTTTCAGTCACGTGACTTTTTTGTTGCGGCCGCCATCTTTAGGACCTTGCGTACCCTCTCCTTGATCAGAAACCAAAATAACACTTCACCAACAATGGAAAACAATGGTATTTAAAAAAAATATATAGACACTTTAGGATTAGATCCTTATTTACTGTCAAGCGATCTGCTGACTCCACTAAAGTCTAGTGAAAACTTACCAATTTTACGTTTGCTGATAGGCTGTTTACATCTACCTCATACACAATCCCTCTCCGTACACTCGGGCCGTTTTCAGTTAAATTTTCACCTGCAAGAGACTTGTCCATCGGCCCGGATCCATCTGCCGCACCCGGCCTGGATGCCTGTGTACCTGTGCTTTCAGATTCTGGGCCGAATCCACCGGACCAGATGCGACAGCCGTAACTTGCCAACACTGCCGCATCCAAGCCGAACACGCCAGACTTAGCCTAATTTCTATATCTACTGTACTGTTCATTAATATTTCATTTAAAATTGATAACGTTACCTAGACAAAACGTTTACATTCATCTGAATTATGTAGATTATAAAACATAAATAACATGACTTAACAAATCTATAAACCTCTCATTATTATGAAAGCAATTTTAATGTCCATTAAAGAACTCGCTTGATCAAGCTAGCATGAGGAAAATTTATTTACAAAACAATTTATTTACAAAACCATGCAATTACAGCAAAAAA
>NW_015650327.1:41894-51536 GCF_001515625.1 Sinocyclocheilus rhinocerous
AATAAAGGTTAAAACATAAAAAATGTAAAAGGTGTTTTGAAAAACACATTGGTAAATGGCAAAGTTTTCGAATTAAACATTTTGTACTTCGTAAAATAATTTAAATAATTATTACCCAACTGTTACTATGAATCATTTTTTAAAGGTAATCAGTGAATACTGTCCTTGGTTGTTGCTCATTGTGCAGCATGTCTTTCCACATCTTAGTCCAGTGAGTTCTTTGCTTGGGAGCTTTCATTTCTGCACCTGTAAAGAGCAAATAATGCACAAGTATCTATTATGCTAAGTGAAGAAGCAACTAAAGTAGCAACAAAACTGTGATTCTGTTTTGTTGTAGTCAGTTACATGTGTTTTGGTAGTCGTGAGCACCTGTACTTATAAGTCTGCTTACATAGCAACTGTAAAAGCAGGACACAGCTACTGCAAATGATCTATATTGATGCATATAAATTTGATTGCAGTACATTATCATCGTACAAAATCACTGCAACTTCTCGTTGAGAACGTTCTTCTATAGAATTATAATCCTCTTCACTCTAACATCCTTGAAGTAATTACATTCAGTTACATTCATAAAAATAAGAATGTGGAAACTAAAACTACAAACCTTTCTCCTTGTATGCGCTGCTGGACCGTCATCATCCTCCTCTTCTTCATCTGTTTGTTTGCGGATCGGAGTGTTGTTCGTCAAAGTTTAGTGCAGCGTAAACACTCTAGACTCACATAATTGTACTTAGGTCAAAGATCAAAAATATCTTGTTGATTATTAGCTTTAAGTTGAGCATAACAAAAGTTTTCTGGCAAACCAGCAGTCTCGCACGCAAATTTAACCTTTTGCAAGTTTCATTATGAACTTGCTAACTAAAATACTCAAATGTAAAAACGCATGCTTACAAGAAATATTTAATCAAAAGAACCCCATCCACATCTCTTGGTAAATAATCCATTGTGATTTGTTGTTATGACAGCCCAGAGCACAGCACAGCAGATTGATGGAATTGCAATTTGGTTCTACAAATGGGGGCCGCACCACTGTGTGACGTCACATGAAACCCATGAATGGTAAAATCCCAGGTCAGAGCGTCCACTGATATTTATTAATCCGCATGGTCTGACATGAATATTCCATTCATTCATAAAGAGACAGCAGTGATTCTACAACGGGTACATTTGAGAGCTATTGAGTAAATTAAGTAGCCTATAAGGTGATTAGTCTGATTAACATGACGCACACACACACGGATATGAATACTCAAACTGAAGAATTCTGTTGTTTCAGGTTTCTAGAGGTTTATGTTTATCATTGTCATATACATTTTGCATTCTGCTCTTTTTATGTAGATTTCAAGTATTTTAGTTCATACACTGATACATTTATTTCAATCCTCTGTTGAAAAAAAAAATAGAAACCATCACATAATTTGTAATGGTTTTACTGGTTATAATGAAAATTGTATTGGTTTTAATGGAAACTGTAATGGCGCATGTCGGTCTATACTGGTAATTGGTCACCTTCTATTCATGGTTTTTGTTAAAGCCACTAAATCCTAATGTATATGTCCCAAAAACACACTATTATTTAATGGTTTTAATGGTTAAAACTTGATTGTTTGTAATGTTTTTGATGGTATTTGCAGTGGAAATCATTCGAATTTCTGTGATGGTTTCTATTGTTTTTGTCAGCAGGGTCACCATGGGTTTTGTGATGTTATTTGCCATAAATGCGATAGGATTGCAGTAATAATGTGATATACTAGCGACTGTTTGTAGTTGTGGTGGGCCTATTTGGGAGAAAATCCAGGGCCGGTTTTTTTTACTTCCAGTCCGTCCCTGTATTTGACCATCAGCTTCGCGATAGGAATGGCTCGCGCAAATCTTATCACACTTCTCGAGCGCGCTGGTGAACTGCGCTTCAGTCTTATTGTGCCCCCCCCCCCCACACACACACACATAGATATAGATAGATAGATAGATATTATTTCAGCTAGTTGCCAAGCCAACATTTTCTATTTTTACTTACTTGACCTAATTGTTTTACTAATTGTTTAAAAAAAAAAAACTATATAGACAAAAGGAAATAAAAGGGATAGAATAAAAGGAAAATATACAAACTAATTAAGAATACAAAAAAAGTATAGTCAATTATACTAAAATGCTGGAAGTGTTTGAGGCCAACCAATAAAGTAGAAAATACTACAAGATGTAAACTGAATGTTTGCATGGTTTTAGTGTCAAAAGGTCACTTCCTAGCTTTTTATATGAAAAGTTATATTTAATTTTTCAACCTTGTCACTATAAACTGCTTTACTGCTTCAATATTTCAAGTTTTAACAGAGAAACACATGCTTTCATAAAATTAAAAGCTTTACATTTCTGCTTTTAAATCCTCCGGAATTGGCTCAATTTGCTTTTAAGTACCTGACCATAACCTCCATTTTGCTACTTAATTTTTTTATTTTATTTTATTTTTATTTAAGCTGTAATCAACACATGATATCGGTTGAGCGTAACTTACTAAATCTGAAATATTCCTTTGAATTGTGTGGCATATTGAGAAAATGTGTGATAATGCTTTTCTAAGTCGTCAGGACCATGAAATGGACACACACACAAAAAAAAATCCATTAGACTTACGTTGATGGAAGGAGCCGGACCACATCTACAGATCAGAGACATGAGGCTGAGCTCTCTTGACTTGTGCGGTCACACTTGCTGCTGTTCAGCATAATATCACAGACAAACAGTCATTTAAATAGGAATCAGCAAAAAACAAATAAATACAATCCTTATTGTTCATATGAGTTTTTCACTAAATTTAACTGAAATGTTGCTAACGTGACTTCTTGGAACACCTTAGCAACCATCAAGCAATGCATCTGCTTGTGTTTTAAGTATGTAAGAGCATCCACGAGCACGTGTCGCATCTGCCTGGCAAATGCGTCAAGAATGACGTGTGAACGCAGAGTTTGAAAACAAGCCCAAGGACAAACTGCGCTTACAAAAAAGACTCTCTGAAGGAGTAGGAGGAGAGAACAGTGTAACTGGAGAACAGTTTGAAGAAGAATTCAATTACCTAACCATTACAAGAGCACTAATGAAGTCTCCTCAGATCTGCAGCTACTCACTAGACATGGACAACAACTCCACCCTCTCACCTCAAACAAGGGTGGATGGCAAAATGCAGATGGGTGTGTGAGAACAGGTTGCTTTAGATGATGTTCTTGTCAGTTATGATAAACATCACAAGAATGAGAATGAGTCAAACAACAAAGTTAAACATTGGAGCAAATAGTTAAGGCTTACAATTAAGAGTTGATAAGGATTGAAGCCAATGTAAGCACACATAACTGGCACGATGCCATTTTGACATGAGAACATTTTAGGTTCCTGTCCTTTCAGTTTTACATGAGTACTAAATTAATTAAAGGGCTCAAACCTTTTACATAAATACACAATCTATTATGAAAGGCTCTTGGCTGAGGTGGACCTTCAAAACACTGCAGATTCACATCAGTATCACACTTTTCATTACTTGTAACTTTTAGGAAAACAGAAGAGAAACGTTTTAATTAAGATGTGCCTGTAAAGGTTTTGATGTCTTTGGACTTGAAATGTAAATATCAATATGGTTTTGTAGTAGAAAACAAAACTCCAGCCAAACAGCCAGACTACAGAGAGCAGGCGGAAGAAGAGCTGCTTTTCTTCTAAATGTCCAGGGTAATGTGCTCTATTTTGTGTGTTAAAAGGAACAATCCCTGAGAGCTCGGAGAAGTGTGCGGATTCTGGGAAGCAGTCCAGCGAGCGAGAGGAAGACACAGAATCAAACAAACACAGACTCTTTCTTTCTCCCTCATACTGACACATTTGGACCCGTGGGGATAGATAGATAGATAGATAGATAGATAGATCTTTTTTTTTTAAATGTAGTTCGAAATATAAGTGCCAAATTAGGAAATCATAAACAAACGGGATACTCCACCCACAAATGATGAGTTGTTTACTCACCCTCACACCCTCAAATTATATTTTCTTTCAGTTGTGGAACAAATGTTGTATGATTGTCTTTTTGTGTTCTGTACAAGAAAGAAATGCATGCAGGTTTTGGAACAACATGAGGATGAGTTAATGATGACAGCATTTTTTTAATTGTTATTATTTGGGTGGAGTATCCCTTTGAGCTGTGTAGCCTCAAGTATATCCAAGATGTTAAAAATACTTGATGGCCACAGCACTTGACATTTGTCATTAAATCAAAATATGTTAAAAACATTTTTCAAAATTGCTTGAAAACAATATCTGAATTATTAATCATGATTTCAGAAAAGTTCTCAAACATATACAATTTTTTTTTTTTTGTATATATATATTTTTATGTTACATTTTAAATATTATGACTTGAATCACCTTGGAGTTTTAAGATATTACATTTGACTACCTCAATTAAGTTTGCATTTTTGTTTTAAATAGGTCATAATACTCATTAAAATTATTTGAATTTTCTTTATTCCAATCAATGGCTTTTTAAAAAGCATTTTAATGTACTTTTGGATAACCTGATCAATCTGGACGAAATATGAGCATCACACCATTGACCCACAAATACATTTGATTTATTTGATTTAATTTGATTTGGTTTATTATTTATTATATTTGATACATTTATTATATTCTTTCTTTCTTTCTTAACAACATACAGTGTTAAATGTGTTGATAACCATAGGGGATCACCGAGTTAGACGTGATATACTGGGATTAAATAAAAAGAATATAGGATGATTCTCCTGGTTTCAGAACTATGGACAGCGCCGATATATTTTCCTGGCGTTTTGTCTCAGGTCACGCGCAAGTTACCAACACGTTTTGGAAGGGAAAAACAAAACAGCATCACATTCTCTTGCCTTGTAGCGTCAAAATCGATAACATTTCACGGTATAAAGCGTGATCAATAAAACATAAAACAGATTTCTAAATCAACAACATATTTCTAAATCTGCTACTAATCCATTAAGCTACTGTGTTACCAACACCCGTCACACGTCTGAACAAACAATTATTATCCAAAGCCCACCATTCCCCAAATTAACTAATGCAACATTGCGGGTCTGCAACATCGAGAGGGTTTGCATAAAGATGAAGTCCCTGCTGCGCTTCAAATGTCAATCAGAGTGACGTTGGTGCGTGTCCTTTCATCTTTATGAAGGTGGGGGCTCGCGCTCTCATTGACATTCTGAATGGAAGTCCGCGCCTTTGCCATACATACGTGTGCATTCCAAGCACTTCAGAGACAACCAACGCAGCACATAGCTACAGCCGTTTATTGATAACATTTCAACAAGATTTGCGTATGGTCAGGGTGCGAATTATGGCGGGCGATCTAACTCCGCTAAAAGCTTTAAAACACCTAAGGAGGTCAAAACAAACCACTTGGGGACATAATCGTTTTAACGGGGTTGTTTCAGTAGGGTAATAAACACGAACCACTGGCTGATCAATCGCTTTATTATAGATTTAGATACCAAATTATGACAAAAACGTGATTGTTTCTTTTAAAACTGGAAGAGGGCGCCAAAAGACAACTGTTGCGCAAGATGAACTTCTGCTTTAAACTGCTTTAAAAAGCTGACCTCGTTGAAAGTCATTATATAGCTACTAATTCGGATTCCGCGTAACCTACAGGTTGCATGGTTTATTTCTCAGACATTAATCTCTCCATGGTGAACTATTAATTCATATGCTCCCTCATGCGCGTAATGAAATTAATGCAACAAAAGTCAGTGAGGGTTTTCATTTTAGGTTGCACTTGCCGCCGATGCGCGTTATCCCACAGCCCTCCCCTAATCTGTGGTAACCCCGCGCGTCTGGGGTTCATGTTTATGTCTGTCAGGTTTCCGATTGGGCGCCGTGTGGATGTGTGATAAGCATCCGCGCGCCGTGGGCGGGAACAGTCATGTTTATAAACCACAGTACGCTTGCCGTGGGTGGGAGTACCGGATCGAGAGCGAGAGGACGCGCGGCGCGGAGCTTGTGGAGGAGGCGCGGCTTCCACTGCCCCTCCGCCGAAACAGCTGTATGGACGACCACCTCAGCCTCCTCCACTCGCCTCCGCCTTCCTCGAGCAAGCACCGGGGCAACAACCTCGTGAACCACGGCTACACCGAAGACATCATGACAATTGTTGCATGCGACAACATGCTGGAGGAGTCGGCGGCGCTGCCTGGGCACCACTCTTTGGAGCGTTATGAGCCAGACCACGAGTGCTGCGAGAGAGTTGTCATCAATATCTCAGGCTTGCGCTTCGAGACGCAGCTCAAAACCCTGTCCCAGTTCCCTGAGACTTTACTTGGCGACCCCAAGAAGAGAATGCGCTACTTTGACCCCCTCAGAAACGAGTATTTCTTTGACCGGAATCGGCCGAGCTTCGATGCTATCTTGTATTATTACCAATCCGGAGGGCGCATACGGAGACCCGTGAACGTTCCCATAGACATTTTTTCCGAAGAGATACGCTTCTACGAGCTCGGGGAGGAGGCCATGGAGAAATTTCGAGAGGACGAGGGCTTTATAAAGGAAGAGGTGCGTCCTCTGCCCGCTAATGAGTTTCAGCGACAGGTGTGGTTGCTGTTTGAGTACCCGGAGAGCTCGGGTCCGGCCAGGGGCATCGCGATCGTCTCGGTGCTGGTCATTTTGATATCCATCGTCATCTTCTGTCTGGAAACGCTACCCGAGTTCAGAGACGACAGGGACCCGACGAAGGTCGCGCCGCTGGCGAACGCAACTCTCCCGTTCTTCACCAGTCCCTTCTCTGACCCGTTCTTCGTGGTGGAGACTCTGTGCATCATCTGGTTCTCCTTTGAGCTGCTTGTGCGTTTCTTCGCGTGCCCCAGCAAAGCCACGTTCTCCAAGAACATCATGAACATTATTGACATCGTGGCCATCATACCTTATTTCATCACTTTGGGGACCGAGCTCGCGAAAAGGCAAGGCAACGGCCAGCAGGCGATGTCCTTGGCCATTCTTAGGGTCATCAGACTGGTGCGAGTGTTTAGGATATTCAAACTCTCGCGGCACTCCAAAGGGCTCCAGATTTTGGGGCAAACGCTCAAAGCCAGCATGCGAGAGCTGGGCTTGCTGATCTTCTTTCTCTTCATCGGGGTCATCTTATTCTCGAGCGCCGTCTTCTTCGCCGAGGCTGACGATCCCGACTCGGGCTTCAACAGCATCCCTGATGCGTTCTGGTGGGCGGTGGTTACCATGACGACCGTGGGATACGGCGACATGCATCCAGTCACCATAGGGGGCAAAATCGTCGGCTCCCTGTGTGCGATCGCGGGCGTGTTAACTATCGCTTTGCCAGTGCCCGTCATCGTGTCCAACTTCAACTACTTCTACCACCGAGAGACTGAGGGAGAGGAGCAGGCGCAGTACCTCCACATCGGCAGCTGCCAGCCTCTGTCCTCCTCCGAGCAGCTGAAGAAGACGCGGAGCACGTCGTCGCTCAGCAAGTCGGAGTACATGGTCATCGAGGAGGGCGCCTTCAAGCAGCCCAACTTCCCCGCCCAGAACAACCAGAACTGCGTGGACATTAAAAAGATGTTCACGGACGTGTAGGCTCTTCTAGTCTGCCTGATGATGGCAACGCTGTAGGTTCGTGTCATGACAGTCAAGTGCTGCTGAGTGTGTCGCCCTCCATTTCCACGACGCAGAGGAAATGGTTACATGTCTAACGCGCCAGTGCCATGCAGTGTTTATCACCTGTTTGATTGAACCATTTTACTGTGAGGAGGAAGCCGCCATCGGCTTTCGGTCCCGTTTGCTGTCTTTAGGGTACGTTCATTCATATAGGCGATGTGTGACATCCGTGTGGCAAGCCGCTTTAACATCTATTCCTTAACACTAACTAGCACCTGCTATTATTTTACTAGTCATTTTGATTACAATTAAGTAATCCAGCACGGTTTTCAATTGGTATTGTAACTATTTTCAGAATAGAAAAAAATTAAAATGTACTGGTAATTTTTTGCCAGGATATTATCCTTTAATTTTTACAGACATTTCCTTTAATCCTAAAACACAGTGCAATGAAGTGCAAAATTCAAAATACAGGTAAAACACCTGTAAAAGAAATCAATACAGAAAATGCCTTAATATATTAAAACAATACATCATGCCCTATTTTTTACAGTTGGTGTATATGATTTACTTTGAAACAATTTGCACTCAAAAATTGCTAGTAATTTTCACAAATAGGCATAATTACAAGAAACACTTAATTAAACATGATATTTTCAAGTAGAAAGACTGAAATAGTATTTTCTTTAAAAAAAAAACTTAATAAAATACTTAATTTCCCACAAAAAATAAGTGATTTATTTTTAATTAATTATATATATATTTTTCACAGTGTAATAGTGATTATTTCGTTGTTACTGGTAACACATCTTTTGTCATTGAATTATATTGGGTTAATATATCAACTATTCACTTCCGACTAGTAACATTTTGTTTTTATTATACTTTATCTATACAGTAGCCATTCTGACTAGTCTTTACATCTAATGATCTAATATATGTAATGATGTACTGTAAGACATATTACATAGGCCTACTGTTGGAATATATATTTGTGCCTCAAAGATAAGTACTAGTATCTAACAAAGATGTACTAAACTGGAATAAATACCAGCAACAATTAGAAATATATCATTGGAAGTGAACAGTTACTATCGGTACCACAAATCCGCATAAAATTCAATGACAAAAATATCTTCCAGAAACCGTCAAGTTACTTGTAACTTCTGGAACATTGACAGGTAGTGAAAGTAAGTACTAGTATCCAATGAATCGTTTACAAGTGAAATTGAAAAGACACCAGTCACTACTGAATGACTTTAAATAAACACATAGCCTAGTTAATGGGCAAATGTTAAAACGGCTTGCCACAAAGTCAATATTTCTTCAATGACAAGTTAATAGCTATTCTATTCATATGCTCTCGTTGCATCGCATAGTCTACTTTGACATGACATTGCTGGAAACTTAGTCCAGTTTAGGGAGTTTTTACAAGAATAGGGAGGGAAGCGCTTATTATAATGAATTAGAGGTAGCCCATTTAAAGGCATTGTGTATTTTCTTTACATTATGAACAAGTGTCGCTCAGACAGCATATCACTTGTTGGAATAAGTGTCTTAAATTACTAATTTTGTGTGCCTCTATTGTGTATCGTCGTCTCGTCAAGACCCCGTTCCATATCAACAACCAGTGAAAGATGCATAAGATGCTATATGTGAACTTTTTCTCCGTTTGTGCTACTATTCGTGCAGAATTCAAGGATCTAAAATTGTTCTGATTCAAGCACAAATTCACTAATGTGTACCGATCACTGAAGACAAAAGGGAGGGGAAAGATCAGAGACTGAAAGCGCTTTCGACTGGATACTTCTAATCACGTTGGAGTGATGCAGTCTCCATAGCGACGATAGGTTCCTCGGTAACCCGCTATTGTTGCCATGGCATTTTTTATTTTTATTTTTTGTCAGTAATCCGCCAGAATGTTTTGAAGTCTGGCGGAAGATTCGCGGTTTTGCTGGATTTTGTAAACTGGTGAAAATGGATTCACTCATCTAACCAGAGGGCCATAACAAC